>NC_084663.1:26375301-26677574 GCF_028389875.1 Rhea pennata
TGACACTAAATGCTGCACAGACACTGAAATAACAAAAAAGGAAGCATTTGTTCACTGAAACATAGGTTGATGTTCTGGCATAACCATTTACAACACAATCTTGTCAGGCTAGATGGAAAAGAGAAAGGGCCTACATAGACAAAACGCAGCCAAAAATGTAACTAATCAAAATAAAACACTAGTTCTGCTGATTATTTAAGAATTATTTTAACAGATTTTTTTTTACTCTAAATCATTCATTATTCATGCCATATGCCCCCAAGATCTAATTGTATATTTACTTCCTCTCTTAATATTTCACACCCAGGATTTCAATCTCCCCCAGCATTACATAATTATTTTTTTCAGTCATAACCATTTTTACTTGCCTCTAGTTATGATCTCAGGCCTCTTTCTTCCATTAAACCTCTTTCTCCCTCTTTTTCTAGACAATCGGGGAAAGGTCAAAAATCTTCCAAAATACAATGAGGGTTTACATTTTAACATTTCATCCCTCTGGCAATAGAATTGCTTTCTATGAGAGTCCAAATCTGATTCAAAGAAATTTTATCAGTCACTCATTCAGTAGTATGCAGTGTGTTTGAGGAAAACTAACAGATTGCTCGTGTATCTACGATTCTGCCACTCCTTCTTCTACCTGATGCCAGGGGAAGAAAGATGATGATTAGTGAGGCTGGGTTGTGGCTTCCTCTTTGGGCTGGCCGCTTTCTGCCTCTCCAAGTTCTGGCTCAGCCTTCAAGGAGGAGTTTGGAAGCTTCACTAGCTGTGACAGCTCCCACGGAAGCAGGTGGCACCTGCTCTCACCCTGAAGCTTGCCCAGCGCTCACTGTAGGAGCTCTTCCTTGGAAGCTTCTGACTTTCCCTTGAGGCAGCACTTGCTGACACCTAAAACGGAGTTGTAATGGAGCTTTCAGTGGTCATACCTTTATTTCCCCTGATTTCATCCAGGTCACCTAAATCAACATGTTGTTCATTAAAAATACCTTTGTTTTTTTCTTATATTTACTACAACTCTTTCTGAATGGCATCTAAGGCTGTAGCAATTCTGTTTTCTTATTAGTAAGTGATATTGGGGTAATAAAATGCTGCAAAGCTGTATGACACAAGAACACAGTGTTATACTCCCTGAAGTATTTGTTTAGTGCTAAGGCAGGCTATTCCTGTCAAATATTACTCTTTGATGTTTGGGCTAAGTATGCAGAGGTAAACAGCAAAATTAATCTTGTTCTATGACTTGTTACTCCAGTCTACAGTATATCTACTTGTTACTGCTACCTATAGCACTTATTTGCATATTTTTAATTGTTTGTATAGAAGAAGGCAGTATGTATGTGTGTACCCATATGAAAATCACCTGGTTAGAAAAAAAGCCCTAGAATACACAAAACCATCCTGGGATGGTTATTTGCCTTCATGAATATACCCTAGTGAGTTTGATGGCAGCTAACATTTCTAGTTTTGGTTTATTCTTCTGCTGCTTTATACACCACCCATTGAGAAGAAGTGATTCTTAGGACACAGGACTGATTTTCCTGCAGGGAAAGAAGATGAGATTTATGATAGAAAAGTGCTGACCTGCCAGTATGGTTATTTGGTCCATTGGTATTTTCATAGTCAATCTGTTCCCCATATCTATTTAACATACTTATTGGCCCCTACTGGTTTAGTATCTAATCTGAACAGCATTTATTATAAAACTCTTTGGAGCTGAGAAGTAGTATTGTTCCCATTTTCACAGTGAGTGGAATGAGACACAGAGATTTTAAATTGTTTGCCCAGGATTACAGAGGGCATTCTTCATCCTTTGCAGATCAAGTCTGAGCTACAACAGCTCTATGTTATATCCAACATTTTGTTCTGTGATGAATTCTGAACTCTTAAACTCCTCGGTGAACAAGCAAAGCAAGGCAGTGTGGTGGTGGTAGGGATCTGAAGCGTGGCCACAGACAGCACTTGGCAGCACAGGCCGCACTGCCCATCTTTTGTCTCCTTACACAATTGCCTGCCATATACACCTGGGCTTGACTGGTGGATATAAAGTCTTGTGCAAGGACAGGATAAAGCCCATGTAGCTGCTGAAAAGAAGCTAGTCAGACAAGAATAAAACAGGAGTGAGACTGTAAGGACTCTAAAGCACTCTGCTAAGTGCACGTGGCCTGGAACTACACAGAGACCTTTCTCAATAACAGCTGGGAAAAATCACATTTGGCACAATTTTTACTACTTTCAGCCTGCTAGAGCTGGTGCAGTGAGCACAAAGATTAGAGGCATTACAGGCAGAAGGAAAAAAAATGCAGCAGACAAGGCTACTGCACACTAACTTGTACTTCATTTTTACAGTGTTGGTCCTGATGGAGAGAGAGCCTTCTTAAGCCCCAAAAAGCTTCACTGGTTAAGCTGTAACAGTCAACTACGAGAAAAATCACTTCAGTGAATTTACTCTTGGTCTATTTCCAGTTCATACAAACTGATGAATGATGTCAAATTTCTAATGGCCCACTCTGTTAATCAGCAAGAGTTTTGCTGAATCTAGCAGTTGTAACTAACGTCTGATCTTCTATTCCCTTATTTTCATTAACATATTTAAGTATCTACCTTCCCTCACTTCTGTCATCTTTGATAGATAAGGCATTCTAATAGCCTTGAAACTGTTCTCCCTCCAGCTTCTTCACTAATGACAGTGTACCAGCTTAAATTTACTGCATTTAATAACACAGCCTCTCTGGCTAATTTCAATTTACAGTTTCTCTTTTCCTCATGCCTCTCTCAGAAAAATATCATGTTTTGACCTATGTCTCCCATTTATCTCTCCTAAACTGCAATAGCTAATGCCTTTCCACTGCTGTTTAAAATGTCCTCCAAACCATCCATCATTTCAGGTCAGAGTGGTGAGCCAGATGCTGCACAGCTCTGTGACTGCACAGGATCAGCTACAGTGTAGGGCCAGTTAATAAAAGCAGTGAAAATCTGCAACATAACAAACAACCCACTAGACTGATTACAGCAAAGGAGAATACTAATGTCTTAAATTAAAATACATCTGACAGTATCTTAAACTATTTCTCATATTTGATGTCAGGCTGCATGTACCTTCAGCACAGGCGATGACAGTCTGCAGAATAATAACACAGATAGAGAGAGCCTTGGTCTAAACAGGGGGAAAGGAGAGGAAGGGAGAGGAAGAACTGTACAGCCATTCAGCTGTACTGCACGGACACTGATGCAGAAACAGGTTTGTGTCAGAGGATGTTAATGAAAAGAATAGAGTCTCCTTATGTTTGCTGGTCTCTGCTCAGTTATTACTCTGATGTCCCCAATAAAATCAACAGAGCTAACTTATCTATCCTGTAATTCATAGATATCCCATACATTAAACATGTCATGACTGACAGATATTGTGATATTTGCTCACCTTCCAAAAATTGCTACAACATGATATATTTGCATGAACTAAGACTACTGCTATTATTCAAATTATTTCTAAAACACATAGACTTTTACACAATGGTTATTTGCAATTTCTTAACCTCCAAGCTAATTTTGCTGTAATATAATCTGCACATAGCATTGCTCAGGTATATAAGAAAACTTCTGTATATTGACAAGGATCCATTGGGTTTAAGCAATCAACCAGTTCTCGGATGAGTAAGTCCTGAGCTTCAGTGATTCCAAATACAAAAGTAGGAAACACAAGCTTCTGAATTTGTTGAAGCCTTGTTCTGCAAAGCCTTGCTTAAGGCTTTGATATTGTCCATAGCTAAAGAAGACAATGTTTTTATTCTTTCTAAACGCAGAGAGGAAAACAACTATACTATTTCAACAAAAATATAATTCCTCCATATGGCTAGATTCTCTCCTGTTTATCCTTCGTGCCTATTTGTACTTTGATAACATTAGACCAGATTCTGGCTTCCTAGTCAGCTTCAGTGGGACGTTATTTTCCTACTAGTTTCACAGAAGTAAATAAATTTATCAGAGAAGCACTAAAGAATAGGAGTAACTAAAGCATACCCTCAGTCATCATTCAAATTTTATGAAAACAGAGGCAAAACAATCTGTAGGGATCACTGGGAAGAGAATTACAAAATACCTGTATAGATGAGTATATAACTGACTATTTCCTTATCTTTTTGTATATTTTCTTTTCTGCATAGGTTTGGTTGTTTTAGCTGCTGTTGTGGAAACAGAAAATGAGGAAAGACAGGTATAATTTACCAAAAATAGGTCCTCTTTTTTTTGCAAAATCAATTTATGATAAGTCAACGGGTAATTTCTCTTGAAAATTCAGTATGATTAAAGTTGTATTTTATGCTTAAGATATAGATACTCTCTGTGCAGTAAGAATAATTCTGTACTTGTATAGTATTTGTATTGTACTTCCGCTAGCAGAATCCTCCAGCCACTATTTTTTTTTTTTTTTAAGAGCCTGCTTTTCTTCAGCAGCAGGATGTCTTATCAAGGGTGATACGGAATAAGGATACACATTGGTGAGTATGTATCTTGAGTGATAGAACAGAGGGACTAAACATTTCAAAGAAACAACAGGAAAGTTGTATTGATCATTACAATAATTAAACTATGATATTTATGCTCAATTTTGATGAGATTAATCTCATCTAACTTAGGCACTCTATAACTTAGTTATTTAGTTATTTAGCTAGTTGAATAGAAGCTCTTTTCCCATTTACAAGAGGATATCTGTTAAAATACAGCTCATATTCCAAGATAAGTGAAAGAGCCTACCTCCTTCTGTTGACTATACAAGGAGCGTGATTTGGCTTAGGCTGATGAGAACTAGACAGTTAAAGCTGGTTGAGATGACTCTCACCCTATTAGATGCTTAGTGTCTGAATCAATAATAGTAGTCCTATAAGTCTTATAAAGGGACATAGTGAAAGGACTTAAGAACTGCAGGTGTTGTTTCTCTATTTTAAAAGATAAAAAGAGATAAAACAGCAACATATAAACTAGTTAGTCTGACCTAACTCCCAACTAAAATTATAATACAGTTAAAAAATTCAGCTAACAAATAATGTTACAAATAAAATTACTGTGCTCCAAATGCAATTATACTGAGCCAAAATGTGGATTTAAGGAACATAAGTCTTGTCATACTGTCAAGTCTGGAAATCTCTCATCAGATTGGGTCATACCTTTACAAGGAGTTTAGGTTTTGGTGGGACCCTCCTGTCTTTAATCTGTAGCTGGAATTACACTCACGGCCCTAAGCACTGTGCCAAAATCCTTGGGCAGGCCACAAGGAACAAAGAGTTGATCTTTCATGATTGCTAATGTAAATGAGTTCAGGCTGGTTGATCTTAGTAAGCATTGGCTGTGCTTTCTGTAAAATTTTGTAACCTGCTATGTAACCCCCCAAGCAGGCTGAGAATGAAGGTTCAGGAACTGGTCCTCTCAGCAATGGCATGCCTGATATAAGAAGTACAGAGCATAGATAATGCATCAGAATTGGAGCCCTATTCAGATTCCTCTGCTAGCATTAATTTTTCATACAACAACAGAGGAAAAAATTATCAGTATATATTAAAGTATGGTCACATACCCACAAATCCTCACAGTAGAACTGAGAGACACAAATTTCTGAGGCTCTTTCTACATCAGCTTAAACTGACTAGCTTTCCAATTAAAAAATATTACTGCAGGTATACTACATGCTGTCACAAACTTGTTATTATCTTTAATTTGATCTGTATAAATCATGGGCACATATAAAGAGCTTGCCACTGTGGTACATAAGTTATATTTTTTAAAAGTATATAAAAAAACAATCCTATCAGGAGAGATATTTCTCTTCTGATGTGAATGTAGATGGGGCCACTAATCTCAGTGCCAAATCTTCTGCCCATGCTAGATTTAATCTTCAGTATAAACTTAAAACAAAGCAATGACTAATTTATATATGTTTTTCCATTAAGTAGAAGGCTGAAGTATAATTATCTTATCTGATCTAGAAACAACATTAGTTGCTCACATACATTAGCTATTTTTGTTTACTAGGTATAAAATAATGTGATAAATCTTTTAACATTTCTCCTCAGTAACTCTTCTGAATATAATATACAACTCTTTTGGCAGTGAAGAAAATAGGTATTTTCATCCCGTGTCTAATCTCACTGACTACTTTCTTTCTTTCATAGATACTTTTGTGTGTTCTTCTCGTCCTTCTATAAGCTTTTATACATGTAATTCTCAATCTTTGTCTGTGTCTTCTTTACTTAGCCTAGCTTACAGTACACTATGCCTGCCAAGAGTTTGCACAGCATCTATAGAGAACAATCAAATTACCATGTTTATCCTGTTGAAAGAACTGATTAAATTTACACCATTTACTTGTCACATTTACTTTACACCATATGCTTGTGGTCTCATTATAAACTGAGTCAAATGGAAATAATTTGTGTAATTTCTGTTCACACATTTATCTTAATGCTGGGTTTTGTTCTCATTACATTTTTTATCAGAGAGCCAGAATTCTGAGTCCTGTGCATTCTCATTAAAAATTATTAGATGAATGGATTAATTGTGTGCCAGTATCTGGTCATGATCTTTGCAGGAAGAATCAGCCAAAATCTTTCTGAAAAGGGGGTGGGTAGGTTGTTGTTGGGTCTTATGGTTGGGGGGGGGTAAAACTTTTTTCTTTCCCTTCTTTAACTTAATTCCTGAAGAATGTCATGGTTTTCAAAAACATGAGCATTTTTCCCCAGGCAATGTCTCCTTGAGGGAGATGTCATATCTGGCTGTCACAGTTACCGTGTATTATGCCACATGATGGAAGATGACATGACTGAACAACCAGTGGCAACACATTACCCAGGAAATCTGGAGGAAAAAAAAATTCCTCTGGGTGCATTTAAGCAAAGCTTTTCCTGTCCCTTAGATCTGAAGTATATGTTCCCTAGAAAGGAAAAGAATCAAAGGTAAAAACAGGAAGAACACTGAGATTCACTAATGGGTTCAGCAATTCTGTATTTACCTGAAAGATTTTTTTTAGAGTGCAGAAATAAGTAAAATATCTTTCTTCTTCTTCAGGAACTTAACTAAGTTTTTTGTTAAAAAATATAACAAGTCCACTCAGATGCAGGCTTGGGACAATTGGCAAGGAAGAATTTCAGGCCCATACCTTGTAAATATACACAAAAGCTAAGCACTCATCCACTTCCATAACTAGAGTTTAAAGTATAACTATATTATTAGGGTTCAAGAAATGTCAAGAAATTGAATCATGTGACCAGTGAAGGTGCAATAGTGCAACTGAGATGAAATTCATGTTATTTTATATGTGAGTGACTTACTCAAGACTTCTTTGATAGTCAGTCAAGATTTGCCTCACCCCAAAGCAGATAATTAAAACAGGTTAAATGATTCATGCTCTAGAAATGCTTGTATCTCTCCTTGTCTTGAAAGGGCTAGTTGAGAGGCATAGCTGAAATGGAGGTATCTAAAGTTAGGCAAGATGGGTCCTACCACAAGGTATTACTATGATTGAACTCATTCCAGGAAAGAGTGAGATTTTACCTTCACACATATTACCCATGCACACGTGGAATCCAGGAGCCAAACTTACCCTCTTCATCTTTTACAAAGTATAACACACATTAAAATTCTAGTTTTGGTTAGAATTGCTGGGAGTTTTATCAAACTGATGAGAAAGTGCTGAATGTAAGAGTGGGAAAAATATATCCTTCCATTTTTATTCTGCATTTCTTCTCAAGGTAAAATCATAGTTGAAGTTAAGCCTTAACATGCTATTGGTTTTGGAGGAGGCTTATACCTAAATTGGAGCTTATATCTAAACACTGTGAAGGAAAGTTTCCTATGGATTTGTATAAATTTAGGATTCAGCTTGCTTAAAAAGAGCATCTCTCCAAGCAGAGAAACTCAGGGGAGGAGTTTTTATGTCAGAGACCAAAGCAATTTAAAAACTTTGAAATAAATATCTGATAATCTTGTTCCGGTTCCAGTCTATACCTACAACTTACTAAACAGATTGCTGTTTTCTGTATTCTGGTCAAAATCTCCTCTCTATTCACTTCCAAGCAAGGTTCCCCATCTAAAAATACCACACACACCTAATCCTGAAATGAGATTAAGTCTGGTACTTTGCAGACCAAGTAGCATGTCTTTGTATTGGAGTCCACATGGCAGTAAAAATTGTATTTAGGATGTGTTTCGCCTGTGGGCATCTTAAAATGTCTGTAAATATCTTCGTGATGACCTTGAAGTTTGGCATGCAGCTCATTAACAAAAGTAATGTAACTGCCCACTGCTCAAGGAGCTTAAGAGCCTCACAGAAGAGCCATGGTAAGTCAGATGAAGGATCTGAACCAGCCAGCATAGCATTTAAAGAGCTGCCTTAACTAGCAACAAAAAATGGTGACCACCACCAGTGTCCAAAATTGAGCACACACCCCCCCAGCCCCCTTCTGCTCAGATCCACAGGCCTTTGCCAAGAGCAGTCCCTGGGTTTAGCCTTGCACCCCAGGAGACCCACATTCAGCTCCTCTCACACTCTGGATGGATTCAAACCCATCCATCCCTCTGAAGAAACAGCTCTGTCCTCTGGCTATAGGGCAACTTGGTTAGAAACATGCTTCCACCTGCCAAAACTAATGCGAAGAGTGTCAGAGGCACCAAGGCTGGCACACCGGGAGGCAAGGGTGGCAGCAAGGCAAGCAAGGGCAATGACCTTCCTGCCTGGGGCACAGTCCCAGGGGACCTGAACAAGAAGAGAGCAGGTCTGGTGATGATAAGCAGGGTCAGCCAAGAATCAAGATGACCAGGAGAAGGCATAGGGACACAGGTCCACAGTCAAGCTGAGAGGTCCCAGTATCGGATAGCTTTCTCACATAGCTCTTCCCACAGCTCCATGGCTGCTCAGCTGCACCACACTGGGGCCAGTCTGAGCCAAATCAGCCATGAAACAGTAAGGAAAGACCTCTACTTCTCACCCTAGTTTTGAGTACAAGTGCAACACTTGTATGTTCTGCTCTAAGTATTTGCCTTTCATCACGCATAGTCTGGCTCTTTCCTTCTGCCATCCACACAGACATAGGAACAGAAACTGCCTCAGCAAAAAAAAACATGATGCTCTCCACCTACTCACTCGTACCCTGGAGCACATGGAGGGAAAGTTCTCTCTGAGGGGCACCAGGAGGTTGCTCGGATGTCAGTACTACAGAGGAAAAGCCTGGAATGAAGGCTAATAAGGGAGCTCATATTCTTCCCATCCCGTAATAAACCATGCCTAGACTGCATTCTCTAAGATTCCCTGGTCTCAGTTATGTTCCTCAGGATCCTATGAAACATGGCAGATGTTGTAAAATGGGAACTTCATAAAGAGAAGCACCATCCTAGTATAATCAACATCTCGACAGCATCGCAGACAGAACGCATATGTTGGGAAGGAAAGAATGATATCATACTTTGCCTTAATTAATACTGTCTTCAGGCTGCAAAATTAGTAATAAAGAGATGAAATTTTGTGTAATGCTAGGGTTAATATTTTATATAGAGATTTAAGTAGACATCAAGAAAGAACAGACTAATATTGTCTGCCAAATCAGAGAAAATTGATCAATGCAAGATATTTTATATGTAAAGAAAGAAACATGGCTTATTGGAGGGTAAAAATAGGCTTCACGTCATTAGAATGCTAGAAATAATCTAATTCATGTCACAGATCGTGTCACCATAATTACAATATCTTTGAAAAGTATGTAATACAGTCTTGTTCTCTGTCTTAGGGAATTTTGTTGTTTTACTTACTGTCACTAGTGGGCTCATGTTCCAGGTTATGCTTCTGTAGCTTTAAATAAAATGGACAGCTGGTCCTGCATAGAGCTGTTTAAAAAATTACAAAACATTTAACTGCATCTATGCATGAAGCAGTCTGAATACAAAGATTTACTGTGAATATTATGAATCACTGCCAATATTAGCGAGCCTTAAAGTGTTTCTGCTACGGATTAAATTACTTTGACACCTTAAAAAATGATATCATCTTCTGAAAGGAAAACTTTTTGAAAGTTTACATACTGGTATCTCCTGGCTCCTAGTATCTTCCTATATGCATTTATCATTTGACCTCTGCTAAGGACTGCCTTGTGACCTGTACCCATCAATTACAGTGACAGTGGTCCCACTTTTACATTGTGAATAGCTAGCAACCAGAGTCAATCCTATTCTGGAGTGTCTAATGCCACCATGAGCTCAATGCCTGTGCCACTCCAGGTCTTAGCCTCTGCAATAAAGGGATTTTTCATGTGTACTAACTACTATGGCAGCCTTCCTTCATATGAAATGTTGTATTGCTTCTAATGCTGGTGTTTGTGTGGCAACAGATGCTATATGCACTTGTCCCCGCAAAAGCCCATAATACTAAGTGGTGTATGTATTTCTATATATGTATGGCCTTAGAATTACACTAAGATGTACTTAGGTATTCTGAAAAAAGTTGCTTTAAAAATACCGTGAATAAATAAGCTCCCTTTTTTCTTCTTTTTTTTTTCCTGTAGGTGTTGCTAGAGTTTTAGGAATGCAAGTATCATCTCATCTTTTTCAAAATCTGATTCCTCACATCTACATACTTATCTCCTTATTTAACACATCAGCTTTGCTCTTGTTTATAGTTTACTGCCACTGGAGCATTACTAATGTATTTTTCTTTTTTTCACAGTAGGAAAACTACATAATTGAAAATTACAGCATGTATTTTGGTGTTGTGATAATATTCCTTACCTTGGAAGAGGCATATAACTCCTGCATCTCTAGCCTGACAGCCAACTGGCTCCTTTTCAGGAATAGGACCAAAACATGGAAATCTAGGGAGTACTGCAATGCTCACGCATTATTACAAATCTTTCAAAATCATGCTGTGCTAGAGTGAAAATTAGTAACCAAAGCAGGACTTTCAAGAAGACAGACCTGCACTTATTTTGGCTTTGAATCAGCAATGCATTTAATTGTTTGTTTATTTCTGAGTGTGAGATTGGAAACGTTAACTTCAAGTGAAAAGATCAGCAAATACTTAAATGCTTTGCTAGACACAGACTATGAATTGCACTATGAATTACAATGCTGAAGAATTAATTATATCTTTCCATGTAAAAATCTAAGGAAAGGCAAAAGAACTGAGAGGGAAGGTGATATTAGGAAAGAACTTCAACTGTGGAAAACCAAGAGGAGTGGGCAATGGGACAACATAGGAAAATGGGTACTTCTTAGAACGGTTGTCTGAAGTTTCTGTGCAATGGCCTGATCTCATTCAAATCTGTGAGTAGTTGATGACTACACCAGACACAACCCTTTGTGCGTAAAAGAAATCTCTAAAGGTTGGCTGGAATAGGAAGACGAAAACAATGGTTCTCACCAAGCTGCTGTACTCCCTATGGAGCCATCCACTCACTTGAAAATATGCAACCCTATAGTAGATCCTCATCTGACATAAAATTATATGCTTCTGCAAAGCTGGATCAATTCATAATATTTGGGAATCTGCAAGAGGATTCAGTAAGCAGGAGAAAAAAGAGGAGATTTCAACAGAAGACTTTTGTCTCAACTTTAATGTCATAGCCCTAAAAGATGATCTGTGGAATTATGCATAGGTAGATGTGCAGTAGCAGAGACAATAAGTAAAGTTTAAAAACAACAACAACAAAAAAAAGGTATAGACAAAGTTGGCTTGGGCAATGGAGGTTGACGAAATATTTGTGTATGATATTACCATACCCTCAGGAAGTGTATGCAATGTTACTGAAATTGAACAACTAATCCTAGAGTTTCTAGTCACACATCTGCTGGAAAAGTGACTGAAAATCTGAAAATCTGAACATGATTACAGTGTTCTCATACTGGAAAAGAATTTGTTATTGTCTGCCTTGTGCACCAAAATTGCTCACAATATCAGAGATAGTAACACAAAAGAGTCTTCATTTTCATCTTAGCTGCTTTGGTTTACCCAAGGGTTATGACATTCTCTGAATACTATAATGGAATGTAACAGTAAAGGTGGAAAGGTAATACAGAATTTTGCATATTAGAGATTAGCAGCTTATATACAAGCAGCTCGATCTTGCAAATGAGAGAAATGGAGAGAGATGTCATGTTTATCTTCTGTTTTTCTTCTATTTCTCAAAATCTATCACCTGTGCTCAAGTTATAAAACTTCTTCTTAATGACTTAACAACTAGAAAATAATTCCACTTCTATGCTCATTGTCTGTGGTAAAAAACTTGCAAAATGTATGTTGTTGTGTTCTGGAATATAAAGAATTTATATCCTATTGTTATTATGAATGCTGCATTAGGTACTAAAAGTGGATTTTCAGTATTGCCAAAAATGTCCTCTAGTAGTTTCAACAAACCAGTCTAAATATTGAAAATCTATCGCTGATATTCTGAAACAGCCAAACCTCACTAATTTACAATAAATATTAGGGGGTCAAATTACTGAATATCTGAACAAATTCTTTAACAAAGCAGGATAATGCATCACCAGAAATTATTTGTTAATTTATTTGATGAGAACAATTTAGTTTGTTATGCAATGATTTTTATTAAGAGTCAACTGGATTTTTTTTGGGGGGGGGGGGCAAAAGGTATTCATAATGGCAAATACCACTTTGTTAAAATTGAAACATTCTGCAGAAACATCTGAACTCAAGAAAACATTTGTGGAGATTAACTGCACACCTCCCTAGCTCTTTGGCACCCTACAAAAGGTCAGTCTGCCCTACCCAAACTGCTGTCTGGATATCAGCTTGGGTGCCAGAAGCAGAACAGCTATGTTTGCACAAAACCTCTGCTCATGTTAATTAGCCCAGGCAATACTGTGTGGCATCCCTGTAGTGCTTGCGGGACCAGAGCTGGCTGGTTCAGATGACCTTGTGCTCTACAGATGCATGCCTGGAGATAGCTGGTAGACTGGCAGCTCCAGTTCAGGACTCTAGCAGAGATCCTGGAAGTCCTGAGTACAGGACATGTGGATCCTCTTTCAGTACATATTTATGTATAGTGGATGGTGGTATTCCGCCAGCTGTACCCTGGCCCCATGACTATCTCTCAGGCTGATCAGGACTGCTCCATTCATTCAGAAATTAACTGAGTAATGGATTTCTATTTTTTTCTAAACCAAAACTTTGGTTTAGAATTCTTTTTCCAAAGAAATTGTTTCAAAACCACTTTTTTTAATTCCTGAAACAATAGAGTTCTAGCATGCCCTGCTACAGTGGTAATAGTACATTTAAGCCCTAAAAAACAGACTAAAACTCAACATTGTAGAAATCATGAATTTTTCTTAATATGCCTCTTGTCTAAATTTGCTTCCTTAGGAATATCCCTAAATTTACCAGCTGGACAGTGATGTGGGCACACCACACCACAGCTTCCATCTGGCATCAGCCATCTGGATTACCTTTCAGATGGATTAATTATTGGAAATACATCTTTCAGAGGGTTTTGAATATAGAAAAAAAGGCTGGGAGAAAACTCATTTCTACGTAAAATAACTACTTATACAAAGTGTAAATTGGTAAAATTCTGCTTTAATGTGTCTCTCTCTGCTCACTGCTGAGCCTTCTACCGCAGCGGGGCACGGGAAGGAGGCAGGGTTTCGCCCCGCAGCATGGAAGCAAACAGCAGCGCTGATGCCGGCCGGCACCGGCGCGTGCCCGTGCCTGCGTCCTTATCCAAGGAGACTTGCACAGAGGCACGGGGCTGCGCCCTAGGCAGCCCCTCAGCGGGGCCACACCTTGCCAGCAGCCCAGGAGAAGGGCTGCTCTCGACCATGGGGCTTCACAGCTCTCCTGCCTCCGCGGGCACCAGCCAGCCTCCCGCCCCCAGCTGCCTTCTTTATTGAACAGTCTTAGGCACATACTGTAAATAAACAAATTCACCAGAGAAATTACTTTCTGTGTCACTAACTTCTCTACAGTCTCTCTTTCCAGAGGCCTGAAAATGTCTGACAGTGAGCAAACAGGCAAAAATAGTTAAGCTATCTGCCCAGCTGATCAGCTGTGACCACCCTTCCTTTCTTCTGGCTAGGAGGAACAGGGTTCTGAAAGGCTTTTTTACGGTTTCCCAGTGGTCACTGCATGGGAAACGATGAGAACTATTGATGCAGAGAGAGCTTATAATTAACTATCTGAGATCTTTGGAAAGCCAAGCCAAAGGTTCAGAGATGAGATCCAAGCCCTTATCACACACCCATTGAAAATGACCCGCTTGGTGACAAAGCCCAGTCTTCTGCTAATAACAGTCTGCTCTAGAAGGGTTCAACACTTAGATGTTAAAGCGTTTTGAACATGGGGATTCTGTTGCAATGCTCACATGAAATAGAACAAATGCAAGTTTGCCCTTCCAGTGACCCAGTCGCTTAGCTTTATAGATGTTCGCTGGTGATGTGTAATACATCTTCCAATCCCAGAACAGCTGTCTGCCTCTAAGCACCTTTTAACATTATTTATTAAAGCAGGCCCTGAACTGGTTCCAAAAATGTGTTAGAAATAATTCTCTCAAGATGCCACAATTCTTTCTGCAGTCAAAAAAAGACAAAGATATCTTTGTTCCAAACCTTCTGGAGATTTTGACCAATGAATTGTTAAAAAGATTGCAAAATATTTTATAATAATTGAGTGTTTGAAAGTTCATACTCTTTCACTGACAAATACATGCTCTGCCCTACGCTGATCTGCTGTATCTCCATTTTTCCTCATAACTGTGAAACTAATGAGAATGACAGCATCTTTCCTTCAATGCTGACTTTGGAGTTGTTGTAACTTTTCCACCACCAATTTTAAGCAGAGAAAACACAGAGGGAATCAGAAGTCATGTAGCATGCTCTGGAGCCAGTGAGACTGTTGTGGGGATGAGGCTTACATGATGGGGTTCATGAACAGTTCTGGTGGGAAGTAAGGTCTCACAGGGTTGTGGAGGGTGCTGCTTCTTGGAAGCAGAAGGGGAGACCATGGCAAGCAGGAGGTTTAGTCAGTGCCAGTGACTGAGGAGATAGTTTTCCTGCAGTCACCGTGGGCATCAGTGGCACCTTCTGCAGATTTAAGGAGACTGTCTTGGAGAAAGAGATGAGGAGGAATGCTGATTTGGAGGATTTGATACCCAGCTTGTGTGTCAGTCAGTGGGGACAGAGGGTCATAATTCCTAAACTTTCTCAGTGAAAACAGGACAGGTAGCAGCCTGTCCAAATCCTCATGACTATGGGAACCAGAGCAATTCCACCAGTTACTCCTGCTGGAAGCTGGCTCTCTTGGAAGATGCCTGCTGTTGATTTGCCTTGTTCCCAACTCATTGAGCTTCTGAGCCTGTGTTCAGCCTCTACTCGATTGCTGTATGTCTGAGGTGGCTGGGAATTTATTTCAAAAGTGGCAAATTTTGATGCAATTTAGTCTGTTGTTCCCTGAAACTCTTTGTTCCCTGAACATCTCTACCCTAAACTGAAACACAAACTTAATAGTCTCCCTTTTTACAATTAAGCATACAATTGATCCAAACAACTCACTTTTTACTAACCCTATTTATTAACCTCTTTTTGACATTTTTCTCTGGAGTACTCCCATTTCTAAATTCCTCTCTCGCATTCTCTCTGTCTTCAAACCTTTTTAGCCTCTTCTCTTTAGACTGGAGCACCTGCTAAGTCATTTGTGTTGCTACCTGGCAGAACTTGAGCATATAATGCACAGAATGGACATATAATGTACAGACGGAGCCCACTATTTTCAGTCTTAAATGATTGCTGGACAGCTAGTCATCTAGACATAAACAATCACTCCGGAGCCTTTTGACAGACCTGGCACAACTAATCATTCAGTAGTAGGTAATAGTGATCAGTGACCTGTGCAATACAATGCCTCACAGAGAAACCATTGAACTTGCATACTCTACTGATTCCTGTATATTGTACTTCTGCAGAGAAAGGAGAAGCGGCCAGCCAAGTGAAAACTCAGGAAATATTCAGATGTATTAAGCTGATGTGTGATAATATGGAAACCTAGCGGTAATTTAGCAGGAATGGTAGTTCACCACAGCTGAAGTTCACCTGAACATCAGAAAGCAAACAATCGACATACAGAAACAAAAATTTCCAGTGGGAACAGGAGAAATTTGGTTGCATAGCTAGGATTCCTATTGCTAGGATGGGACTAGTCAGCTAAGCCAATTGCATTCAAGGTACTGAACTAGGCAGACAAGCAAAAGGCCCTAGAAGAAAAGTACTAGGAACTGCTGAATTCCTGCTTTCATGTATTATTATTATTATCTATTTTGTACCATGGTTAAACCTAGAGACACCCTACTGAGCCTGAGGGTAGGGAAGTCAAAATGTGTTAGGTTCCTCTGCAAAGGTTATTCTTCCTATTTATACAATGCTGTATCCATAAAAACTCTCCTGGGAGACAAACACAAACAGCCTGGGGAAGAAGCTGACAATAGACATCAGATGCCCAGGAACAGCACTGGAGTTCACTGCTGCTCCACACTGCAATGCCTGGAGTAGCTAAGTGTGGAGAGGAGCTTTTTGATGTGTCATACTGCCTTGAGATGGCATAATATTTGTGATGAGCAAGGCACTTCAACTATTCCTCTGTGGCTTTTTCATAAGAAAAAACAATTGTTTCTCTCAGCCTTGCCCCCTCCTTGGAACAAGGAGAAAAATGTTATTATATTCTAGATTAGATCCTTGATGAGTTAGAATTAATTATTACAATAATGAATTCTTTTTTGTTTTATTTTGTTTTCTGTATAAACGAATGGGAGGGGATATTTTTCCTAAATGATTTACAAGTATAATTCCCTTTGACAACAAACAAAACTTGTACTCCAAAGCTAGTTGCACATTTTAAATAACCTAACAATTGTGTTATATAAACATATTTATTCCATATGTATATTTGTATGCATGTATACAAAGAAATCCACAAATATTGCAAGGCATATAGCAGGGACCACTGTGAATGGACATATACAGCAAAAGGCAAGGAAAGCCCCAGTCTTTGGTACTAAGAAGAAACTGACTGATTTGTGATAGCCTCCATTAAAATCTTGTTAAGTAGAAACTAACCAGACAAAAAGTAAATACATGGCATAACAGTAGTACCCAGAGACAGAACAAAGAAATGCACTCAGTGATTTCACATCATTTAGAAAATATTTGTTTTTCAGAATATTTATATTTGCATTACTAAAAGGAATCCTTTCAGTAGTTCATGTAAAATTCATACCCTATATTTTTTTCTTCCACTAGCACAACATTATTCTGAGTTGTGTGCAAATATAAAAATCAATGTTTTAAAAACCTGATGCTGAAAAACAAATTTAACCTACACTTTCCAGTTTTATGCTGTTTGGATGATTCTTTTCTTAACTGCCTTTTAAATATGTTGATAAAATGTAACTGCCATTTGCAATCCTGAAATTTAAGGAGATATTGCACTGTCTTTCACTAGATACCTTAGTGTTCATCATTTATTTGCCTCTTATCCAATTACAGAAAAGACAGTTGTCCTTGCAATAATTGCCGAAGGCTACTAAAATTACACAATGTTTTTTTTATTTCTAGTCACAGTTCAGACCTGTTTTGGGGGAAAAATAGGAAATTATTACAATTATGCAATAGCACAAATCACAGCCTTTTACAATGGCCTCTATACAGACATAGCAAACTACTCAAATACCAGAAAAACAGTAACTGTGTACCTCAGAGTACCAGATACGGCCAGTTGAGCACCAGCCAAAGAGTAAGGGTTGTCTTGCTATTTCCAGCTATTCCTTTTAATTAATTAAAAAGGGGTTGAGAGAAGAATTTGACACTTCTTAATGTCACTTTTACAGGTATGGTACTTTTCTCAGCTTTTCTCAGATATTTAAATGACCATTTACAGTCATTGGTAATGAATGAAGGGTAAGACTCAAACCAATAAAAGTTTTACTTGTTAATGAGCCTTATACTTTCATCCTGTGATCTTTTCATTTTAAACCAAAGGGCTCAAAAATTATTTGCAGGGAAGGATCATCTTAAGAGTATTGAAAAACATGTCCCTTGGACAGAAAAAGCAAGGGAAGTTGGATTGCAAACATAAATAAATAAATAAATAAGCATTAGAAGGCCTTGATGCAATAGAATATAAGGAAATAAATGCTTTACTGAGACAGGAAAAGTACCAAATGTAAGGTGGAGGTGAAAGACCATCATTTCTTATTTACAGAGCAACATCTAAAGATAAGGAGAATGCTCTATCTCAGCTTGGCACAGCAGGTAACCATGTTCTGCAGTAAAAAGCAGTTAAATGGGTAGATGATCTGGAGCAGGCAATGTGGCATACTTACTTGGACTACTTAGCTGCATAAATATGTAAAATTTGTGCTTGATGGGTTCCTTATGCATTAACTCATTAATTTGTTAATTTATTATGCAAGATTTAGTACCCCAATAATAGAAATGCACATTCAAGATATCTTTGCTGCTGTTCTTTTCTTTAATTAGGCTTCTTAAAATTCAGTTCAAGTCTTGTAGCAATAGATTTTTTGAAATAAAATGCCTGTCCCCAAAAGAGACATGAATGCCTTGTATTGTGCAGCACTTGGGCTATGGATATTCATCCCTTACCAGATTCAACTGGAGCAGTGTGAGACTTTGCCACTTTCAGTTGCTAGTTACTGCCCTTCTGTCAGAATTACTACTCCACAACTGGATGTAAATAGAGAGTAGTTTTGCAACAGCAGCCAGTATCCCCATTTAAGGATGTGTGCTTCCTTATTTGATTCAGGCAAAATCCACTTGATCACTTTAAAAGGTCAAGCCCATCAGGGAATGCTTGCATGAACCACAGGGATGAAAGGCAATACCTTTCACTCTGAGTGGAAGACAACAACAAGCAGTTGGGGGCAGTATCATCCTAAATCACACAGATATTTATTAAACAGACCCCTGTTAACAGAGATATTTGAAGCTGATGTAGTAATCGGGCAGTAGTCATCTATAAAGTTTTCATTAGGGGAAAGCAACTAGAGAGGTGGGCCACTGGAGCTCAGTGGGGAAACAGTTCTGTGTACTCACATCAAATGAGGCAGGACTGAGAGTTTGTCCTAACATCATATTGATGAATACAGTGAGGATACCACTAAACAAGCACTTTTGCTTATGAGAGCAAATCTAGCTGTGACAGCATAATCTAATTATGCTAAGAAAACTATACTGCCATGTAATGTAGAACTACCTTATTACCTATCTCCAGCACACTACTACTTTGAGCTATGATTTGAATATTGCCTCTAACCTGACTGGCTTCCACACGGTGCTTACGTATCTTGTGGCTGATACATCAAGGGGCTGTGCTGCCATTCAGAGAGATCTGGACAGGCTGGAGGGTTGGGCAGAAAGGAATCTCATGAGGTTCAGCAAGGGCAAGTGCAGGATCCTGCACCTAGGGAGGAATAACTCCATGTATCAGTACAGGCCCGGGACTGACTTGCTGGAAAGCAGCTCTGCAGAGAAGGACCTGGAGAGTCCTAGTGGACAAGTTAACCATGAGCAAGCAATATGCCCTAGTGGCCAAGAAGGCCAACAGTGTGTTCAGTTGCATTAGGAAGAGTGTTGCCAGAAGGTTGAGGAAGGTGATTCTGCCCCCCTACTCAGCCCCGGGGAGGCCTCATCTCGAGTACTGCGTCCAGTTCTGGGCTCCCCAGTACAAGAGAATATGGAGCTACTGGAGAGAGTCCAGCATAGGGCTACAAAGATGATCAGAGGGCTGGAGCATCTGCCCTCTGAGGAACGGCTGTGAGAGCTGGGCCTCTTCAGACTGGGGAAGAGAAGCCGGAGAGGGGATTTTCTCAATGCCTACAAATACCTGAAGCAAAGGTGTCAAGTTTTGGGGTATGTGGAGTCAGAGAAGTCTCTATATCCCAGAGGGAAGTGGCTGAGGCAGGAAGCTGTGCTGGTTTCGGATAAAGTTTGATGCAGTGACCCTTGTACTGCACCCTCCAACACGAAACATAGACAGACTGGGGAGCAGAGACCTGAGCAAAAAGGGAGAACTGTGTCCTCATCCTCTGAAGCCCAAGTGACTACTTGAGCAGAAGTTTTAATAGTTCATAGTAGTATTGTTCCCCACTGCTTTGAAGTGTGTCTACCTGATCTGCCAGAGAACTTCTTAGAGGTGGAATTCTGATTGCCATTTTCTTCAGGACTGAATTGCCCGTTTCACACCATATTCACTGAAATCCCATGCCATATTAGAACAACTTAACTAGAGACAAAAACAATGGAAAAAGTAATCCAGACAAGGAGCATGCTTTATATGGAAAAAAAATGGGAAGAAACTGTATCTAAACTACATCTCCCATGAGGCATCACAGGATATCATGCAGAGAAAGATTCACATTAAACTGATAAAACGTGTTTTAATTTGATACAAAAACCTAAAAAGCAACCATTGGGGCCTTTTAAAATGAAGAATTTATTTTCAATTTTCCCAGTTTTTAAGTCAGTATCATAGGAATTCTCTTCTATGCATTTTTGAAGCAATTTTTCAGTTGAAAATTAAAGAGTAAAATAAATCCAGAACAGTTCTACTGAGCTTCTCAGAGCTAAAAAAAACAATTGAAAAGATGACATCAAAAAAATCGTTGAGAATAGATGTACTTTACAGTAGCAGTAGCCAGATAAACTACACGCATCTTCAGCTAGTCATCATTTCCTCCTACTGCCCCTCCCCCCCCCCAAAAAAAAAAAAAAAAAAAAAAAAATCCAGGCATTCAAGAGGATTGCAAGCTACTGCTGCAGCAGCACAGAGAACACATCCCTGACCATCAGCCAACATCCCAGGGCAGCCAACCAATATGTTGCTGCCACTAGATGGCAAAAGGTGCACATGGAAAACAGCAACACGCTTCCGAGTGAACAGCAGTTCTCTTCACTCATTTCTTCCTCGGGCCTCCCAGGTAGGAAGGCAAGGAGACAGTGCAGACGTCCTGCCCCAGGATGCACTGTTCCTCTGAGAAAGCTGGGTTGGGTCCCACCTCTCTCCTAGTAGTTTGGGTTTCTGTTGAACAAGAACCTGATTATAGCAGTCTTAAAAGAAACCCTGAATATGGCAAGTGTAAGTGACCTGTACTGTAAAGCTAGTGACAGAAATAAATAGGTAGATAGATAGATAGATAAAGATGTCTGCAGCTGGAGCCCCTATAAAGGGCATGGGGAAGCCCTGAGGATGAAACTCAACAGAGTTGGGAAGACTGGCTGCAAGAGACTGCAGAGCTCTGGAGAGGGAGCAAAAGATGGGGAAATTCTTAGCCAAAAGCTCGATATTTAATGACTTTTTTTTTTTTATCTACTTGTTTGCTTCTGGAGGGTTGTGGGACATGCCCTGCACTGTGGACAGAGACTTAAATAATATAAATTCATTCTACTGGTCTCAGCACAAGTGTACAGCTTGTGCTATACAAGCATTGGTGCTACAAGAGGCTATATTACTGGTAAGTATAAATAACTATATTTTCTCCAGCATATTACTAAAGCAGGACATATTCATCCTCTTTTTGTGCTTACTAACTTTCTTTACAATAAAAAATAAAACTATATGTCATGAGTTTAACAGACTTTACAAAGCACAGTGACACAGCAAAAGGTAGATTGAAGAGGTCCCATTCCCATTTGCACTAAGGGCCCTCTGTGCTCATTGGCAATGGGCAGGAATATCAAAGGAAACACAGCATGCATTAATCTTGAAGTACTTTTCCATTGACAGACTGATGTAAATGCTACTTACTCAGTAGACTAATAGTTAATTAATATACATTTGTCCTCCACAGTACCCACGGACTAAATCGCACCTTTCTTGTGCTGACTTCTGCACAAACACAAAAGCCTGAGCTTTTGACTGTCTGAAGAAACAATTTCAAACTTGCATCTTCTTCTGCAGTGCTTGTCCTCCTTGCATACCTCTTTCTCAGGGAGGGAACGGGACCCTTGGCACAACTTTAGCATACAGATGGGAGCACGCTGCTCCAGCAGGTGGACTGCCATATCACCACTGAGTGTATTAGATAGCACACTGTGCACCAAGGGAAGATGAGAGGACTCATAGAGGACACTGCATAAAATGTGCAAAGTACTTGTAAGGGAGACAAATGCCAAGGGAGCATCCTCCCATCCTGGTGCTTAGATGACCCTAAAAATGCCAAAGAAAAGTCCTGGTGTTGATGCTCTCTGAAGAGAGGAGCAATGTGCTGTGAAGGGCTATCCTTTCCCCAGATAAGTGCAGATAAATACATCTCCAGCACATAGAATCATAGAATCATAAAATCAGTAAGGTTGGAAGGGACCTCTGGAGATATCTAGTCCAACCTCCCTGCTCAGCAAGGTCACCTAGAGCATGTTAGACAGGGTTGCATCGAGGCAGGCCTTGAATATCTCCAGAGAAGGAGACTCCACAACCTCTCTGGGCAACCTGTTCCACTGCTCTGTCACTCTCACAGTGAAGAAATTCCCCCTCATGTTCAGGCGGAACTTCCTGTGCTTTAATTTCTGCCCATTGCCTCTTGTCCTGTCACATGGGACAACTGAAAAGAGTTTGTCCCAATCCCCTTGACCCCCTCCCTTCAGATACTTATACACATTGATAAGATCCCCCTCAGTCTTCTCTTTCTCAGGCTAAAGAGCACTGAACATCTTGATGTTTTAGTAAAGGAATAGAAGCTGTTACAAAACATAAAACTCTGTACACTTCTGGCTGTGTTTTAATGTATTTTTTCCAAAGGAAAGAGATAAAAGACTTTTGTTTGACATTTTTAAAGAATAGAGTAACTAGGAAGAACAGAAACCATCGCTTTAAGTTCTTCTAATATCAAATGACTGAAATGTACTGTGGCCATATTGGGCAGGATGGGGGGGGAATTAGGAAAAAATATGGGATTTAATGGAAAATGGATGGAAATTGGGATAGAACTTGAGGTAGACAAGGTACTCAAAATGAATTCTAAGTTTTCATTGGAGTATTTCAAACTGGCAATGCTCCTAGCGGTGATGATGGGAAAACCTCTGTTGATGTGTCTGTATTACTTGCAGATGCAAAATCAGCTTGTGCAGCACTAGTACACAGATCCTTACAGCTCTCCGAGCTGCATAGGTGACACCTGCACAGCTGCAGCAGCTGCTGTGATTGCAGAGCTGTGCCTAAACTACTAGCCCAGGCTGCCAAGAGAAATTTGGGTAAAATCCCACTGTAGAAGTTTTTTGCTCTTATAGCTAAAATAAAAAGAGCACAAATGTCTCCAATGGGACTCCATTCTCAAGTTGCTCAGTTTCATTCAGACAGACAGGCTGCTCAGTTTAATGAGTGTTGTGCCTGAGTTTGGCCTTAGTTGACCTTTCACTGTAGTCTTCCTTTGACCACATTCACCAACAAAAGTACTACAGAATGTATGCAACTTCTCCATGTACAAAGACACAAAGATGGGAACAACTTTCTTAGATAGAAAATCATTTTATGAGACATGATGCCAGCAGTGACAAATGGGCAAATTGATTAAGCCTATGGAATCTTGATTTCCACTCCAAGTCACAAAGAAAGAAGCTTGGGGAACTTCTCTGCTTTTCCATTTCTTCATCTCTTCAGTACATCTTCAGGAGAGTTGCCGAGAAAGCGCCCTATAGGCATCAGTCAGTGAGCTACCCTTCTTTGGGTGACAGGGCTAAATTTTCTGGCACCATACTAAAACCCTTGCCACCATCAGTTCACGCCTTCCCTTCCTCTCTCTTTGGATGAATCCAGGTGCCTGTGCTGCCCATGCTGAACTGTGGAAATGCTCCAGCAGGAAGAAGGGAATATTTCTCAGTGGATTAGTTTCCTAGGAGTGGCTCCCTTCAGTGCTGCACAAATGCTTTTGTCAGCCCAATGCAGAAGGCAGCCTGATGAAGGATCGAGTAGCCAAGACTGGCAATTCCTAATACCACTGCCAAAAGTCAGATAGAGGGAGGGAACCTCTGTGACACTGGTTGCTAACCAAGCGACACCGGCTACATCCTAACACCTGGGTGTTGATGAGCTACAGTTGTTCCAGCCTCTCACTGTGGTTTCTGCTAACAGCTGTAGTGATCCACTTTTGGTTAGATTCTCTCACCTTGCCGAAATCAGACACATGGCTGCATTTTGAACCCTTTGGCACTTTCTCTAATATGGTGCAGCTGGAAAACTGGAAGCTGAGACAGACCGTCACACTCCAGGCCTGGCCAGGCAGCAGCAAAAGCAGCCACATAGACAGGTCCATATTGCTGTCCATAGTTAGTCACTTAGCCTAACTTGCCTGGCTTTCAGAGCTACATTTGCTGAAACTGTAGGCTGCAAGCTGTTAACTTTCCGCCAGTCAAGTAAAAGAAGGCCCCAGGGCCAGATCAAGCTGGGAAGACAAGGGACTGTAGAGAGAAAGAAGCAGTGTAGCATTAATGCGCACCAGCAGGGAGATGGACTTTAACCTAGGACACAGAAGAAGGAACCCAGGAACCACAGGAGTGATTCTAGAGGACACGATAAGGAAGTAGAAGAGCCAGACAACTATGCAAGGAAGAAGGAACCACAAGGACTGGTTCCCAGGGGCAAGGTAAGGGAGTAAAAGAGCCCTCCACAGCGGTGCAGAAGTGAAGTAAGAAGTAAAGAACACACCTGGACACTACAGAATGGAGCAACAGGGAGCTGGAAGTCCCCAAACTCTACTGTTACTGTTGGTTCCAAACTGTTAGGTGAAGGGGGGAGGATTTGGACTGTAAGGGTATAATTCCCCAGGAATTTCTCTGTTTGGGGTCCCTCTTCAGTGGCACCAGGCTCAAGCTGTAATTAGTGCCCATGTGCCGTGAAAATTTACTGCGCTTTGATTTGGCTTTGAACTTCTGTCTCAGTGGCAAGGTGGGGTCGGACTTTGTTATGGTGGCTGGCGAGCCTAATTGTCCAGAACAGGTTGACCCAGTCAGTCGCTGTCTCTTCAGGCATAACAAGCTACTTCAGCCTTGCAACCTCTGCAAGCCACTCCTGACGCGGGCACCAAAGGAACATGGCAAAACACACACTGGAATAATATTCCATCACTTCTCCCACCCATCCAGACTTCGAGTGTTAAGGAATGCCTGGTCTGTAAGACTAAATGGCCTCTGGAAGAGACCAGATTTATTCCAACAATAACTAGTGCCTGCTCTTGAAGTAACTGAGAATAAGCTGCCTACTACATAACAGCAGTACTGTGAACTCCTAGTAGGAAGCTCCATGCCATTGTGTAATCAGATGAAATCTGACTGCTTAGCAGCCTGTTCAAAAACCACTTGACACCAGAACACATCATTTGCATACACTCATTAATTTTCTACCTTCATTTCTCTTCTCCTCATCCTTCTTGTTCCTTTGTAGGAAGCTCTGTCTTGGAGGAGACTCATCAACTGTCCCGTAATGGGAAGCATTCACATCACAAATCGCTGCATTTCTGGATCACATATCACTGCTTTTGCGAGCCTGCCCCTTTTCCATTCCCATCTGCTTAGGGCGGCATTGCGACCACACTTCTCAGCAAGGCACCAAAGCAGTTCCCAGCTCCACTGAGTTTTCAGACACAGAGAAGGGACTCACTCACAGCAATGCAGTTTGAAAACGGTGCTCTCTTTCCCCCTCTGCTCGTGAGGAACTGCAGGACTGTTACTGTGTGACCCTCAAGCATTGGAGATCATGGGTCCTTTTTACACATCTCCTGCTCTCCTGGGACAGATGTCCCACAAAGCAGTGGGCACTGGGCCTTGTACACAGATCCTGGGATCTGGATACACATATATATACATATAAAAACATACAGACCTTTAGAAAAGGCAGCAGTTTTATCTTAAACTAGGACAGCTTTTCTTCCTAAAAGTGAAATAGTTTTGTCCTCTCCCCCCTTTTTTTTTAACCATCCTGCTCGATTCTCTCTGACCTTTGCTTTCCTCCCTTGTTTCCTGCTCCCTACCCATCTTGTTCCCTTATCCTTGTCTCCTTTACCTTATTTTGCCCTTGTGATGGGTCCCTATGTTTTGTCTACTTTCCTCTGCTTGTATACAGGACAGCTGCTACTGGTGGAACAGTACTGGCTGTCTCTCGAGTTCCTTCTGCAACTGCATCCTCCTCTCTCACACACCTTCACACTGACCCATAAAAATTTGTCTCTGCCACCGCTGCTGATTACTTACAGTGGTTTGGGTGCTCTGGAGCTAGGAATGGATGCTCTGGGAGCTCTCCCCACAACACAAACACCCCAGAGCTTTCACCAAAATTACCAAGCAACTTTTAATTATCCAAATCACAAGTTACCAAAAGCCTGAATTTCAGGATAAAACAAAAACCTGACTAGGTAAGAACTCAACAAAAAGGTAACACTGTTCTCCTGGGTATTTGTTAGGTGCCTGGAGAGTTTTCTAGGTTCACCTCTTCCAAGAGCTCAGCCTTTCCCTGGGAAGCTGAGCAAGGTGATCTTCAGTTTGGGATCTTGATTTCCGTTCCTCCTACCATGTACTAAGCAAAATCTTTTGCTGTCACAGACAGCACGTTCTGCTTTTACATCTGTGAAAACAACAGCACCAAAAGAGAAACCAAAGTGACTGGAAACACAAGTTACTTTCTTCTCAGCCACAGGTGGCTATTTGAATCAGCAGCACTGATCTGCTGTCAAGTTTTACGTAAGAAAAGAGAAATGTAGTATTTGGGCCTGAGAGAGCTACCTTATTTGTCGCTCTGAAAGGCAACAAAAAGCAGAAACTGAGGTTTTTGAAGAGCTGACTTCCAAGAAGTCAGACCACCTGTAGGGAGCAGCAAGAGTCTCCAGCACTTAGGGCTCTTCAGGATCAGAGCTTCAAAGTACTTTCGTCATCTATTTATAGGACTTCTTCTGAACAGTAGTCACTCCAGGCTATCTTCCACTTCCCCGTGTAAACTCAGGCCAAAAATGTGCTGCTAAAATGGAGCCAGAATAGATTCTTTTGCTCCACAGAACGAATTCTGTTCCCCAAAAGACCTCTCCTTATCCAAGTACTTCTTGTTGGAGGACATGACACTTCTCTTTTTCGCTGTATATTAAAGAAGAGTAGGCCACCGCAGATCAGCCAGAAAGTTGACTAGTAAAATATGGATAACTTTAGAAATCTTCTACAAAGGCACGATCTTTCTCCTTCTCTCTTTGTATCCCCGCCTCCCCCTCTTCCCCGCCACCCCGCGGTTGAAAATGCCATACTATTACGCAGTATTTCGGGGGGTTGGTTTTGCTTTTGTTCTTTCAAGAAGAAAAGCAAAGCCCCTATCTAGAAGCATGGAGAATCCAATAGGCAACAACCCTCCTAATGGATGGCTCATACATTAACCACAGAAGCGCCCTCTCAGCCTTGCAGAACGCAAGCTACCTATTCTTAAGAAAATGCCAGAAATCGGCAGTAGGCAGGTAAGACTGGGATACCTTTCTCTCTTCTCTGCTCCGATCTGAGCACTGACATCCTGTTTGACAAAAACTTCCCCAAGGCCAAGACGCACACAACAAACCAGCACAAGCCCACGTGGTATATTCCCACACAGGTGACTTAGGCCTGGTGAACTCCACAAACGTAAATTAATTTCAAGAGATGACATATACTATATTGTTCTTACTAAGTGTATCCTTTACCTCTCTGGCTACTCGGTCTGGCTCATACGTAAAGACTTGTTCTCTTAAATCCGTACATTTGGCCTTTAGTTCCTTGTTTTTCTCTACTAATCAATGCTTGTACAACAGCTCCTTTTCTCTCGCATTGCTGCCCGATACCTAAGTGAAAAAGAATACAAATAAATAGACAGTGGGGAAATGAACCCACAAGAACGCTTGAGCAGCAAACTGCTTTTTAACATTTGCAATACTGAAGCAGGACTCAGACAGCAGCTTAGGTATTACCACGAATATCATTCTCATCCCTGAGCCTATGCACCCCTACAAGCAATGCACACAGTGGACACATCTGGGAAAACAGGCCTAGCAAAGGTATTTTGCTTCTCTGACATTTAGCTGAACTGCACTAAACATGAATGCTGCTTCTCAAACGCCTCCTTCACACTGTAGCCTTCTGTATCACGACAGGTTAGCTATACAACCACAACCTACCACCCCGGGGGTGTAGTACTCTGATTAATTTCCTTCCTTGTTTATTATATATGCAACCTTCTTCCACATTAGCACAGGCATCTTGTGCTCTCTGGGTACTGTAGCATAGCACAAATAATGCTTTCAAGCACTGGATCTGCACAATGCCTTCCGTTAACTCTTTTCAGGATTTCTTTAAGGAGCATTCTTATGATCCTTTCTCCTCCTCCTCCTCCTCCTCCAATTATTTTAATTCCTAGAGAGAACTTCATTCACTGGCGATACTCCTTCATACCATTTCCAGTGGTTGAGGTGGAAAAGACACTCCTTCCCCAACGCACGTTTTCCTTTCCTTTTCTTTTCAAGTAATTTTGATGAGGATATAAAGAAAAGCACGCAACAGGATCAGATGATGCTCTGCAACTAAAACTTTCAGACATACTGCACAACAACTACTTTCCCGGTCAATCTCAGGATACCTAGGTACCTGAGCACTGCTAGAAACCTTAAAATTCAGGATAGCAGGTCTACACAATGAAAAAAAAAAACAGCAGACAGCTTAACAAATTGGGGAAAGAGTGTCTTCCTTCGTGTTGGTTTCCTACTTGCACTTGCGCTTCAGCTACATACAAGACTGATGCGGTCTTGTATGCTGGTCCAGAATTTTTAGAGACAGAAGGAAAAACAAACAAACAAAATGGTATTTCCACAGTCAACTTACTTGACACACCAGAAGTGATCTGGCAAAAAGCACAGAAGTTATTGCCAGGAAGATCTATCACGATTTTAGAACAAATATGGTGAAATCAAAATCACTAGAAATAAAACTGCCTACCTCTGAAACTTTCACTAGCGTTCTTGTTTCTTCTTCTGGGCCCTTCCGTCTCCAAGCAGGGCTGTTCAAAATGCCTTCTCGTAGGGCTCTGGCACTCTTCTCTTGAGGAAGCGCTCTCCGTGTTTCATCACGCTCTTCTTCAGCCTACCATAACATATTTGAACTACTTAAACCTTGAGAAAAATCAGAGCCAGCAACTCTTTCCCCATTTTAGATTTAGTATTCTTTTCAAAAAAAAACTACTTTGAATGGAAATTCGGAAGATTTCTTTTTTCTTCTTTCTTCTGAATTGGTGTCAGTTTCTGTGGTGGGGGCCAACAGGAACTGCCAGCCCCCTTAGAGCCCTCCAAACACATCCATAGATTAACACCTGGACAATACTAACGCTCTTCTATTTCAACACCAGCTTATGGACTACGTTCCTCTTTTCACTCTCTACATCAGTCTACAGAGCGATTTTTCAGTTTGCCTGCACATTATTTCCCTGTCCATCAAAGCCAGGGCTTCCTACTCCCAACCCATGGCTTTCATCTTTCGTGCGGGTCTTCCATTTCACAGATGTAAAGAAACGATTTCTGCAATACATCTGAAGCACATTTGGAATCTGCTACTCTCTGTGGTCTTCCTCCCGCGCTCATTTGGGAAGCACAGCTTGCTTTACGCAAACACCTTCATACGTCTTTAACACAGTCACCTGTCCGTCACCCTCAAAGTCTGTCTTTGTGGCAGCAGCCTCGTGTCCTTCACGCTTCCCTCCCTCCTTTGCAGACACCTGCGTGAGCGAGAACACAAACGAGCAGAGAGTGGGGCAAGGTATCTCCAGGAACCTTCCGCATCAACCTCCATTTTAACTGGTGGCATACCCAGCCAGCACTTGCATCGTCGCTTAAGCATTACCTGCAGTTTCACGGCTGCTTCTGCACTCAGGCAGGATGTCAAGGAATGCAGGCTCTGCAAGCACAACAGCCCTTTCAGAACCCAAAACACTGCTCGGAGCCTACCCCAACTGACTTTTTTTTGTCCTGGTGATTACTTGGCTGCACGGTGCCAAAAACACTCCTTTCTTTGCATACCGGGGCAAAGAAGCGGCAACCCTTCCAGCCACTTGCAGAGCCAGAATCTTCACTCTTTCAACCTTACACTAGAAATCACACTCAAAGGCCAGTTGCCGTCACCCCTGCGACATTAGCGCACCCGAGCTAGTCACAGGGCTCACTGAACAGCTTGCACAGAGCAGAAGCTGCTCAAGTTCACAGGAACAAACGGATGGCGGAAGCAGCCCAAGAGGGAAGTGAGCCTCATCACTGCTCGGGCCCACGTCCAAAGCGAGATCCCGAGCGATTCCCCCCACTGGGACCCCACTGCGCCCCTCACTGAAAGCACCTCCGAATCCCAGGGAGAGTCGCTCTCTTCCTCCTGCTCCACTCCTGCTGCCGATGTAACACCTACAAAGGAAGCAAGAAAAGACGCACCGTGAGTCCTCCTTTCATTCTGCTGCTCTTCTGCTTCAACCAAGCCTTGCACCAGAATGCTTGAACTGGCAATAGTTCAGCTACAGAGGCAAAACATACAACTGTCATGCAAGGGCATCTTCACTCCCAGCTGCACCACCCTGTTCGCACCACTCCCTCTGCCCTTCTCTGCAGCAGAGGATGACAAGCCCAGCATGACCCCTCTCACGGCTACAATGAACAGCCCCCAACAGGTGGCCACGGAGCAGCCAAACGAGGCTCTGGCATGTCAGAGTCCGGCAGCAGCCGCCTTGGGGACAGCTCCCCTCCTAAACAGGGCACCACACTCTGGCACTCACTATCACTTTGCACATCAGTAGAGGAGGAACCCTCAAAGCATGAGCCAAAACATCCTCACACGCACAGGAACGCACCAGGACACAAGACTCTTTGCCTAGCACTACCACAAAACATCGCCCTCACTTGATGGTCCCTTCCCCCCTGGCACTTGCTGGCAAGGCAACAATTGGGTGCTGGCCCATCTCACAAGCAGGTCACACCTGCCAAAATACTTCTCTCCACCCGCACATGGAACTCTTCTGACTTCTCTTCTATGAGGCCTGCACTTTTGCCTCAGGAATGTCTTTTTGCACACAGCAATACCCAGTGTCACTAACGTCCTGCTCTGGTTCTGCAAAGCCCCTCAGAAGCACTGCCCAAACACAGCCCGACCCTGCCTTCACCCAGCTTACAACACCCAGCAGCGCACACACCCTTTCCCCCTCCTTTGTCCCAAGGGAAACCAACAGCTGCCTGCTTCTCAAACAACCTTAGTCAGACCTCCTCCTCCTCCTGCCTCACTTTCACTCTTCACACCACAAGCACATCTTACTGTCCTGCAGGACCTCTTCACACGCAGCATCTGCAACACTCTCGCAAAGGTCACTGAGAAAGATGGAACCAGGTCACAAACTAAACACGCCTCCACCTCCTGCAGTACAGGCTGGGTTCCAGCATCACTCTCGGAGTCCTCATCACTGCACAGTCCCAAGGCCACACACTGCAACTTGGGGTGGTTAGGGTTGGCACCACGCGCTAGCAGAATGGCAACACATTGCTCTTGCTGGCACTGCACCGCCTGCAAACAGCACAGGACAAAAGGAAACGTTTCCCGCAACTCCCCTTCCCTCTGTCACAGCTCCCGCAGCTTGCCACCCTCACTAAACAGCAACGCGCTCAAAGAGCAGGAAACCTGCGCCCATTCAGCGCCAGTCACCACGCAGTCTCCACCCACACCTAGGCCGAGAACCACCCAAGAGACAGTGCATGACCTATAAGCCCTACCAACAACAGCATCGCATACTCTACATACCTGCATCAGCGGCGATCTCTTGAAGCCGTCACGAGGATCCAGCTTGCACTTCTTTTCTACCAAATAGGACACAACCTCCGAATGTCCATTAGCGCAAGCCAGATGCAGAGGTGTCCTAGAAGTTAAATAGATCGCATTGACACAGACAGGCAGACAGCTGAAGAGACCGCTCCTGCCTATGTGACGGGCGTAGGGCCACCGGTTTCCGGTTCCAAAAAAAACAAGCTTAGACAAAGTTTCTCATTCCTGCACCAGGGACAGTACCCAAAGCCTGAGGTGGGCTAGGAAAAGGGCACTCTGCAACCCCCCAGCCCACATTCAGGAGCACGACGGTCACTCAGCTCCGCACCTCGTTCCCTGCGCGTGGACTCCTGCACCCAGGCACACGATTCTTCCCACGCAGCCTCGGCCGGCCACTGCCAAACTGCTGCCCTCCCTCCCTCTGCCCTGACTACAGCACAGGGTTCAGCGAGGGCTTTGCTCAGCTTCCACTAGGCTTGCTGGGCCCAATTTGGCATGAGGTCAGCTACAGAGGATAAGGCATTTTTCAGGAAAGGGCTGCTGGGCGGCTGCTGCAGTGCTGACCCCCGGACGACCTGAACGGAAGAACGTGTCCAACTCGCACCTGGACTTTTGGACAGGATTGTCACATCACACACCCGTAATCCCAGAGAAGTAGAAGCTACCTGGTCTCCAACTGCACCATAGCAAATGAAAGTCAACAAGTATCAAAACGCACCTGTGTGGGGCCAGAAAATGAGTTGGCAAAACTAACAGAATATGATATTCTCGAGGTAATGGGACGAAAGCCATGGGAAGAGTAAGCACGGAACTGCCCCCGAACTGGAGGAAGGAGTTCGCACAGACAGCACAAGCACAGGACGTGAAGGATCCATGGCAACGGACAAAGAGTGCAAGAATGCAAGGACTGTGGTTAACACCTGTCCTCCTGATTAAGGAGGTACAATGCTGTGTAAGGGGGTGGGAAATTGCAACTTAGAAATTACATCAGCCAGCAGCAGCTATATATGTACGGTTTGCTTGCTTAATAAATGATTTCAGCTCAGCACATCGGGGTCCGTGAATTAATACACCGCAAACGGCGCCCGAACAGGGACCTGAAGACTGATCCAGTTAACGGTCCGGGGCTAACAGAAGCAGCTCATCGCTGGATCGGTGGTGTAGCCCGGCTGAAATCTGGTTTGCTGAAAGGAAGCAACTTCATGCATGACTAATTGCCTACCGGGGAGCAGAGTTAAGCAACCGGGAACGATGGGGAACGGAATGTCACAAGAACAGAGAACGGTTGTAAATATACTCAGCTCGCTTGCTTAATAAACGATTTTGGCTCATCGTGTCGGGGTCCGTGAATGAATATGCCGCACACCTGCACGTCACATTGTAGCAGGATGAAACACACTGAGAGACTAGAACTCCACCCAAGCAAAACTGAAGTGTTGCGATGTAGCTTCCTGTCCTTGGTGAGCAACCAGCGCCTGCGGGGTCCCCTCCCTCTAGCCCAGGCTCTGGCCTGACTCCTGGCAGCAGTGTAAGGAATTGCCGGTCTTGGCTGCTCCTTCCTTCCCTCGGGCTGCCTTCTGCGTTGGACTGACAAAAGCACTTGTGCGGCAGAGGAGGGAGTCGCCCTGCAAAACGGATTCTTCTGAGACACATTCCCTTTTTCCTGCGGGAACTTCTCCACAGTCACAGTTCAGCACGGGCAGCACAGGGACTTACTGGCCCACTGACAGACATAGGGGGAGGCATGAACTGATGGTGGTGAGGGTGTTCCCATTGTGGTGGACAGCCCGGTCCAGTCTTTGACCACCCTAACAATAAAGTTGCCCTGGAGAAATTACCATTAAAATAGTCCGATTTGGGCCCTTTGCCTTTTGGCCTTCCAGTGATCTGCTAGTCCAAGGCCCCTGCTCCAAGCAGGGTCAAGTAGAGCAGGTTGCTCACAACCATGTCCAGCCGTGGTTTGAATAGCTCTGAGGACGGACTCACCAGAGCCTCTTTGGACGCAAACGGGCCCTGAGCAGCCCAGCCTGGGGCCTTCCCCCACCTGCTGCCCAGCAGCTCCACGGGCCCTGCCTGCAGCTCTGTCTCAGTCATGTGCATGCCTGGTCTCGGACCTCCTTGGCGCAGACCCCCGTCCCGTCCCACGTTGGTTCCCAGCCTGACTTTGGCTCTGCCTTGTCACTACAGACAGGCCCACCGGTCTGCGGGCTGGGCCTGGCCCTGATTTCCAGCACTGGCCTGAACTCACACCTGACTTCCTGGCCCAACCTCCGGCCTGTGGCACCAGCCCTAACTTCCCTGGTGACCCGGGCTGCCAGCCGAGCCTGGCCGCCACCTCAGGACTGCCCTGCCCCCTCGCTCGCCCACGGTGGGGCTGGGCCTTGGCTGCCGAGGCCCCTGCCCCGGGAGCCGCAGCTCCACCCTCGGCTCCTGGCTCCCCATCCTTGCCAGAGCAGCCGGCCCTCACTGCCCCCGTCACTGCTACCCGAGCACCCTCCCCACAAAATAAAGCTTTCCTTGTGTTTACCTGGAACTGCCTCTAGTTCCGCTTGTGCCCGTTGCTTCCGGGCCTTTCCCTAGGCACCTCCGAGGAGAGCCTGGCTCTGCCCTCTTTACCCTCCCCATCAGGCACTCGTGCAGGTACTGGTTGATACAGAGTAACATCCCCCCAGAGCCACGTCTTCGCCCGTCTCTCAGCCTGCACTGAGCAGGCCCAGGTCTCGCAGCCTCTCTGCGCAGGGCAGGTGCTCTAAGCCCCGAATCACCTTTGTGGCCCTTCGCTGCACTTTTTCCAGAAGATCTAGATCTGCCCTGCCCTGGGAAGCCCAGCCCTCGGCCCAGCACTCCAGCTGTGACACCCCCCCCCCCTCCCAGCGCTGAGGAGAGGACAAGGCTCCCCTTGCCCTGCTGGAGATGTTGTTCCTGGTGCACCTGGGTGGGGGGGGGGGAGGGGGAGAGAGCTGTTGGCCACTTTTGCTGCAAGGCCACATTGCTGACTCACTACTGCCCCCCTCGATCCCAGGCCTTTCTCTGCAAAGCTGCTCTCCGGGCAGCAGCAGAGGGTAGTTTGTCCCCAGGTGCAGCTCCTGGCAGTTCTCCTTGTTGAACTTCACAAGAGCGGAGAAGCAGGCAACCTCCAGGTTGTCACAGAATCACAGGACGGTTGAAGTTGGAAGGGGCCCCTGGCGATCATCAGGTGCCAGCCCCCTACTTGAGCAGGATCACTTAAAGCACGCTGTCTAGCACCCTGCCTAGATAGCTTTTGAACCCTCTCCAAGAATGGAGACCACTGTCCCTCCGGGCCAACTGTTCCAGTGCTCGGCAGTGAAAAAGCTTTTTCTCCTGTTCGGAGGCAACTGTGTTTCAGTCTCTGCCCTTGGCCTATCATCCTATCACTTGGCACCCCTGAAACGAGAATGAGCCCATCTTCTTTGCACCCTCCCTACAGATATTTATCCACATGGGTAAGATCCCCCTCAGATCTTACCCACATGGGTAAGATCCCCCTGCCCCTCTCTTCTCCAGGAAGAACAATCCCCGCTCGCGCAGCCTTTCCTCACATGAGAAATGCTCCAGCCCCTTAATCTTAGTGGCCCTTTGCTGGACTTGCTCCAACAGGTCCACCTCTCTCTTTTACTGTAGAGCCCCAAATGGGACACACTACTCCAGATGTGGCCTCACCAGGGCTGAGAAGAGAAGGATCACATCCCTTGACCTGCTGCCACCACTCTGCCTAAGGCGGCCCAAGACAAGATTGGCATTCCTTGCAACAAGAGCACATTACTGGCATATGCTAAATCCATGCCCACTACTGCCAGGCACCTTCTAGTCCTTCGCATCTTTGGGAAGGGCTTCCAGGACACACTGCTCCATCGGCTTGCCAGGCCTCCAGGTGCAGCTGAGCCCCTGCCTTGTAGCTCCCTGCAGCCTCCCTCCTTGCCCCTCCTCAAGATACCACAGACAGTTGCTGTTAGCCAGCCCTCAGCAACCTCCCTCCACTGCCATGAGCTTGCACAGATCATTGAGAGGGGCCTCCAACCGACAGCAAAGAGGCACTCTGAGGTTCAACACCTGATCCAAATCCTAACCACTAGAGCACCAGGGAGCTTTGTTCTTTCCCCTTTGCACACTGCACATGGACCTAATACCCTTCCAGACCAGTGGGCTTTAAAACCTCTCACCGCTGCCAGAAGATCCCCCCCTCCCCTCTGCCCAGACCACAGGGAGCCTCCTTCTACAAGGCAGCAGGAGTCAAGAGCCCCAGTAGCAGCAGGACCTGAACTCGAGGCCCCCGTCTCAACACACTCCTGCTTGCAGCCTCCACTGGGGAAAAGGACACAGTCCGCCTTCTGGCCCTTGGCCGGGCTGCCGGGGCAGGCTGAAGGAGCAGCCGGCAAGCCAAATGAAGGCAGCGGAGGAGAGCTCTCCCTTGCTCCAACGGCCTCTCTTCCCGCAGCCCTGCACGTACCTGATTCTTGGCCAGATCAAGGCGAGAGAGGGCGAGGGAGGGAGGGAGAAGGGCTAACCGCCTGCCCAGACTAAGCCTTCAAAACCACAACTTTCATCGTGCATTCTGGTTAGGGCTGAGCAACGCCAGTCCTGGGACAAAACACAGCTGTTCCCCTACAATGCAGCAACAGGCCAGACTCCCACCAGCTTTGCCCCTCCGGCACCAAGCCGACAGGTACTCTTCTGGAAGAGACAAGCGGCAGGAGTAAGAGGGTACAGTCATATGGGCAGGGCTGCCTAGGGCAGGAAGGGGAACGGAAGAAAACAGACACACGTACTGCATTACAACATTAGTAAATACAAAGCTGGGACAGAACACGTTCAGTTCAACACAGCATGTTGTTATGGACACACCACGCCATTAAGAGGTACGAGGCACATTTCCTCAGGCTTCCTTCGTCTCATCTGTCCACACTCAGCCTTCTGCAAAGGTGAATTCCTGTGCGCCAGCATCTTCCAGTCAGCTGATGACGACTGCTGCAGGCGTGAAATGACAAAGGCAGCTGTTCCCGAGCGGCGGCTCCCCAGCATCTTCCTTTTGGGTCAAAACACCGCAGCGCTCATGGGTTGCCCTCGAAAGCGGCTCCTGCTCTATGTTCTCGGAAGAGCCTTCAGAAGATGCCCAGGCAGCACCTCCCACCGATGCAGTTTTCACTTCAGCCACTGCTGAGGAGGCCAGGCAGGGCAGGGGGAAGAAAATGCCCTCGTTAGTGTTACAGGAGGAAAAGGCAACAAGTCCCCAAACCAAACAAACCAGATCAGCCCCAGCAGACAGGCACCTCCATTCACAACGCAAGCGGATTCCACGCAACGGACTTGTGTCCGTCCAAGCAAATGCAAAGACCTATAAAACAGCAGCCGGCCACTCGCTAGGAGCTTAAGGAGCTCTGGAACAGAAGGAATTGCTCTCAGGGGCTACCCGCTTGGAAACAGGCCCAGGCACTGCAAAGCTGTGACTCTGCGGGAACGATTTTCATGAAGAGCTGGCATTACACAGGGCTCTGGGGGTCTGTGGGTACGCGCCCGTACCTTGTTCTTCCCTCTCCCTCTTGTGTAAGGCAGCTGCATTATATTCCGTACCACTATTAGTCGGATAAGCAGGAAGTTTGCACATCAAGCGCCTTGTTGGAAAGCTACTAGAAAACAACTGTGCTTAGCACAGCAGCTTGACAGCTTTCAAGTGGTTGTGTTCAAAAGCTAGGGACCGTCATCTTCCTTCATTACACTGCTAGCGTATCCCCACAAAGTACCTTGCTCGAGCTCTTCAGCGACAGCTTTGACCACTCCCGCCGCACCTGGAAGCATAGACAGGATTCCCTCAAGACCTCACAGTTACCCGCTTGCAGGACTAGCTCCTACAGCCTTTGGAAACCCAGCTGTAACGTGGAATAACAACTGGAAACACCATCCCCCACACTGAGAAATACTTTGTCCACCACAACACAGCATTCTCATTACTGCGTGGCATTAACTGCAGCACAAAGCAGCCTGCAGTTCAGCCGTTTTCTCACATTCTGCTTTTTAAAGAGGACAGCAAAAAGCACAAAGACTTCACAGCAGCGGAGGGCTAGAGGGCTATCCACAAGGGCACAAGCAGCACGGTTACACCGTTACATAAGGCTTGTGAGGGTTCATCACGATGCAGGCCGAGACCCCTAGAAGCGACTGTCCAAACCGAGAGCGTACAGCTTCCGGGCTTAGGCAAAGAGCAAACAGCGCAAGCTGAACCCCTGTGGGCATCACCACTAATTCTGGCACACACACAGGCTCACCCACCAACACACCCACCCAGAGAAGAACCAAAACGCTGCCGAATTTAATTTAATGGCTCTTTTTCAGCCAGCACTGCTGGCTTACTATTTAGCCACCGGGCTGGCCCAAGGACGGTCATCTGGATCACCCTGTGAGACTCCACAAGACAACGCTCACAGCTTAGCAACTCAACTCGACAACATTACCGGCACGGGTACAGGCACAGGTACAGTACCCAGGCACGTCACTGAAACAGGATCCTTGCTATGCGTGGGGCACCACAGCACCCAGTTAGAATCAGAGGTGCCCGTACACTTCTCACGGATAGAACAGACGGAAGAGGCGACCTTGCCCAGGCCTCCACTCAGTGCAAAGGGGGCAACGGATCACTGAAGATGCACTTACAGTGCCTTACCTCAGCCATATGAGCTTCCACTCGCTCTTCCACAGAGGAAGCATTGCCCACTGGGTTCATCAGCAGAGAGTGGCTTCTGCAGCGCTCATGAGCAGGTGCGGCAACGGCTTCCACAAACCTCTCACTAGCTCTGGCTCGATGCAGGCGTTTTGTGAGGGCCAGTTCCCATTCTAAATCGCTAATTCTCCGCTGCAGTCGGCCTACCGTGGAAGCTTCAGTAGCGGCTCTGATCTGATCCACTCGCTCCTGGGTGGCTGCCTGTGTCTGAAGCAGATCACGCAATTTCAACCCCCAGGAAAGAAAAAGAGAACGTCCACCCCTAGTCAGCTTCACACACCCAATTTCAAGAGCACAACCTTACTCAGCGAGGCAACAGTGCCTCCTCACTGCCCTCAACAATCAGGGCTCAAACTCTAAGGCACCAACTTTTAGAGTTTTCAATCAAAGCTCGGACTAAGCAACCTCTGTCTCGGCAAGACACCAGTCTCCTTGCAATTCTTCTCTTGGTGCTGCTACCCGATTCCCCAGTGACCTGTCTGTGTAAAGAAGAGTATTCACAGACTCTCAGGGGCCGTTCAACAAGCTCACAGCCTTCAACAACCTCCTGAAGACAGAAGGAGCCCTTGACTCCACAGCCCTGACCGGCAGAAGCAGGAAGTACTGAGAAATGACCACAGTAAGGAAGAGAGGAATGACAAGGCACAGATGCACTGCACATACTAGAGGGAAGGAAGCTTACGCGCAGAAAGAGATTGACTTCCTCCAGTTTTTGCCTTAGCTCTTGCTCTGCTCTTTCTTCAATCTCCCTTCTATAGTCTTCACTGTGCCTGGGATCCATCTTCTTGGCCTCTAAATGACGCCTGAGGGCAACCACCTCTTCTTCCAGCAGCCGCTTGCTCTTCCGCAGACTTTCGCGGCTCCCATGCATCCAGGCCAACTCTTCTCGCAAACCTTCATTTGCTTTCTCTAGCTGCCTCGATCTTCTCCGCTCTCTCGCCAGCCAGTTGGAAAGTTCGTGGACCTGTACACAGGGGAAGGACAGGCTTACTTAACCAGAGGCATGTTACATGCCTGCCACACACTCAGGACAGAACCCACAAGAAACACATCCTCTTCTGCCCATGACACTGAATGCCCATGACAGCTGTGCTCCAGAGAGTAGCTTTTCAAGCAGTGCAGGAAGAAGGCATTTTCTCTTCTAGATCCAGGGGGCTGTTTCTTTTCAGGAACTCTTAGCAAGCACCAGGACTTCAGGAGGCCCCAATGGGCACTTATCAAAGGAATAGTTAGGCATTATCAGGGATCCTAAGGAAAAGCCATTCCTTGCAAAACACAGCCACCAGGTAATTAACAACACCAGACAAAAGCCAGGAACAAAAACCCTACAGGTTTCCAAAACAAACCCAAACAGACCAAAGCTCACCTTTGCTCTTAATCTACCAACTTCATCGCCCCTTCCGGAACACATGTCCTCCACTTTGCTCTGGAAATCCAACTGGGACTCACTCTCTCGCCTCTCATACGCCCTCAGTTTCTTCATAGCTGTTTCCAGGAGCCTCTTGGACCTGCAGCAATTTGTAAAGTAAGTCAGCAAGTAAAATGGGAAGCCCAAGGACAGTCAGCCTCTGCCTGAAAACACAGGTACAGAGCTTCTTCCTGCCCTGCAACCCTCCCTTCCCACAACTGCAGGGCAGCCTGCACTTCCACCTACCTAAGGCCATACGCTTACGTACAAAGCCACCTGCAAGATCTAAAGCAAGGCTTGAAGTTGCTTACACTCCTGTGCTCAAAGTCACAGGCTCAGGTAAAGCTTGAACCCAGCCTAGCCGCTACGTCTTGCAAGTACGGAAATCCTGCACCTACCTGTTGCACTCTTTCTGCAATTCGATGTTTCTTTGCATTTCTTCCTCCAGGCGGGCTTCTGCTGGTTGTTCCCACTCTGCCAGCTTCTTCACGGACTTTCCGTTGCTCTCACACTTCCCAAGCAGAAAGGAGAAATGGCACACGCGACTCAGTAACGGCCTCTATAAGCACTCGCTGCAGGCAGCGTTCCTCACAAAGCTGCTACAGGACGTCTCCCTCTGCTAGCCAAGGGACGGCCGCGGAACTCCAGGGCACAGAATTCCCACGTAAAGGGCAGCGCCTCAGCCTTCCCACCACACAGGCCAATTCCGAGGGACAGAAAGAGTTGCCCGTCAGCCCTCCTCCCCCTCCCCTCCTCCCCCTCAAAAGTGAACGCCACTCGCTATGAGGGGCTCGCGGGGGGGAAAACACACTGGAAGAAGAAATTCACAGCAACCGTTGATGTACCTGCTGATTTTGGTCTTCTCCCAAAGGCACCCGTCTTGTCCCTAAGCCAGGCATCAGGTCCTCCAGGCCATTATGAACCTACGGAAGCATTAGAAGAAGTCAAAAAGCCACACGGACTCCTTCCAGGCAGAAGCTGACACCTCACTCAAGGGTATGACCAAAAAGAAATGCCACAGACCTTTCTCCATCTCCCTACTCCTTTACTAATCTAACCCCAGCTCCAGTCATCCAGCAGTTCCCCTTCACTGAGGGCTTGTCTCTACCCACCTAGCCCCAGCACACCAGAATAAAGCTGCCCACGGATGGAGCAGGACAATATTACTTGCACCTTGGCTTCTTTGGAGTTCTTTGAGTCACTCCACGGACTTACACCTCTGAGCCGAGGAATCCATCGGCACTACACAGGCAAGGGGCTCAGAGGCCGGGAATGGAATTCTTGTCACAGCCTGAGCTCGCCAGTTAGGAGGGCTCGGCGACAAAGCGCTCGGCACCAAGGCAATGCCACAAGCTAACTTGCAGAGTGCCTTGAAGGCAGGAACGTCTGAAGTGCTGCTGCCTGATGCCTTACGCACCACGACGGGGATAAAGCAGCAAACATTTAAACCAGCACACGAGTGTCAAACCCGGACCTCAGCCAGTGTTAAGGAAGACTCAGCAGAGTACCCCGTGAAAACTCTCAAAACCAGGAAGCCGGGCAGTGCACCAACAGCAGCCGATCCTCGGTGGGCTGCAGCAAATGCTTTCTTTCCCCCGGCCTCCCCAGGAAAATCCCTTCTGAACATTCCCCCCCCCCCACACACACACACACACATAACTAGGCTCAGTAGCTCATCAAAAAGGAAGGCCATGACCAGCTTACAGAGGCTGAGCTGTGCAGCTCTTCCTGAAGAGCTTCCAGGCGAGCAGTCTGTTCCTGGGCTCTGCCTTCCAGGCTGGCCTTTGCCTGTTCAAGCCTTGACAAGAAACACAGGTCTCGTTAACGGGAGCCCACAAGAGCACAAACACTGACACAACAGCGTGAAATAACGTAAGCTAAAGCAAAAGCCTCTCTCAAAATCACATACTGACTGGCTGCCATGCAGCAAGGTGATCCTGCTGCTTTTGCACCATCCCAGAAAGCTTCACTGCGACAGCTCCTTACCATGCCACTCGCTCTTCCACGTCCTTCAGGCTAATGGCTCCCGAGGAGCCCGAGGAGGCTTCCGGAAGGTCTTGCAGTTGCCGGCAAGAAGCCATCGCTTCCCTTTGCTCGTCTTCCAGGGCCCTCTTCAAATCCTGAGCACAACGCTCGGACTGAACGCGCTGTTCTTCCAACTCCTGCAGCTGTAAAACCCCAACCAGGACCCACGGTAGGCAGCTTGTTCTCATACAGACAAGTCGACTCCTTCGACTCCCGAGTCGACGCTCCAAAACCCTGGTGCTTCATCCTCTTGCATACTGGCCTCTCCCATCCCCAGCTCAACTTCCTACAAGCGGCCCTAAACACTGCTGCAGCACCAGCCCTACTCTTTCAATGACCCGTGACGCTCCTGGCCTCCAGCCGGTCGCCCCTCCCAGGGGAAGCATTACTCGCAACGTTCACCCTTCTCCTGCAGCGACTTCCCAGCTCCATAATAACGGCCGTGAGCACAGCAGTCTGAACAGCAAAATGCACAACACACTCCGGGCATCTCTAGCTCACCCACTGTCACCTTCAAGTCAGCCTCAAAGCTCAGGCGGCTTGTGACAGGCAACCAACAGCTTTCTTCAGACCTACCCACCAGAGAGCTGCTCCCCACACACTGCTTCGCCCCTCACGCTTGAAACAGGCTCCTTCAAGAGCCCGTTGTGTTTGCCACCATGGGGCAGGGCGAGGAAGCAGGGAACAGAAGGGACATCACTGCAATACAACCTAGAGCCTGAACGAGGGCTTACGCCTGAGGGGCCGAAGAGCAGTGTCAGCTCTTACTGGCAAGGGAAACCAGCTCATTTCTGGACGGTTCACATTACAGGACCCTGCACGCTCGAAGAGGAAGAGCAGGTCACTCGGTTCCCGGTTCCACCGCCTTCATGCCTTACCACAGCCTAGAATGACTGACTTCCTCAGACCCCCCAGGCGCTTGGTCACAGAATACTGCTGGGCCCCTTTTCATCGGTTACAGGGAAAAACAACATTCTCCTCACAGCCATTAATGTAGTTACAGCCTTTGCCTACCTTGCCTTTAACCCTGACCAGCTCCTTCTGCAGCCGCAGTTTGTCTTCTTCCAGGTCCCTGAGATAACGCGTGGCAACCGCCAGCAAAGCTTCTGACGTCGACCGCTTTTCAAGGGCGTCGGTAACCTCCTGCTGCACCTGTCCGGCCATACCCTGATGAAACGGTTACACGCGCATGAAGAAAAGGGTACGAACACGGACTATGCTTTTACTTTCACCAATCAGATTACGTAATTACATCAGTCTTCAGAGTGAACTCAAAGATGAGCAGTTTTGCCCACCACCAGTGTGCATCTGCACAGCTGCTCACTGCTATCCATCCTGGCCCACTGAGGGCAGCTGAACTATCGCTGTCTCTTAAGGAGGGTCGTGGTTTCCTAATACTTCATTTAGTATTGGGACTTTAGTTCCTTGTTTCTCTCCTCCATCAGCTAAGCTTGCTTTTCAGTGTCAGCTCTGAGTTTATTGAAAATAGCTTCAGATGTGCCCTGACACCCCTCACTACCTTTCCTTTGATGATCCTCTTGTTCTGCCTATCTCCTAGCTGCTGACAGAGGAAAAGGTTTTCACTGTGGAGCAGAGCCAGTCGTTCCTGCAGAGGTTCTTGCCTTATCGTATACTTGCTTACCTGATCTTTCTCAAGCTGGCGAGCACAGTCACATTCCTTCGCCCGACTTTGCGCTGGACTTGAGTCTTTCGGCACCACTTCTGAAAGCAATGTTCTTTCTCTAAGCCTCCCTTTCAGTTGGTGAAGTTCACTTTCTAGACTACTAGCCTTGCTCTCAGCTTTGCTCAGCTGCTGAGACAAGCTCTCGCTAGCGTCTCGTGCATCACAGAGGTCACGACGGAGCTTGTCCTGCAAACGAAGCCACTCGTCACGCTCTCTCTGAAACGTTTGCTCAACATTGCTTTTCGATGCCTCATGACGTTCAAGTTCCTCAAGAGCAGAGCTCAGGCGGGAGCGCAGCGATTCCACCTCTGCCTCCAGTTGATCTTTGCTTTCTTTTGCCTGCTCCAGTTTGCCAGTCAGCACTGCCGATTCCGTCTTTACTGAGTTCAGCTGCCCGTTGTACCGACGAACGGTTCGTGTTAAAGCCTCCTCGTTCAGCTTAAGTTCCTTTCGAAGATCTTCATTCTTTTCTTTCAAGGTCCCATTTGACCCTAAATGTTTTGCTTCTTCCTCCTGGCTCCTGCGCCTTTCTTGATCAGCCTCGAGTCTTAGTACGGCAATCTCATCTCGTACTAATCGATGCTTGTACAACAGCTCCTTTTCTCTCGCATTGTTGCCCGACACCTACGTGATAAAGAATACAAATAAATAGAGAGTGGGGAAATGAACCCACAAGAACGCTTGAGGATCAAACTGCTTTTTAACATTTGCAATACTGAAGCAGGACTCAGACAGCAGCTTAGGTATTACCACAAATATCATTCTCATCCCTGAGCCTATGCACCCCTACAAGCAATGCACACACTGGAAGCAGAACATGCCCTCAAAACCCTAGTGAATGCCCCAAGTCTAAAATGTCTTTTCTCCCCCCGCTAAATCCGGCAACCCAACAATAAACTTAATTTAAAAAGCTTAACAAAATACTTTTTGTCTTCTTTTTAAAAGTGACAGTGCTAGGTTGCATATGCATGGTATATTGTCTATTACAGGCCTTCAAAATATTTCTTTAAAGGTAAATGTAGTTGTGCTATGAAGTCTGGGAAAACAGGCCTAGCAAAGGTATTTTGCTTCTCCGACATTTAGCTGAACTGCACTAAACATGAATGCTGCTTCTCAAACGCCTCCTTCACACTGTAGCCTTCTGTATCACGACAGGTTAGCTATACAACCACAACCTACCACCCCGGGGGTGTAGTACTCTGATTAATTTCCTTCCTTGTTTATTATATATGCAACCTTCTTCCACATTAGCACAGGCATCTTGTGCTCTCTGGGTACTGTAGCATAGCACAAATAATGCTTTCAAGCACTGGATCTGCACAATGCCTTCCGTTAACTCTTTTCAGGATTTCTTTAAGGAGCATTCTTATGATCCTTTCTCCTCCTCCTCCTCCTCCAATTATTTTAATTCCTAGAGAGAACTTCATTCACTGGCGATACTCCTTCATACCATTTCCAGTGGTTGAGGTGGAAAAGACACTCCCCTCCCCAACGCACGTTTTCCTTTCCTTTTCTTTTCAAGTAATTTTGATGAGGATATAAAGAAAAGCACGCAACAGGATCAGATGATGCTCTGCAACTAAAACTTTCAGACATACTGCACAACAACTACTTTCCCGGTCAACCTCAGGATACCTAGGTACCTGAGCACTGCTAGAAACCTTAAAATTCAGGATAGCAGGTCTACACAATGGAAAAAAAACAGCAGACAGCTTAACAAATTGGGGAAAGAGTGTCTTCCTTTGTGTTGGTTTCCTACTTGCACTTGCGCTTCAGCTACATACAAGACCGCATCAGTCTTGTATGCTGGTCCAGAATTTTTAGAGACAGAAGGAAAAACAAACAAACAAAATGGTATTTCCACAGTCAAATTACTTGACACACCAGAAGTGATCTGGCAAAAAGCACAGAAGTTATTGCCAGGAAGATCTATCACGATTTTAGAACAAATATGGTGAAATCAAAATCACTAGAAATAAAACTGCCTACCTCTGAAACTTTCACTAGCGTTCTTCTTTCTTCTTCTGGGCCCTTCCGTCTCCAAGCAGGGCTGTTCAAAATTCCTTCTCGTAGGGCTCTGGCACTCTTCTCTTGAGGAAGCGCTCTCTGTGTTTCATCACGCTCTTCTTCAGCCTACCATAACATATTTGAACTACTTAAACCTTGAGAAAAATCAGAGCTAGCAACTCTTTCCCCATTTTAGATTTAGTATTCTTTTGAAAAAAAAACTACTTTGAATGGCAGTTCGGAAGATGTCTTTTTTTTTTCTGAATTGGTGTCAGTTTCTGTGGTGGGGGCCAACAGGAACTGCCAGCCCCCTTAGAGCCCTCCAAACACATCCATAGATTAACACCTGGACAATACTAACGCTCTTCTATTTCAACACCAGCTTATGGACTACGTTCCTCTTTTCACTCTCTACATCAGTCTACAGAGCGATTCTTCAGTTTGCCTGCACATTATTTCCCTGTCCATCAAAGCCGGGGCTTCCTACTCCCAACCCATGGCTTTCATCTTTCGTGCGGGTCTTCCATTTCACAGATGTAAAGAAACGATTTCTGCAATACATCTGAAGCATATTTGGAATCTGCTACTCTCTGTGGTCTTCCTCCCGCGCTCATTTGGGAAGCACAGCTTGCTTTACGCTAACACCTTCATACGTCTTTAACACAGTCACCTGTCCGTCACCCTCAAAGTCTGTCTTTGTGGCAGCAGCCTCGTGTCCTTCACGCTTCCCTCCCTCCTTTGCAGACACCTGCGTGAGCGAGAACACAAACGAGCAGAGAGTGGGGCAAGGTATCTCCAGGAACCTTCCGCATCAACCTCCATTTTAACTGGTGGCATACCCAGCCAGCACTTGCATCGTCGCTTAAGCATTACCTGCAGTTTCACGGCTGCTTCTGCACTCAGGCAGGATGTCAAGGAATGCAGGCTCTGCAAGCACAACAGCCCTTTCAGAACCCAAAACACTGCTCGGAGCCTACCCCGACTGACTTTTTTTTGTCCTGGTGATTACTTGGCTGCACGGTGCCAAAAACACTCCTTTCTTTGCATACCGGGGCAAAGAAGCGGCAACCCTTCCAGCCACTTGCAGAGCCAGAATCTTCACTCTTTCAACCTTACACTAGAAATCACACTCAAAGGCCAGTTGCCGTCACCCCTGCGACATTAGCGCACCCGAGCTAGTCACAGGGCTCACTGAACAGCTTGCACAGAGCAGAAGCTGCTCAAGTTCACAGGAACAAACGGATGGCGGAAGCAGCCCAAGAGGGAAGTGAGCCTCATCACTGCTCGGGCCCACGTCCAAAGCGAGATCCCGAGCGATTCCCCCCACTGGGACCCCACTGCGCCCCTCACTGAAAGCACCTCCGAATCCCAGGGAGAGTCGCTCTCTTCCTCCTGCTCCACTCCTGCTGCCGATGTAACACCTACAAAGGAAGCAAGAAAAGACGCACCGTGAGTCCTCCTTTCATTCTGCTGCTCTCCTGCTTCAACCAAGCCTTGCACCAGAATGCTTGAACTGGCAATAGTTCAGCTACAGAGGCAAAACATACAACTGTCATGCAAGGGCATCTTCACTCCCAGCTGCACCACCCTGTTCGCACCACTCCCTCTGCCCTTCTCTGCAGCAGAGGATGACAAGCCCAGCATGACCCCTCTCACGGCTACAATGAACAGCCCCCAACTGGTGGCCACGGAGCAGCCTAACGAGGCTCTGGCATGTCAGAGTCCGGCAGCAGCCACCTTGGGGACAGCTCCCCTCCTAAACAGGGCACCACACTCTGGCACTCACTATCACTTTGCACATCAGTAGAGGAGGAACCCTCAAAGCATGAGCCAAAACATCCTCACACGCACAGGAACGCACCAGGACACAACACTCCTTGCCTAGCACTACCACAAAACATCGCCCTCACTTGATGGTCCCTTCCCCCCCGGCACTTGCTGGCAAGGCAACAATTGGGTGCTGGCCCATCTCACAAGCAGGTCACCATTTCCCTTTGCTGACTCCGCACAACGAGCAGAGAAACAAGGGCGATCAATGTTTATTAACTCACCTCTCACATCAGCAGGGGCTGCTGCAGTATGGGCCACTTCAGGACCACCACTAGCCACTACTCCATCCCTTTCAGGGGATGCTTCCTAAATGAGGCCAGACAAAAGAGTTGGAGAGGACAGAAACAAGCATCCCCGGCACAGGCAGTCAACACCTGCCAAAATACTTCTCTTCTCTCCACCCGCACACGGAACTCTTCTGACTTCTCTTCTGTGAGGCAGAACCTTAGTCAGATCTCCTCCTCCTTCTACCTCACTTTCACTCTTCACACCACAAGCACATCTTACTGTCCTGCAGGACCTCTTCACACGCAGCATCTGCAACACTCTCGCAAAGGTCACTGAGAAAGACGGAACCAGGTTACAAACCAAACACGCCTCCACCTCCTGCAGTACAGGCTGGGTTCCAGCATCACTCTCGGAGTCCTCATCACTGCACAGTCCCAAGGCCACACACCGCAACTGGAAAACAAAAACAATCAAAAAGAAAATAAAGAGGCGAAACAGGTAGCACAAGATCACCTGCAAGCCTGGAATGCCATCCTCATCTCACCTGGCTGGGGGGAAAAGAGACCTGCTTGAGCAAACCCCAGCCCCCTCCCACAAAGCACACCCGAGGAACCTGACCAGGAAGAAGGGAGAGCCAGGGGACAAAGCATTTCAGCCGATTTTGAACAATAAATGCCCTTTTGCCACATCAGTCAGGATTCTATCACCAAAGCTACCGGAAACAAAGAGCAACGTCTGCAGCACAAAAGAAGACGTAATCTAGGAGCTGAGCCACTTTGATGGTCTAGAAATGTGACTCCCAGGAAGCAAACCATGTGGTCTTTTATCTAGTCTCCTACTCTCTTTCGCGCCCAAGCACAAGACTGCTGCATGCTCTGCCGTACCTACAAGTCTTTGAGGACACAGCGCAGAGCAGCAGAGAGGGCGGCACACAGGAGACCGCTTTGCAGGAGAAAATCACCTGCCTGCAAACACCGTTTTGCCCCAGTCCAGACAGGTCTCCCCTGAAAATCAGTCCTTCCACGGGAAACTCTGCCTCTGGAGGCACTTTACCTTGGCAGCTAAACTGCGTTTTGCTTTCTCAGAAGCAGGACAGCTGTCATCGCTCTCCTCTTCCTGCCACACTGGAGGGAAACATTCGTGCGAGACAGCATGAACAAAAGCATGCCCCAAACCACCAGTTCTTCTCACCATTCGGAATCCTCTCCTCCCTCCCCCAAAATAAGGAACTACATAAAATCAACGCTCTCCTTCTATAGCCTTCCAACCAAACAACTAGCATGGCACTAGAATGTGAGGAGCAATTTCTTCACCGTGAGAGTGACAGAGCACTGGAACAGCTTGCCCAGAGAGGTTGTGCAGTCTCCTTCTCTGGAGATACTCAAAACCCGTCTGGACGCAATCCTGTGCAGCATGTTCCAGGTGACCCTGCTTGAGTTGCACTAGGTGATCTCCAGAGGTCCCTTCCAACCTTACCGATTCTGTGATGCTGTGTTCTTTCTCCTTCTCTCTTTGTATCCCCCACCTCCTCCTCCTCCCCGCCACCCCACGGTTGAAAATGCCACCTACTACGCAGTATTTCGGGGGGCTGGTTTTGCTTTTGTTCTTTCAAGAAGAAAAGCAAAGCCCCTACCTAGAAGCATGGCGAATCCAATAGGCAACAACCCTCCTAAGGGACGGCTCACACATTAACCGCAGAAGCACCCCCTCAGCCTTGCAGGACGCACGTCCAGTCGGCAACACCGAAGCACATTTACAAAGCTTTGCCTGCTATTCCCTCTGCGGCCTCTGCTGAAGCCAACGGTGAACACGATAAGCTTCAACAACACAAGCCACCAAAAGAAAAGGCCGTACGGATCCTCCTCCTCAGCCCCTCCCTCCACGGTTAAGGATCCTACCTCCGCTGGCCACAGCACAAGCACCCAGTGCAGAGACAGCAGCAGCTCCTGCTCCGGCAGGCGTGCTAAGCACTGCCTCGTCCCTTGCACCGCCTGAAGAAGCTTCTCCCGCCTTCTCCTCGGCTGCACTCTCTGCCAGGTGTTGACTAACACTATAGGCGGAAAGAAAGGAAATACTCCCGCTAAAAACAACAACATCCTTGCGTACACCGCTTCCAGAATACAAAGAGCCATTTATTCTCCCTGCTACCCCTATTCAGGGACAAGCGGAAAGGTAACGCACACGGGCTAGTTGTACGTGCCAGGCACCCTTCCTTCCTGCTTCCCCTCCACACAGGCTACGACAAAGGGGAAGCGGCAGAGGAAAGGAGCTCTAGATTTGGGGCCAAGTGCGCGTCTGCGGGGGCACTTATATACACTTCACTTGGCAGAGACACACTTCCCAGACTTGGCATTGCTCAGATGTGAGCTCAGCAGAAACAAACTTGAAAGCTAACAGAGCATTTGGGGCGGAAGTCGGGAAAATGTCCCAATTCACACTCGACACGGCAATGATACGTGCCACAGGATTCCATCCAGCCCAGCTTCAACAAAGGTCTCCACACACCATTAAACCCGGCAGCTGTTACCAGCTGTGCCCGTAAGCCAACACGCACACACGGACAACTTAGCGACTCGAACGGTGACTCCAAAGCACTTACCGAGCATGCCCGGAAATTTGAGCATACTTCTCCGCTGTCCATCCAAGAACGTCTTTCTCGGAAGGATCAGCACCGTAGCGAAGAAGAACTTCTATCATGCTCGTGTGCCCAGCAGAAGCAGCAAGCATAAGAGGCGTCCTGGAGCATCCAAAAGATGAGACGAAATGTATCAGCCCACACAGACATTTCACCGGCATTATTTTCATCTCTGTCTGCTCCCACAACAATTACTTTCCCCCTTTCCCAAACGTAGAAGGAAAGCAAAGCCAACTACAGGGAAGCACAGGAGAACTCCGCTCGGAAGGGGCCTCAGCACCTCTCTCGGCCAAACACCTCCCCAAAGCTCGCTCAGCTACGAGGCCGGACCGCGTTGCTCAGGGCTTTACTTGGGCTGTCCTTCAACGCCACCAGGGAGGGAGCCTGCACAACCTTTTCGCGCACTGTCCTCCGGGTGAACAACTTTCTCCTCACATCCAGTTGGAATCTCTCGTTTCAACACGCACCCGTTGTCAAAGCAAACGTCAGGACACAGAGACTATGCTGCCCGCCACACAGCACGTACGTACCAACTACTGCCTGCGTTCTAAAAACCCACTCCTGCCTAACAGCACCGCTGCAAACTAGCTGCAGGTTCCCTGCCTTGCGGCCACCAGGCACAAGGCTTGCTGGTGCTCCTGAAGGCGGAAGCCATCCCGTCAGGCACCACGGCGGCCACGTGCAGACCACTTGTCAAAAGGCACCCACCCACAAAGAACTGCTTCTGCGTGGCTACTCCGGCCTTGCAGAGAGGCTCACGCCCACGCCTCTCTTCAGGCAACCTTGCAGAACACTCAGGGGACCCAGGCCCTCTTTGGACAAGCCCTTCACCTTTCAGACTGATCTCGAGCGTGCACGTCAGCTCCTTTTCGGAGCAGGAACTCCACCATCTCCTCGTGGTGTTCGGTCACAGCAAGAGCAAGGGGAGTGTAGCCCATCTGGAAGCGTAAATCCCCTCAGTTAGAAAAAACACAGCAAAGCAAAGCAACCTTTTCTTCCCAACAGCGGCCCTGCCCAAATTCTACCCGTACCTTATTCTGCGCATCAACGTGCGCGTTGTGCTCCAGTAACTGCCCTGCCAGAGAGGTGCTAGGAGCAATGGCAGCGAGGTGAAGGGCAGTGTTGCCGTTAGCATCGGCAAGGTTAGGGTTGGCACCACGCGCTAGCAGAATGGCAACACATTGCTCTTGCTGGCACTGCACCGCCTGCAAACAGCACAGGACAAAAGGAAACGTTTCCCGCAACTCCCCTTCCCTCTGTCACAGCTCCCGCAGCTTGCCACCCTCACTAAACAGCAACACCCTCAAAGAGCAGGAAACCTGCGCCCATTCAGCGCCACTCACCACGCAATCTCCACCCACACCTAGGCCGAGAACCACCCAAGAGATCGACCGCTCAGCACGCAGCTTAGAAGCCCTACCTGCAACATCGCATACTCCACCTACCTTCATCAGCGGCGATCTCTTGAAGCCGTCACGAGGATCCAGCTTGCACTTCTTTTCTACCAAATAGGACACAACCTCCGAATGTCCATTAGCGCAAGCCAGATGCAGAGGTGTCCTAGAAGTTAAATAGATCGCATTGACACAGACAGGCAGACAGCTGAAGAGACCGCTCCTGCCTATGTGACGGGCGTAGGGCCACTGGTTTCCGGTTCCAAAAAAAACAAGCTTAGACAAAGTTTCTCATTCCTGCACCAGGGACAGCACCCAAAGCCCGAGGCGGGCTAGGAAAAGGGCACCCTGCAACCCCCCAGCCCTCCTTCCAACCTCGGCGCTCACGGCGCGGCGCCTGCCAGAGGCGAAGGCGACGCCTTCGGGGCACCAGCACGTCAGCCGCGCGCGGCGCGTTTCGGCAGTTCGTGCCTTCGGCCCTCTGCCCCAGCTCACCGCTGCAGCAAGCGCGGGCGCACGCTCGCTCCCAAGGGCCTCGCTGACGCCCAGCAAAGCGCCCAGCGCAGACCTGCCCCCGCAGCGCCGTCACGCCGACGGCAGCACAGCAGCGCTCCGGCTTGCTCGCAGCTCTCGCTGCCCTTCTCGGGTGCCAAGTGCCCCGGGGGAAGCCCTCTCCAGGGCGGCTGAGCTGCCGGGCACCGCCCCTCACCCCCTGCGGGAAACGGCACTGCCTCCCTCCCTCCCTCCCCGCCAGGCAAAGCCCTGCCGGGCCGCGCCGCGCCGCGCCGGGGGAGCGGCCGCCCCCGGGAAAGGAGCCCTCTCTGCTCGCAGCTCGGCCCGCTGGAGCCTCGCGGCGGCGCCAGCGCCGTCGGGCCCGCGGCCGAGCCGACACCGCCCCCCGCGACGCCGCCGCCGCCGCCGCCGCCCGGCCCTCGCGGCCGCCCCCCGCGCCCGCGCTCGCGCCGCCGCCGCCCCCTCACCGCTTCGCCTTGTCCCGACCGTCGATGCCGAGGATCGGCAGCCACCGCGGCCGCCGCAGCCGCGCCAGGTCGCCGCTGGCGGCCGCGCGGTGCAGCTTGCCCAGCTCCTCCTCGCGGAGCTCGTAGGCAGCGCGGACGCAGGCCAGCGAAGCGCCGCCGGACGGCGGCCCCCGCGCCTTGCTGAAGAGCCCCAAGAGCCTCTCCATGCTGCGGCGGGGACGCGCAGGCGGACGCGCCCGCGGACACGGACGCGGACACGGAGGCGGCCCCGCCTCGGGCGGGGCAGAGGAGCCGAGCGCCGAGCAGCGGCCGCGGCCCGGCACAGCTGCTGCGGGGCTGAGCCCCGGCGGGCTGCGCGGCCGCGGGCGGCGGGCTCGGAGCCCCCGGGGCGGGGGCAGAGGCGCGGGCCGAGGGCAGGGACGCAGCGAGGCTCCCAGCGAGGCACGCGCCGTCGCTCCGGCAGCGGCGGCCGCAGCACTCAGGGCCGCCGCCTGCAGAGGCCGCGCAACAGCCGCGGCGGGGGCGTCACAGGGCCGCGGGGCGACGCCGCGGCGGGGGCGTCACAGCGCCCCGGGGCGACGCCGCGCCGGAGCCGGGCGGCCGCCGCGCGCCTGCGCAGTGCGGCCGGGGCGGAGCGTCGGGGGCGGGGCGAGGCGGGGCTCGGGGTGGGCGGTGCTGCCGCCTCCGCAGGGCGCTGCCGGGCCGGCACCGCGCCGCCTCGCCACGGTCGAGGGCCGCCGCCGCCGGCGCCGCACAGCGCGGGGCGGGGCGGGGCGGGGCGGACGGAAACACGCCGGTGCCCGCCGCTGCTGCCCCCACGCACGCGGGGCCGCTGCGGCCCGACGGCTGGCGGCGGGGGCTGGCGCCTGCTGCGCTCGCCCCGGCCCGCCCGGCTGCTGCCCCCGGCACCTCGCAGCCCGCGGCCGGGGGCAGCCGGCAGGACGGCGCGGAAAGCTCCTGCGGACAGGGCCCGACGAGAGCGCCCCTACGCAAGGGCTGCGCCGAGCAGGCAGCGCCGCGGCCTCCGCGGCCTCCGCGGCCGCTGCTCTCCTCGGCTCGGGCCCTTCCGCCCAGGCTTTCGCTGCTGCCCCCTCCTCTTTGTCAGCGGGGCTTGGGGAATTTGGCGGGGGTGGGGGGGCGGGGGTGTCCGGGTCTTTCTCGCCTCCGGCGGCTCCCGGCTCCCTCCTGCAGCCGCGAAGGCAGAGGCGGGATGGTTTCTGACTACAGAAACGCAGTCCTCAGGACTGGCTGGTAGTGCGGGGTGCCGGGGACGCTAGGAGGACTGTGGCACTCCTAAAGGGCCGCTGGCACCTCCAGGTTTTGTTGACAGAGTCTCCCCTAAGGTACTAGCACAATCTGCTGCAGTGCAACTCTCCTGGTGGCCTGAGCTGAAGGGCAAAGCTTAGTCTTTCGGTATTCGTCCTCAAAGCTGCCCGTCTTCAGGGGAAGCTGCAAGCTTTTTGCCAGGGCAAGTAGAAAACTTCTGAACTGAGGAAGACGTAGCGAGGAATGTCTTTGATCCTTGTGCCGGGTGGTGACCGAGAATCTGGTCAGTAAGGCTGCGGGACTATATGCTAGCCGTCGTCTGGATTCAGTTCTCCAGCTCTTCAGCTGCTCTGCAAGTCTTCAGCTGCATGTGTAAACGCAAGCTTTTGTCAGCTGGGCTTTGGGAGCTGCCGTCGGGAACTGTTCAGAAGAGGAACGCAAGGCCTGCGTTAAGCCCTCAAGCGCTGTGCGCCCAAAGGCAGGCTGTAATTGGCTACGGACGCATGGGTTCAGCTGTTGTGTGGTTCCTGGGAGGCCTTATTGCAAGAGTAAAAGGAAATGACATGCTTTCTTCTTTTGTTCTTCTCTTTGTTTTAACTCGTGTTTTAGAAATCGTTTTTATTAAAAAGAGTAAAAAAACTATGGCAAAGTAGAAGAGCATCTCTCTCTAACGCGGCTGGTTAACGGGCGATCGAGTCGTTCTGAGAGGCAGCTCGGCTGTGCCGCCAAGTCTGCTTTAGTTATCCTGTCTTGATTCTGGGATAAAAATTCCTTCAAAACCTCGAGTCCTGTTCTCAAATATTCTGAGGTCTCAAGCAAGTAGTTGTGCTCCAATGACAAACTGGCACGCCAAGTCCTCCCAAGGTCACCTTCCTGCAAATGTGATGCAGAGCTCAAACTGCGTGGAAGACGAACCCAAGGGCTGTACACTAGTGGCAACTTTCAGGTTCTCTTTCAAGAAAAAGAAAAAGCAGGCATTCTTAAGGAGGCTTTCCCTTTTTAAGGTCCATTTGCAAACTGAAAATATGCCGTTTCTGGGTTTGGAGTTACTAGTTGTATTCTGCGTGTCATAATGTTTTGTTATTTGCCGATAGAACCAACTGCAAAAATGAAAGCTTTTGGTCCTTTCCTCAATCTAAGGGATTCAAATGTGTTTTCATCTTTGTTTCGCTTGTAGAGTATTCAAGGACCTATTAGTTGCTATCGTAATGTACGGCAGAAAAGACAGGGTGCCCTGTGTTTTCGTTCAAGAAAGAATGGCTCACATCCTGGTAGCCCAAGTGTAAGCACAAAAACGTCCCCTCGGTACCTTTAGGTTGTGTTAAATGGTTGGGTTCGGTTACCGCTTGCTGTTAGCTGCACAGGTAAAGCGCGTGCGTAGACTGTTTGGCTTAGTGTAATGGAAGCGTGTCCACAAGCAGTCTAAAGGTGTACCGTGGAGGTGTTACGGAAGAGCTCAGGAATGGGAATTGGGTAGCGTACCTTCAGGGAAAGCCCATAAAGAAGACAGGAGTCCGTGCTAGGGGTAGGCACGTGTAAGGACTGCAGAACAGAAGGTTTCTGACAGGCACAGATGCAAAGCTGGGAAAGGAAGAGCTGAACAAGGCCTTGAAGATGGTGACCCTTTTAGCATGTTCAAAGTAACGAATGTCATTGGAGCATCTGCATTTCGTGTGTCCTCAGATATCGTGGCTTCTGGAAGCCAACGAAGACTATGCTAGTATTAGGAGAGGGGGAGAATGAGCAACAAAGCAGGGAAAGACCCAGAAACAAGATAAGGGAGGTAAAGAGGCATCCACAGCTCTGCAGAACTGAGATGCGAAGTATGCAATACGAAGTATGAACACACCTGGAATCTATGGTAAGAGATACATGGAGCAACTGGAGAAAGTCCAGCGGAGGGGTATGAGGATGATCAGAGGGCTGGGGCATCTGTCGTATGAGGAACAGCTGTGAGAGCTGGGTCTGTTTAGCCTGGAGAAGAGAAGACTGAGGGGGGGTCTTGTCAATGTCTCTAAGTACCTTATAGGGTGTCAAGGGAGGGTGTCAAGGGGATGGGGACAAACTCTTTTCATTTGTCCCACGTGAAAGGACAAGAGGAAATGGGCAAAAACTGAAGCACAGGAAGTTCTGCCTGAATATGAGGAGGAATTTCTTCACTGTGAGAGTGACAGAGTGCTGGCACAGTGCAACCAGGAGAGATTGTGAAGTCTCCTTCTCTGGAGATATTCAAAGCTTGCCAGGATGCAACCCTGTCTGACACGCTCTAGGTGACCCTGCTTGAGCAGGGAGGTTGGACTAGGTGATCCCCACAGGTCCCTTCCAACCTTACTGATTCTATGATTCTACGGAAAGGAGGAATAGGGAAGCGGAAGACCCCCAACTCTAATGTTTCTATTGATTGCAAAATATCACATGAACGAGGGATATTTTATAGGGAGGATTTATATTGTAAAGGTACAACTGCCCAGGAATTTCTTTATTTGGAGTCCCTCTTCAGCAGCACCAGGCTCAGGCTGTAATTGCTGCAGATGTGCCATTAAAACTTACTTTGCTTTGATTTGGCTTTGAACTCCTGTCTCAGCAGGAACCTAGGGTCGGACTTTGTAATGGTGGCCGGTGAGCCTAATTTTCCATGACAGCACCTGCGGCACCAGTTCTAACTTTCCTGGTGATCCGGGCTGCCACGTGAGCCTGGCTGCCACCGCCAGGACTAAGATCCTCCCAGAGCCATGTCTTCTCCAGGCTGAGCAGGCCCAGCTCTTGTAGCCTCTCCATGCAAGGCAGATGCTCCAAGCCCCTCATCGCCTTTGTGGCCCTTCGCTGCCCACGCTCTGGCAGGTCCCTGTCCAGGGCCCAGCACTCCGGCTGTGGCCTGCCCAGTGCTGCGGAGAGGCCAAGGCTCCCCGCCCTCCACCGCTGGCCTCCACTCTTCCTGGTGTGACCCAGGAAGCCGTTCGCCACCTTTGCCGCAAGGCTGTATTGCTGCTCCTTACAGCTTTGCAGCCGGCAGCCCCACAGCCTGCGCCAGTGCACGGGGTTGTTTGTCCCCAAGTGCAGCATGCGGCAGTTCCCGTTGTTGAACCTCACGAGATTCCTGCTTGCCTGCTTCTCCAGGGCGTTGAGGTCCTTCTGACTGGCAGCACAGCCCTGGGGGAGATCAACTGTTCCTCCCGAGGCTGTGATGCCTGCAGACCTGCTGAGGGTGCGCTCTGTCCAATCGTCCACGTCATCTACAAAGATGTGAACCTCTGCTGGCCCCAGCATCAGCCCCAGGGCGCACTGCTAGTGGTGGCTTTGTGCTGCTGATCGTAACCCTCTGAGCCCTTCCGAAGCCGCCTGGCCCTCCACCTACCTCGCCTGCACCTCATCAGTTTGTCTAGGCGGATGGCAGGGGAGACGGTGCTGAAAGCCTTGCTGAAGGCAAGGTAAACACCATCGCCTGCCTTCCCCTTGTCCACAGAGTTTGTGGCTGTGTTGTAGAAGGCTTTCAGGTTGCTCAGGCCTGGTTTCCCCCTTTGTAAATCCATGCTGACTACTCCTAGTCATGTTTCTCCTGCCCTTGGGAGCCCAGCACTGAAGGAAGCACTCCATCTTTGCCCTTCCCTGTGCTCAGTATCACAGATCTGCAGTCAAGAGTCGGCCTTTTGCATAGCACAGACCTTACTACAGCAGCACGTGCTGGTGCATTCTCCCGGCTGGCAGTCACCTGCGGTTTCTATGGCTGGAGGCACCATACCTCAGAAGTATGTGGGAATACAGTGATAAGAAATGAGATGACACTGGAGAAACCCTCAACTCTGGGAGGACTTTTCTGGAATGTAGTCATAAGAAATAGAAACAGAAATCGTAAGGGAAACGTGTAACCTGTTTGGACAAAAAAAGCAATTTGGCTTGCGAGCGGTTTCAGCCGCTACTTTTGAGGGGAACAGCAGGGGTAACTGTGAAAGAATAATGCCATCTTACGCAGTGTGAACCCTGCTTTGGACTGGTGGCCTGACTACAGGACCCCACCCTGCGAGAGGGGAGCGCTCGCATCAGGGTTCCTCCACGACTGACAGGGCACTGAGGCATTGCCCTCCTAAGATAGCAGCTTAGTTGTGAACCCAAAGCGCACATAGCAATATAGCCTGGCTACGGTGGATTAGGCTGAGAGATTAATCTAAGAGTGAATAATACAAACTTACTGCTTGCTGCCCTGCTACGTTTGGAGTCCTCGCTCTTTCTACAGTTCCCCTTAAGGTAGAGAACATTCAAAAGAATCTGTGGCACACACCCTAGCTCTTGACATGATGTTAGTGGCAAAGCGTTGTACGTATATTCCTGACAATAACGAAAAGATATGTGATGTCTTGGAAAAAAATTGTAAATTGACCGCACAACTGCATCAGGAAGACAGCTGGAGTTTGTGGGACTGGTTCAGCTCTCTGGAAACTAAGCTCATCTATAGGTGTCTTATTGTTTTCTGTGGTATAGTAGTGTTACCCTTGCACGTTTTCTTCTTAAGCGTCGTCCGTTATATTTTTGTAACCATTGCTTACACTAGAAATATCCATCAAGCCAGCAAAAGGTTGAAGATAAACAGGGTATCTGCCTGGCTATGCTGGAAGCTCACGAGCAACAGAAGGAAAAAATTGATAAACTTATGCTCATCTCAATCAAATGAGGGAACCTAAAGGCAAGAGCGATGAAGGGACAGAATGGCCTAAGCAGAGAGAGGTCCTGTTTGGGAGCCTTGAGCTAAGCATCTGTGGCTCTTCTACTGCACTCGAGGTGTGAGACTGGTAGCCTTGTTCCTACGTGGTATGCGGAGACCACATTGGTAAGGCTTATTGTTACCATTGCTGCCATGTGCTCTCTCTTACAGCTAGCTGTAGCAAATAAAGCTGCTCTTCTGACCAAAACCAGAAGTATTAAGAATTACTTTGACAATGGGAAATTTTTCCTGCAAAGGCACTTTACCTTGGCAGTAAAACTCTTTTTTTTCTTCCTCAGAAGTAGGACAGCTGTCATCACTCTCCTCTTGCTTGCACATTCTTAAAAAGGGAAAGAAAAAAAAGAAAGAAAGAAAGAAAGAAAGAGGAGGAGGACTGTCTCAAACCTTTCCTCTTTTAGCTAGGTAAAGACATCTGGGAAAAGATATTGTTTGAGTCTCACATTCCTGAGGGAAAAGCCATCTCACTGTTCTAATATTAATTGACATATTTAGCATGCCAGATAGTCTCATTTCAACAAAACATACAAACATTTACATCTCTACAAGTAGTACTAGAGTGAACCGCAGGATAGTGAACTGATTTTTCAAAACGTACTGAACTTCTCTCTCTCTCTCTCTCTATATATATATATAAGTGCAGTTACATTTCCTTTCAGTTCTTATACCAAGTTCAGGAAACATTTCTAAGCACTAGTGCGGCTAGTGAGCAGACAGTTAACTGATGGTGGTGGTGGTTTAAGAGGACAATAACGAAATACTGAACTATTCATACCACACATGCAACATCACAGGCAGGGACTTCTTTTCTTTTTTTCCAACACGTGCTTGAAAATGCCGTAAACTACCCTGCATTTGCCACTCTCTACAGCCCTCCATGGGTCACTCTGAAAATTGAACAGCATCGCCAGAATCAGAGGACTATCCTCATGGGGAAGAAGCACCAGCGAATCTCTACTCCGTACCAAAGGGTCTGCGACAGGCAAGAGGGACCTAGCTGTGCCATTGTGTATCACACTCCAAGCTCTTAGCCGTGGGATGAAGCCAACCTGCGCTCGGGCTCGTTGGATAATTCAGGTCGGAAGGGACTTCAGCCCTGCAGCGGCTCTCCCAGGCTGCGACCACCGGTCAGGGCTGGGCTCCTCCGAGCCCGCTGCCCCCTCAGCTCTCTGCGCTACCTGTCTCAGTGGATCAGAAGGGCTGCTCACTCGGGCAGCACCACGCTGCTCACAGACATACAGCCCAGGAGTCAGCAATGGCCCGGAGCGGGGGAGCAGTGAAAAGCGATTCCATCCCACAAAACACACACGCACACACAGCGCTAAGAGCGAAACACAGCAGACCCAGGGGAACGGAGCAGTCACTGCCGCTGGCGGCGGTGGCGGAGCGGTGCTAAGGGCCGGCTCGGCTCGCCTCGGCTCGGCCCGGCCCGGCCCGGCTCCGCCCCCTCCCAGCAGGAGCGGCTGCCGGGCTCTGGTCCCGAGGTCGTTCGCCTGCTGGCCCCGGCAGCCAATGGGCTCGCGGCGCGTGTCGCCCTGAGGCGGCCGCAGGTGCCGCTCGCCCTCACTGCTCCCGCCGGCTCGACGCGGCCGCTGGAGCCGCGTGGCGGTCCGCGCCTGGTGTGCCTGGGCCGCGGCTCGGGGCTGGCGGGGCCTGCGGTAAAGACCACGCTGAGGGCGTGAAAAACCCGTGGCCCAAAGGGCTGCGGTGTGCCTGTTCCAGTTAGATTCCCGGGGCCTGAACATCCAGTTTGGCAAGCCAGCACGCGCACACACACACACACACACACACGCACACACAGACACACAAACACGCTACAGTAGCAAGCAGCTTATTAGTAGATACTTACAGACAGACTGACCCGATGGTGATCTCGAGAAGGACCACCCCAATGCTTGTCCCAATCGTCTGCCTGAGGAGAGAGAGTCGGCAGGCACAATCCTTTCAGGCGTCCCCAAGGAGGCAACGTGGTCCTCTGCCGTGTAGCAGCCTCTCTCTCCTTCAGAAAAACCCCGGTATTTATGATTATTTGCGGTAGGTGGGGGGTCCCGGCACATGGGACCAACAAGTGCAGGGAGTCTAGCCCAACTCCGCCCCCATTGCATAACCGGGCTGTGATACTGCGCACGCGTGCAGATTTATTTTGGGGGCCACATTGACTTTGGGGGTCGCTATTTCACCACTCTTCAACTTGTGACCTTCATGTTGACTGCTTCTCGGGGTTATTCTGTGGCTGGAAGCCACAGAACCTATATGTAACCAACCGCTGTTCTTTCTCACACCTTTCCAAGACCTTCTTAGTTGCTTCTTTGTGTTCCGCTTAACACAGCCGTACTGTTCCAGGCACCAAAAAGTTACAGCACCGACTATTCTCACCAAGTATCACACAGTACAGATACAAAAGTTACAACACGGACCATTCCCACCAAGTATCACCTAGTACGGATCCAAAGGAGAAGTCTTTCTGCACTTGCCTTTGCTTTGGAGAGAGAAGAGCAAGGGCCCAGCACTGAACAGAAGGTTGGCTTTGCCTGTCACACTGCAGGGCAGAGAAATTGCTTCCCCCGCACACTCGCAGACTGGGTGAGGTTGGAAGGGGCCTCTGCAGATCATCTAGTCCAACCTCCCTGCTCAGCCAAGGTCACCACCGCATGCGGGTGGGTTTTGAGTTATCTCCAGAGACGGAGACTCCGCAACCTCTCTGGGCAACCTGTTCGAGTGTGCTGAAAAATCAGACTCCCTGACTGGGAATTCAACCTGGACCATGGTGCTGAGAGCACCAGATCCTAACCACTAGAGCACCAGGGAGCTTTGTTCTTTCCCCTTTGCACACTGCACATGGACCTAATACCCTTCCAGACCAGTGGGCTTTAAAACCTCTCACCGCTGCCAGAAGATCCCCCCCTCCCCTCTGCCCAGACCACAGGGAGCCTCCTTCTACAAGGCAGCAGGAGTCAAGAGCCCCAGTAGCAGCAGGACCTGAACTCGAGGCCCCCGTCTCAACACACTCCTGCTTGCAGCCTCCACTGGGGAAAAGGACACAGTCCGCCTTCTGGCCCTTGGCCGGGCTGCCGGGGCAGGCTGAAGGAGCAGCCGGCAAGCCAAACGAAGGCAGCAGAGGAGAGCTCTCCCTTGCTCCAACGGCCTCTCTTCCCGCAGCCCTGCACGTACCTGATTCTAGGCCAGATCAAGGCGAGAGAGGGCGAGGGAGGGAGGGAGAAGGGCTAACCGCCTGCCCAGACTAAGCCTTCAAAACCACAACTTTCATTGTGCGTTCTGGTTAGGGCTGAGCAACGCCAGTCCTGGGACAAAACACAGCTGTTCCCCTACAATGCAGCAACAGGCCAGACTCCCACCAGCTTTGCCCCTCCGGCACCAAGCCGGCAGGTACTGTTCTGGAAGAGACAAGCGGCGGGAGTAAGAAGGTACAGTCATATGGGCAGGGCCGCCTAGGGCAGGAAGGGGAATGGAAGAAAACAGACACACGTACTGGATTACAACATTTAGTAAATACAAAGCTGGGACAGAACACGTTCAGTTCAACACAGCATGTTGTTATGGACACACCACGCCATTAAGAGGTACAAGGCACATTTCCTCAGGCTTCCTTCGTCTCATCTGTCCACACTCAGCCTTCTGCAAAGGTGAATTCCTGTGCGCCAGCATCTTCCAGTCAGCTGATGACGACTGCTGCAGGCGTGAAATGACAAAGGCAGCTGTTCCCGAGCGGCGGCTCCCCAGCATCTTTTGTCAAATCAGATCACATCCTTTTGGGTCAAAACATCGCAGTGCTCACGGGTTGCCCTCGAAAGCGGCTCCTGCTCTACGTTCTCAGAAGAGCCTTCAGAAGGTGCCCAGGCAGCACCTCCCACCGATGCAGTTTTCACTTCAGCCACTGCTGAGGAGGCCAGGCGGGGCAGGGGGAAGAAAATGCCCTCGTTAGTGTTACAGGAGGAAAAGGCAACAAGTCCCCAAACCAAACAAACCAGATCAGCCCCAGCAGACAGGCACCTCCCTTCACAACACAAGCAGATTCCAGGCACTGGACTTGCGTCCGTCCAAGCAAATGCAAAGACCTATAAAGCAGCAGCCGGCCACTCGCTAGGAGCTTAAGGAGCTCTGGAACAGAAGGAATTGCTCTCAGGGGCTACCCGCTTGGAAACAGGCCCAGGCACTGCAAAGCCGTGACTCTGCGGGAACGATTTTCATGAAGAGCTGGCATTATACAGGGCTCTGGGGGTCTGTGGGTACGCGCCCGTACCTTGTTCTTCCCTCTCCCTCTTGTGTAAGGCAGCTGCATTATATTCCGTACCACTATTATTCGGATAAGCAGGAAGTTTGCACATCAAGCGCCTTGTTGGAAAGCTACTAGAAAACAACTGTGCTTAGCACAGCAGCTTGACAGCTTTCAGGTGGTTGTGTTCAAAAGCTAGGGACCGTCATCTTCCTTCATTACACTGCTAGCGTATCCCCACAAAGTACCTTGCTCGAGCTCTTCAGCGATAGCTTTGACCACTCCCGCCGCACCTGGAAGCATATACAGGATTCCCTCAAGACCTCACAGTTACCCACTTGCAGGACTAGCTTCTACAGCCTTGGAAACCCAGCTGTAACGTGGAATAACAACTGGAAACACCATCCCCCACACTGAGAAATACTTTGTCCACCACAACGCAGCATTCTCATTACTGCGTGGCATTAACTGCAGCACAAAGCAGCCTGCAGTTCAGCCGTTTTCTCACATTCTGCTTTTTAAAGAGGACAGCAAAAAGCACAAAGACTTCACAGCAGCGGAGGGCTAGAGGGCTATCCACAAGGGCACAAGCAGCACGGTTACACCGTTACATAAGGCTTGTGAGGGTTCATCACGATGCAGGCCGAGACCCCTAGAAGCGACTGTCCAAACCGAGAGCGTACAGCTTCCGGGCTTAGGCAAAGAGCAAACAGTGCAAGCTGAACCCCTGTGGGCATCACCACTAATTCTGGCACACACACAGGCTCACCCACCAACACACCCACCCAGAGAAGAACCAAAACGCTGCCGAATTTAATTTAACGGCTCTTTTTCAGCCAGCACTGCTGGCTTACTATTTAGCCACCGGGCTGGCCCAAGGACGGTCATCTGGATCACCCTGTGAGACTCCACAAGACAACGCTCACAGCTTAGCAACTCAACTCGACAACATTACCGGCACGGGTACAGGCACAGGTACAGTACCCAGGCACGTCACTGAAACAGGATCCTTGCTATGCGTGGGGCACCACAGCACCCAGTTAGAATCAGAGGTGCCCGTACACTTCTCACGGATAGAACAGACGGAAGAGGCGACCTTGCCCAGGCCTCCACTCAGTGCAAAGGGGGCAACGGATCACTGAAGATGCACTTACAGTGCCTTACCTCAGCCATATGAGCTTCCACTCGCTCTTCCACAGAGGAAGCATTGCCCACTGGGTTCATCAGCAGAGAGTGGCTTCTGCAGCGCTCATGAGCAGGTGCGGCAACGGCTTCCACAAACCTCTCACTAGCTCTGGCTCGATGCAGGCGTTTTGTGAGGGCCAGTTCCCATTCTAAATCGCTAACTCTCCGCTGCAGTCGGCCTACCGTGGAAGCTTCAGTAGCGGCTCTGATCTGATCCACTCGCTCCTGGGTGGCTGCCTGTGTCTGAAGCAGATCACGCAATTTCAACCCCCAGGAAAGAAAAAGAGAACGTCCACCCCTAGTCAGCTTCACACACCCAATTTCAAGAGCACAACCTTACTCAGCGAGGCAACAGTGCCTCCTCACTGCCCTCAACAATCAGGGCTCAAACTCTAAGGCACCAACTTTTAGAGTTTTCAATCAAAGCTCGGACTAAGCAACCTCTGTCTCGGCAAGACACTACTCTCCTTGCAATTCTTCTCTTGGTGCTGTTACCTGATTCCCCAGTGACCCGTGTGTGCAAAGAAGAGTATTCATAGACTCTCAGGGGGGTTCAGGAGAACCATTCAACAAGCTCACAGCCTTCAACAGCCTCCTGAAGACAGAAGGAGCCCTTGACTCCACAGCCCTGACCGGCAGAAGCAGGAAGTACTGAGAAATGACCACAGTAAGGAAGAGAGGAATGACAAGGCACAGATGCACTGCACATACTAGAGGGAAGGAAGCTTACGCGCAGAAAGAGATTGACTTCCTCCAGTTTTTGCCTTAGCTCTTGCTCTGCTCTTTCTTCAATCTCCCTTCTATAGTCTTCACTGTGCCTGGGATCCATCTTCTTGGCCTCTAAATGACGCCTGAGGGCAACCACCTCTTCTTCCAGCAGCCGCTTGCTCTTCCGCAGACTTTCGCGGCTCCCGTGCATCCAGGCCAACTCTTCTCGCAAACCTTCATTTGCTTTCTCTAGCTGCCTCGATCTTCTCCGCTCTCTTGCCAGCCAGTTGGAAAGTTCGTGGACCTGTACACAGGGGAAGGACAGGCTCACTTAACCAGAGGCATGTTACATGCCTGCCACACACTCAGGACAGAACCCACAAGAAACACATCCTCTTCTGCCCATGACACTGAATGCCCATGACAGCTGTGCTCCAGAGAGTAGCTTTTCAAGCAGTGCAGGAAGAAGGCATTTTCTCTTCTAGATCCAGGGGGCTGTTTCTTTTCAGAAACTCTTAGCAAGCACCAGGACTTCAGGAGGCCCCAATGGGCAACTCAAACTCTGTCTTCCTTCTTCTCCTTTCTTCTCCTCTCCGCAGAAATTCACCTTTTCCACACCAGCACCCTGGTATTGCAACATTTCTTCACTTACCAAAGGATTAGGCAGAGGTTTTCAGGGAACATATGGAAAAGCCATTTGTTTCAAGACACAGCCACCAGGTAATTAACAACACCAGACAAAATTGGGGAAAAAAAAATCCTACAGGTTTCCAAAAAAAAAAAAAAAACAAAAAAAAAGACAAACAGATCAAAGCTCACCTTTGCTCTTAATCTACCAACTTCATCGCCCTTTCCAGAACATGCGCCCTCTGTTTTGCTCTGGAAATCCAACTGGGACTCACTCTCTCGCCTCTCATACGCCCTCAGTTTCTTCATAGCTGTTTCCAGGAGCCTCTTGGACCTGCAGCAATTTGTAAAGTAAGTCAGCAAGTAAAATGGGAAGCCCAAGGACAGTCAGCCTCTGCCTGAAAACACAGGTACAGAGCTTCTTCCTGCCCTGCAACCCTCCCTTCCCACAACAACTGCAGGGCAGCCTGCACTTCCACCTACCTAAGGCCATACGCTTACGTACAAAGCCACCTGCAAGATCTAAAGCAAGGCTTGAAGTTGCTTACACTCCTGTGCTCAAAGTCACAGGCTCAGGTAAAGCTTGAACCCAGCCTAGCCGCTACGTCTTGCAAGTACGGAAATCCTGCACCTACCTGTTGCACTCTTTCTGCAATTCGATGTTTCTTTGCATTTCTTCCTCCAGGCGGGCTTCTGCTGGTTGTTCCCACTCTGCCAGCTTCTTCACGGACTTTCCGTTGCTCTCACACTTCCCAAGCAGAAAGGAGAAATGGCACACGCGACTCAGTAACGGCCTCTATACGCACTCGCTGCAGGCAGCGTTCCTCACAAAGCTGCTACAGGACGTCTCCCTCTGCTAGCCAAGGGACGGCCGCGGAACTCCAGGGCACAGAATTCCCACGTAAAGGGCAGCGCCTCAGCCTTCCCACCACACAGGCCAATTCCGAGGGACAGAAAGAGTTGCCCGTCAGCCCTCCTCCCCCTCCCCTCCTCCCCCTCAAAAGTGAACGCCACTCGCTATGAGGGGCTCGCGGGGGGGAAAACACACTGGAAGAAGAAATTCACAGCAACCGTTGATGTACCTGCTGATTTTGGTCTTCCCCCAAAGGCACCCGTCTTGTCCCTAAGCCAGGCATCAGGTCCTCCAGGCCATTATGAACCTACGGAAGCATTAAAAGAAGTCAAAAAGCCACACGGACTCCTTCCAGGCAGAAGCTGACACCTCACTCAAGGGGTATGACCAAAAAGAAATGCCACAGACCTTTCTCCATCTCCTTACTCCTTTACTATCTAACCCCAGCTCCAGTCATCCAGCAGTTCCCCTTCACTGAGGGCTTGTCTCTACCCACCTAGCCCCAGCACACCAGAATAAAGCTGCCCATGGATGGAGCAGGACAATATTACTTGCACCTTGGCTTCTTTGGAGTTCTTTGAGTCACTCCACGGACTTACACCTCTGAGCCGAGGAATCCATCGGCACTACACAGGCAAGGGGCTCAGAGGCCAGGAATGGAATTCTTGTCACAGCCTGAGCTCGCCAGTTAGGAGGGCTCGGCGACAAAGCGCTCGGCACCAAGGCAATGCCACAAGCTAACTTGCAGAGTGCCTTGAAGGCAGGAACGTCTGAAGTGCTGCTGCCTGATGCCTTACGCACCACGACGGGGATAAAGCAGCAAACATTTAAACCAGCACACGAGTGTCAAACCCAGACCTCAGCCAGTGTTAAGGAAGACTCAGCAGAGTACCCCGTGAAAACTCTCAAAACCAGGAAGCCGGGCAGTGCACCAACAGCAGCCGATCCTCGGTGGGCTGCAGCAAATGCTTTCTTTCCCCCGGCCTCCCCAGGAAAATCCCTTCTGAACATCCCCCCACATACACACACACACACACACACACACACACACATAACTAGGCTCAGCAGCTCATCAAAAAGGAAGGCCATGACCAGCTTACAGAGGCTGAGCTGTGCAGCTCTTCCTGAAGAGCTTCCAGGCGAGCAGTCTGTTCCTGGGCTCTGCCTTCCAGGCTGGCCTTTGCCTGTTCAAGCCTTGACAAGAAACACAGGTCTCGTTAACGGGAGCCCACAAGAGCACAAACACTGACACAACAGCGTGAAATAACGTAAGCTAAAGCAAAAGCCTCTCTCAAAATCACATACTGACTGGCTGCCATGCAGCAAGGTGATCCTGCTGTTTTTGCACCATCCCAGAAAGCTTCACTGCGACAGCTCCTTACCGTGCCACTCGCTCTTCCACATCCTTCCGGCTAATGGCTCCCGAGGAGCCCGAGGAGGCTTCCGGAAGGTCTTGCAGTTGCCGGCAAGAAGCCATCGCTTCCCTTTGCTCGTCTTCCAGGGCCCTCTTCAAATCCTGAGCACAACGCTCGGACTGAACGCGCTGTTCTTCCAACTCCTGCAGCTGTAAAACCCCAACCAGGACCCACGGTAGGCAGCTTGTTCTCATACAGACAAGTCGACTCCTTCGACTCCCGAGTCGACGCTCCAAAACCCTGGTGCTTCATCCTCTTGCATACTGGCCTCTCCCATCCCCAGCTCAACTTCCTACAAGCGGCCATAAACACTGCTGCAGCACCAGCCCTACTCTTTCAATGACCCGTGACGCTCCTGGCCTCCAGCCGGTCGCCCCTCCCAGGGGAAGCATTACTCGCAACGTTCACCCTTCTCCTGCAGCGACTTCCCAGCTCCATAATAACGGCCGTGAGCACAGCAGTCTGAACAGCAAAATGCACAACACACTCCGGGCATCTCTAGCTCACCCACTGTCACCTTCAAGTCAGCCTCAAAGCTCAGGCGGCTTGTGACAGGCAACCAACAGCTTTCTTCAGACCTACCCACCAGAGAGCTGCTCCCCACACACTGCTTCGCCCCTCACGCTTGAAACAGGCTCCTTCAAGAGCCCGTTGTGTTTGCCACCGCCTTCATGCCTTACCACAGCCTAGAATGACTGACTTCCTCAGACCCCCCAGGCGCTTGGTCACAGAATACTGCTGGGCCCCTTTTCATCGGTTACAGGGAAAAACAACATTCTCCTCACAGCCATTAATGTAGTTACAGCCTTTGCCTACCTTGCCTTTAACCCTGACCAGCTCCTTCTGCAGCCGCAGTTTGTCTTCTTCCAGGTCCCTGAGATAACGCGTGGCAACCGCCAGCAAAGCTTCTGACGTCGACCGCTTTTCAAGGGCGTCGGTAACCTCCTGCTGCACCTGTCCGGCCATACCCTGATGAAACGGTTACACGCGCATGAAGAAAAGGGTACGAACACGGACTATGCTTTTACTTTCACCAATCAGATTACGTAATTACATCAGTCTTCAGAGTGAACTCAAAGATGAGCAGTTTTGCCCACCACCAGTGTGCATCTGCACAGCTGCTCACTGCTATCCATCCTGGCCCACTGAGGGCAGCTGAACTATCGCTGTCTCTTAAGGAGGGTCGTGGTTTCCTAATACTTCATTTAGTATTGGGACTTTAGTTCCTTGTTTCTCTCCTCCATCAGCTAAGCTTGCTTTTCAGTGTCAGCTCTGAGTTTATTGAAAATAGCTTCAGATGTGCCCTGACACCCCTCACTACCTTTCCTTTGATGATCCTCTTGTTCTGCCTATCTCCTAGCTGCTGACAGAGGAAAAGGTTTTCACTGGAGCAGAGCCAGTCGTTCCTGCAGAGGTTCTTGCCTTATCGTATACTTGCTTACCTGATCTTTCTCAAGCTGGCGAGCACGGTCACATTCCTTCGCCCGACTTTGCGCTGGACTTGAGTCTTTCGGCACCACTTCTGAAAGCAATGTTCTTTCTCTAAGCCTCCCTTTCAGTTGGTGAAGTTCACTTTCTAGACTACTAGCCTTGCTCTCAGCTTTGCTCAGCTGCTGAGACAAGCTCTCGCTAGCGTCTCGTGCATCACAGAGGTCACGACGGAGCTTGTCCTGCAAACGAAGCCACTCGTCACGCTCTCTCTGAAACGTTTGCTCAACATTGCTTTTCGATGCCTCATGACGTTCAAGTTCCTCAAGAGCAGAGCTCAGGCGGGAGCGCAGCGATTCCACCTCTGCCTCCAGTTGATCTTTGCTTTCTTTTGCCTGCTCCAGTTTGCCAGTCAGCACTGCCGATTCCGTCTTTACTGAGTTCAGCTGCCCGTTGTACCGACGAACGGTTCGTGTTAAAGCCTCCTCGTTCAGCTTAAGTTCCTTTCGAAGATCTTCATTCTTTTCTTTCAAGGTCCCATTTGACCCTAAATGTTTTGCTTCTTCCTCCTGGCTCCTGCGCCTTTCTTGATCAGCCTCGAGTCTTAGTACGGCAATCTCATCTCGTACTAATCGATGCTTGTACAACAGCTCCTTTTCTCTCGCATTGCTGCCCGACACCTACGTGATAAAGAATACAAATAAATAGAGAGTGGGGAAATGAACCCACAAGAACGCTTGAGCAGCAAACTGCTTTTTAACATTTGCAGTACTGAAGCAGGACTCAGACAGCAGCTTAGGTATTACCACAAATATCATTCTCATCCCTGAGCCTATGCACCCCTACAAGCAATGCACACACTGGAAGCAGAACATGCCCTCAAAACCCTAGTGAATGCCCCAAGTCTAAAATGTCTTTTCTCCCCCCGCTAAATCCGGCAACCCAACAATAAACTTAATTTAAAAAGCTTAACAAAATACTTTTTGCCTTCTTTTTAAAAGTGACAGTGCTAGGTTGCATATGCATGGTATATTGTCTATTACAGGCCTTCAAAATATTTCTTTAAAGGTAAATGTAGGTGTGCTATGAAGTCTGGGAAAACAGGCCTAGCAAAGGTATTTTGCTTCTCTGACATTTAGCTGAACTGCACTAAACATGAATGCTGCTTCTCAAACGCCTCCTTCACACTGTAGCCTTCTGTATCACGACAGGTTAGCTATACAACCACAACCTACCACCCCGGGGGTGTAGTACTCTGATTAATTTCCTTCCTTGTTTATTATATATGCAACCTTCTTCCACATTAGCACAGGCATCTTGTGCTCTCTGGGTACTGTAGCATAGCACAAATAATGCTTTCAAGCACTGGATCTGCACAATGCCTTCCGTTAACTCTATTCAGGATTTCTTTAAGGAGCATTCTTATGATCCTTTCTCCTCCTCCTCCTCCTCCAATTATTTTAATTCCTAGAGAGAACTTCATTCACTGGCGATACTCCTTCATACCATTTCCAGTGGTTGAGGTGGAAAAGACACTCCCCTCCCCAATGCACGTTTTCCTTTCCTTTTCTTTTCAAGTAATTTTGATGAGGATATAAAGAAAAGCACGCAACAGGATCAGATGATGCTCTGCAACTAAAACTTTCAGACATACTGCACAACAACTACTTTCCCGGTCAATCTCAGGATACCTAGGTACCTGAGCACTGCTAGAAACCTTAAAATTCAGGATAGCAGGTCTACACAATGGAAAAAAAAAACAGCAGACAGCTTAACAAATTGGGGAAAGAGTGTCTTCCTTTGTGTTGGTTTCCTACTTGCACTTGCGCTTCAGCTACATACAAGACTGATGCGGTCTTGTATGCTGGTCCAGAATTTTTAGAGACAGAAGGAAAAACAAACAAACAAAATGGTATTTCCACAGTCAACTTACTTGACACACCAGAAGTGATCTGGCAAAAAGCACAGAAGTTATTGCCAGGAAGATCTATCACGATTTTAGAACAAATATGGTGAAATCAAAATCACTAGAAATAAAACTGCCTACCTCTGAAACTTTCACTAGAGTTCTTCTTTCTTCTTCTGGGCCCTTCCGTCTCCAAGCAGGGCTGTTCAAAATTCCTTCTCGTAGGGCTCTGGCACTCTTCTCTTGAGGAAGCGCTCTCTGTGTTTCATCACGCTCTTCTTCAGCCTACCATAACATATTTGAACTACTTAAACCTTGAGAAAAATCAGAGCTAGCAACTCTTTCCCCATTTTAGATTTAGTATTCTTTTGAAAAAAAAAACTACTTTGAATGGCAATTCGGAAGATTTCTCTTTTCTTTTTTTTTTTTTTTTCTCTATTTTTTTTTTCTGAACTGGTGTCAGTTTCTGTGGTGGGGGCCAACAGGAACTGCCAGCCCCCTTAGAGCCCTCCAAACACATCCATAGATTAACACCTGGACAATACTAACGCTCTTCTATTTCAACACCAGCTTATGGACTACGTTCCTCTTTTCACTCTCTACATCAGTCTACAGAGCGATTTTTCAGTTTGCCTGCACATTATTTCCCTGTCCATCAAAGCCAGGGCTTCCTACTCCCAACCCATGGCTTTCATCTTTCGTGCGGGTCTTTCATTTCACAGATGTAAAGAAACGATTTCTGCAATACATCTGAAGCACATTTGGAATCTGCTACTCTCTGTGGTCTTCCTCCCGCGCTCATTTGGGAAGCACAGCTTGCTTTACGCTAACACCTTCATACGTCTTTAACACAGTCACCTGTCCGTCACCCTCAAAGTCTGTCTTTGTGGCAGCAGCCTCGTGTCCTTCACGCTTCCCTCCCTCCTTTGCAGACACCTGCGTGAGCGAGAACACAAACGAGCAGAGAGTGGGGCAAGGTATCTCCAGGAACCTTCCGCATCAACCTCCATTTTAACTGGTTGCATACCCAGCCAGCACTTGCATCGTCGCTTAAGCATTACCTGCAGTTTCACGGCTGCTTCTGCACTCAGGCAGGATGTCAAGGAATGCAGGCTCTGCAAGCACAACAGCCCTTTCAGAACCCAAAACACTGCTCGGAGCCTACCCCAACTGACTTTTTTTTGTCCTGGTGATTACTTGGCTGCACAGTGCCAAAAACACTCCTTTCTTTGCATACTGGGGCAAAGAAGCGGCAACCCTTCCAGCCACTTGCAGAACCAGAATCTTCACTCTTTCAACCTTACACTAGAAATCACACTCAAAGGCCAGTTGCCGTCACCCCTGCGACATTAGCGCACCCGAGCTAGTCACAGGGCTCACTGAACAGCTTGCACAGAGCAGAAGCTGCTCAAGTTCACAGGAACAAACGGATGGCGGAAGCAGCCCAAGAGGGAAGTGAGCCTCATCACTGCTCGGGCCCACGTCCAAAGCGAGATCCCAAGCGATTCCCCCCACTGGGACCCCACTGCGCCCCTCACTGAAAGCACCTCCGAATCCCAGGGAGAGTCGCTCTCTTCCTCCTGCTCCACTCCTGCTGCCAATGTAACACCTACAAAGGAAGCAAGAAAAGACGCACCGTGAGTCCTCCTTTCATTCTGCTGCTCTCCTGCTTCAACCAAGCCTTGCACCAGAATGCTTGAACTGGCAATAGTTCAGCTACAGAGGCAAAACATACAACTGTCATGCAAGGGCATCTTCACTCCCAGCTGCACCACCCTGTTCGCACCACTCCCTCTGCCCTTCTCTGCAGCAGAGGATGACAAGCCCAGCATGACCCCTCACATGGCTACAATGAACAGCACCCAACAGGTGGCCACGGAGCAGCCAAACGAGGCTCTGGCATGTCAGAGTCCGGCAGCAGCCACCTTGGGGACAGCTCCCCTCCTAAACAGGGCACCACACTCGGGCACTCACTATCACTTTGCACATCAGTAGAGGAGGAACCCTCAAAGCATGAGCCAAAACATCCTCACACGCACAGGAACGCACCAGGACACAACACTCCTTGCCTAGCACTACCACAAAACATCGCCCTCACTTGATGGTCCCTTCCCCCCTGGCACTTGCTGGCAAGGCAACAATTGGGTGCTGGCCCATCTCACAAGCAGGTCACCATTTCCCTTTGCTGACTCCGCACAACGAGCAGAGAAACAAGGGCGATCAATGTTTATTAACTCACCTCTCACATCAGCAGGGGCTGCTGCAGTATGGGCCACTTCAGGACCACCACTAGCCACTACTCCATCCCTTTCAGGGGATGCTTCCTAAATGAGGCCAGACAAAAGAGTTGGAGAGGACAGAAACACGCATCCCCGGCACAGGCAGTCAACACCTGCCAAAATACTTCTCTTCTCTCCACCCGCACACGAAACTCTTCTGACTTCTCTTCTGTGAGGCAGAACCTTAGTCAGACCTCCTCCTCCTCCTACCTCACTTTCACTCTTCACACCACAAGCACATCTTATGTCCTGCAGGACCTCTTCACACGCAGCATCTGCAACACTCTCGCAAAGGTCACTGAGAAAGACGGAACCAGGTTACAAACCAAACACGCCTCCACCTCCTGCAGTACAGGCTGGGTTCCAGCATCACTCTCGGAGTCCTCATCACTGCACAGTCCCAAGGCCACACACCGCAACTGGAAAACAAAAACAATCAAAAAGAAAATAAAGAGACGAAACAGGTAGCACAAGATCACCTGCAAGCCTGGAATGCCATCCTCATCTCACCTGGCTGGGGGGAAAAGAGACCTGCTTGAGCAAACCCCAGCCCCCTCCCACAAAGCATACCCGAGGAACCTGACCAGGAAGAAGGGAGAGCCAGGGGACAAAGCATTTCAGCCGATTTTGAACAATAAATGCCCTTTTGCCACATCAGTCAGGATTCTATCACCAAAGCTACCGGAAACAAAGAGCAACGTCTGCAGCACAAAAGAAGACGTAATCTAGGAGCTGAGCCACTTTGATGGTCTAGAAATGTGACTCCCAGGAAGCAAACCATGTGGTCTTTTATCTAGTCTCCTACTCTCTTTCGCGCCCAAGCACAAGACTGCTGCATGCTCTGCCGTACCTACAAGTCTTTGAGGACACAGCGCAGAGCAGCAGAGAGGGTGGCATACAGGAGTAAAATGTCTTTTCTCCCCCCGCTAAATCCGGCAACCCAACAATAAACTTAATTTAAAAAGCTTAACAAAATACTTTTTGTCTTCTTTTTAAAAGTGACAGTGCTAGGATGCATATGCATGGTATATTGTCTATTACAGGCCTTCAAAATATTTCTTTAAAGGTAAATGTAGGTGTGCTATGAAGTCTGGGAAAACAGGCCTAGCAAAGGTATTTTGCTTCTCTGACATTTAGCTGAACTGCACTAAACATGAATGCTGCTTCTCAAACGCCTCCTTCACACTGTAGCCTTCTGTATCACGACAGGTTAGCTATACAACCACAACCTACCACCCCGGGGGTGTAGTACTCTGATTAATTTCCTTCCTTGTTTATTATATATGCAACCTTCTTCCACATTAGCACAGGCATCTTGTGCTCTCTGGGTACTGTAGCATAGCACAAATAATGCTTTCAAGCACTGGATCTGCACAATGCCTTCCGTTAACTCTTTTCAGGATTTCTTTAAGGAGCATTCTTATGATCCTTTCTCCTCCTCCTCCTCCTCCAATTATTTTAATTCCTAGAGAGAACTTCATTCACTGGCGATACTCCTTCATACCATTTCCAGTGGTTGAGGTGGAAAAGACACTCCCCTCCCCAATGCACGTTTTCCTTTCCTTTTCTTTTCAAGTAATTTTGATGAGGATATAAAGAAAAGCACGCAACAGGATCAGATGATGCTCTGCAACTAAAACTTTCAGACATACTGCACAACAACTACTTTCCCGGTCAATCTCAGGATACCTAGGTACCTGAGCACTGCTAGAAACCTTAAAATTCAGGATAGCAGGTCTACACAATGGAAAAAAAAAACAGCAGACAGCTTAACAAATTGGGGAAAGAGTGTCTTCCTTTGTGTTGGTTTCCTACTTGCACTTGCGCTTCAGCTACATACAAGACTGATGCGGTCTTGTATGCTGGTCCAGAATTTTTAGAGACAGAAGGAAAAACAAACAAACAAAATGGTATTTCCACAGTCAACTTACTTGACACACCAGAAGTGATCTGGCAAAAAGCACAGAAGTTATTGCCAGGAAGATCTATCACGATTTTAGAACAAATATGGTGAAATCAAAATCACTAGAAATAAAACTGCCTACCTCTGAAACTTTCACTAGAGTTCTTCTTTCTTCTTCTGGGCCCTTCCGTCTCCAAGCAGGGCTGTTCAAAATTCCTTCTCGTAGGGCTCTGGCACTCTTCTCTTGAGGAAGCGCTCTCTGTGTTTCATCACGCTCTTCTTCAGCCTACCATAACATATTTGAACTACTTAAACCTTGAGAAAAATCAGAGCTAGCAACTCTTTCCCCATTTTAGATTTAGTATTCTTTTGAAAAAAAAACTACTTTGAATGGCAATTCGGAAGATTTCTCTTTTCTTTTTTTTTTTTTTTTTTCTCTTTTTTTTTTCTGAACTGGTGTCAGTTTCTGTGGTGGGGGCCAACAGGAACTGCCAGCCCCCTTAGAGCCCTCCAAACACATCCATAGATTAACACCTGGACAATACTAACGCTCTTCTATTTCAACACCAGCTTATGGACTACGTTCCTCTTTTCACTCTCTACATCAGTCTACAGAGCGATTTTTCAGTTTGCCTGCACATTATTTCCCTGTCCATCAAAGCCAGGGCTTCCTACTCCCAACCCATGGCTTTCATCTTTCGTGCGGGTCTTTCATTTCACAGATGTAAAGAAACGATTTCTGCAATACATCTGAAGCACATTTGGAATCTGCTACTCTCTGTGGTCTTCCTCCCGCGCTCATTTGGGAAGCACAGCTTGCTTTACGCTAACACCTTCATACGTCTTTAACACAGTCACCTGTCCGTCACCCTCAAAGTCTGTCTTTGTGGCAGCAGCCTCGTGTCCTTCACGCTTCCCTCCCTCCTTTGCAGACACCTGCGTGAGCGAGAACACAAACGAGCAGAGAGTGGGGCAAGGTATCTCCAGGAACCTTCCGCATCAACCTCCATTTTAACTGGTGGCATACCCAGCCAGCACTTGCATCGTCGCTTAAGCATTACCTGCAGTTTCACGGCTGCTTCTGCACTCAGGCAGGATGTCAAGGAATGCAGGCTCTGCAAGCACAACAGCCCTTTCAGAACCCAAAACACTGCTCGGAGCCTACCCCAACTGACTTTTTTTTGTCCTGGTGATTACTTGGCTGCACGGTGCCAAAAACACTCCTTTCTTTGCATACTGGGGCAAAGAAGCGGCAACCCTTCCAGCCACTTGCAGAACCAGAATCTTCACTCTTTCAACCTTACACTAGAAATCACACTCAAAGGCCAGTGGCCGTCACCCCTGCGACATTAGTGCACCCGAGCTAGTCACAGGGCTCACTGAACAGCTTGCACAGAGCAGAAGCTGCTCAAGTTCACAGGAACAAACGGATGGCGGAAGCAGCCCAAGAGGGAAGTGAGCCTCATCACTGCTCGGGCCCACGTCCAAAGCGAGATCCCAAGCGATTCCCCCCACTGGGACCCCACTGCGCCCCTCACTGAAAGCACCTCCGAATCCCAAGGAGAGTCGCTCTCTTCCTCCTGCTCCACTCCTGCTGCCGATGTAACACCTACAAAGGAAGCAAGAAAAGACGCACCGTGAGTCCTCCTTTCATTCTGCTGCTCTCCTGCTTCAACCAAGCCTTGCACCAGAATGCTTGAACTGGCAATAGTTCAGCTACAGAGGCAAAACATACAACTGTCATGCAAGGGCATCTTCACTCCCAGCTGCACCACTCCCTCTGCCCTTCTCTGCAGCAGAGGATGACAAGCCCAGCATGACCCCTCACATGGCTACAATGAACAGCACCCAACAGGTGGCCACGGAGCAGCCAAACGAGGCTCTGGCATGTCAGAGTCCGGCAGCAGCCACCTTGGGGACAGCTCCCCTCCTAAACAGGGCACCACACTCGGGCACTCACTATCGCTTTGCACATCAGTAGAGGAGGAACCCTCAAAGCATGAGCCAAAACATCCTCACACGCACAGGAACGCACCAGGACACAACACTCCTTGCCTAGCACTACCACAAAACATCGCCCTCACTTGATGGTCCCTTCCCCCCTGGCACTTGCTGGCAAGGCAACAATTGGGTGCTGGCCCATCTCACAAGCAGGTCACCATTTCCCTTTGCTGACTCCGCACAACGAGCAGAGAAACAAGGGCGATCAATGTTTATTAACTCACCTCTCACATCAGCAGGGGCTGCTGCAGTATGGGCCACTTCAGGACCACCACTAGCCACTACTCCATCCCTTTCAGGGGATGCTTCCTAAATGAGGCCAGACAAAAGAGTTGGAGAGGACAGAAACAAGCATCCCCGGCACAGGCAGTCAACACCTGCCAAAATACTTCTCTTCTCTCCACCCGCACACGGAACTCTTCTGACTTCTCTTCTGTGAGGCAGAACCTTAGTCAGACCTCCTCCTCCTCCTACCTCACTTTCACTCTTCACACCACAAGCACATCTTATGTCCTGCAGGACCTCTTCACACGCAGCATCTGCAACACTCTCGCAAAGGTCACTGAGAAAGACGGAACCAGGTTACAAACCAAACACGCCTCCACCTCCTGCAGTACAGGCTGGGTTCCAGCATCACTCTCGGAGTCCTCATCACTGCACAGTCCCAAGGCCACACACCGCAACTGGAAAACAAAAACAATCAAAAAGAAAATAAAGAGGCGAAACAGGTAGCACAAGATCACCTGCAAGCCTGGAATGCCATCCTCATCTCACCTGGCTGGGGGGAAAAGAGACCTGCTTGAGCAAACCCCAGCCCCCTCCCACAAAGCACACCCGAGGAACCTGACCAGGAAGAAGGGAGAGCCAGGGGACAAAGCATTTCAGCCGATTTTGAACAATAAATGCCCTTTTGCCACATCAGTCAGGATTCTATCACCAAAGCTACCGGAAACAAAGAGCAACGTCTGCAGCACAAAAGAAGACGTAATCTAGGAGCGGAGCCACTTTGATGGTCTAGAAATGTGACTCCCAGGAAGCAAACCATGTGGTCTTTAATCTAGTCTCCTACTCTCTTTCGCGCCCAAGCACAAGACTGCTGCATGCTCTGCCGTACCTACAAGTCTTTGAGGACACAGCACAGAGCAGCAGAGAGGGCGGCACACAGGAGACCGCTTTGCAGGAGAAAATCACCTGCCTGCAAACACTGTTTTGCCCCAGTCCAGACAGGTCTCCCCTGAAAATCAGTCCTTCCACGGGAAACTCTGCCTCTGGAGGCACTTTACCTTGGCAGCTAAACTGCGTTTTGCTTTCTCAGAAGCAGGACAGCTGTCATCGCTCTCCTCTTCCTGCCACACTGGAGGGAAACATTCGTGCGAGACAGCATGAACAAAAGCATGCCCCAAACCACCAGTTCTTCTCACCATTCGGAATCCTCTCCTCCCTCCCCCAAAATAAGGAACTACATAAAATCAACGCTCTCCTTCTATAGCCTTCCAACCAAACAACTAGCATGGCACTAGAATGTGAGGAGCAATTTCTTCACCGTGAGAGTGACAGAGCACTGGAACAGCTTGCCCAGAGAGGTTGTGCAGTCTCCTTCTCTGGAGATACTCAAAACCCGTCTGGACGCAATCCTGTGCAGCATGTTCCAGGTGACCCTGCTTGAGTTGCACTAGGTGATCTCCAGAGGTCCCTTCCAACCTTACCGATTCTGTGATGCTGTGTTCTTTCTCCTTCTCTCTTTGTATCCCCCACCTCCTCCTCCTCCCCGCCACCCCACGGTTGAAAATGCCACCTACTACGCAGTATTTCGGGGGGCTGGTTTTGCTTTTGTTCTTTCAAGAAGAAAAGCAAAGCCCCTACCTAGAAGCATGGCGAATCCAATAGGCAACAACCCTCCTAAGGGACGGCTCATACATTAACCGCAGAAGCACCCCCTCAGCCTTGCAGGACGCACGTCCAGTCGGCAACACCGAAGCACATTTACAAAGCTTTGCCTGCTATTCCCTCTGCGGCCTCTGCTGAAGCCAACGGTGAACACGATAAGCTTCAACAACACAAGCCACCAAAAGAAAAGGCCGTACGGATCCTCCTCCTCAGCCCCTCCCTCCACGGTTAAGGATCCTACCTCCGCTGGCCACAGCACAAGCACCCAGTGCAGAGACAGCAGCAGCTCCTGCTCCGGCAGGCGTGCTAAGCACTGCCTCGTCCCTTGCACCGCCTGAAGAAGCTTCTCCCGCCTTCTCCTCGGCTGCACTCTCTGCCAGGTGTTGACTAACACTATAGGCGGAAAGAAAGGAAATACTCCCGCTAAAAACAACAACATCCTTGCGTACACCGCTTCCAGAATACAAAGAGCCATTTATTCTCCCTGCTACCCCTATTCAGGGACAAGCGGAAAGGTAACGCACACGGGCTAGTTGTACGTGCCAGGCACCCTTCCTTCCTGCTTCCCCTCCACACAGGCTACGACAAAGGGGAAGCGGCAGAGGAAAGGAGCTCTAGATTTGGGGCCAAGTGCGCGTCTGCGGGGGCACTTATATACACTTCACTTGGCAGAGACACACTTCCCAGACTTGGCATTGCTCAGATGTGAGCTCAGCAGAAACAAACTTGAAAGCTAACAGAGCATTTGGGGCGGAAGTCGGGAAAATGTCCCAATTCACACTCGACACGGCAATGATACGTGCCACAGGATTCCATCCAGCCCAGCTTCAACAAAGGTCTCCACACACCATTAAACCCGGCAGCTGTTACCAGCTGTGCCCGTAAGCCAACACGCACACACGGACAACTTAGCGACTCGAACGGTGACTCCAAAGCACTTACCGAGCATGCCCGGAAATTTGAGCATACTTCTCCGCTGTCCATCCAAGAACGTCTTTCTCGGAAGGATCAGCACCGTAGCGAAGAAGAACTTCTATCATGCTCGTGTGCCCAGCAGAAGCAGCAAGCATAAGAGGCGTCCTGGAGCATCCAAAAGATGAGACGAAATGTATCAGCCCACACAGACATTTCACCGGCATTATTTTCATCTCTGTCTGCTCCCACAACAATTACTTTCCCCCTTTCCCAAACGTAGAAGGAAAGCAAAGCCAACTACAGGGAAGCACAGGAGAACTCCGCTCGGAAGGGGCCTCAGCACCTCTCTCGGCCAAACACCTCCCCAAAGCTCGCTCAGCTACGAGGCCGGACCGCGTTGCTCAGGGCTTTACTTGGGCTGTCCTTCAACGCCACCAGGGAGGGAGCCTGCACAACCTTCTCGCGCACTGTCCTCCGGGTGAACAACTTTCTCCTCACATCCAGTTGGAATCTCTCGTTTCAACACGCACCCGTTGTCAAAGCAAACGTCAGGACACAGAGACTATGCTGCCCGCCACACAGCACGTACGTACCAACTACTGCCTGCGTTCTAAAAACCCACTCCTGCCTAACAGCACCGCTGCGAACTAGCTGCAGGTTCCCTGCCTTGCGGCCACCAGGCACAAGGCTTGCTGGTGCTCCTGAAGGCGGAAGCCATCCCGTCAGGCACCACGGCGGCCACGTGCAGACCACTTGTCAAAAGGCACCCACCCACAAAGAACTGCTTCTGCGTGGCTACTCCGGCCTTGCAGAGAGGCTCACGCCCACGCCTCTCTTCAGGCAACCTTGCAGAACACTCAGGGGACCCAGGCCCTCTTTGGACAAGCCCTTCACCTTTCAGACTGATCTCGAGCGTGCACGTCAGCTCCTTTTCGGAGCAGGAACTCCACCATCTCCTCGTGGTGTTCGGTCACAGCAAGAGCAAGGGGAGTGTAGCCCATCTGGAAGCGTAAATCCCCTCAGTTAGAAAAAACACAGCAAAGCAAAGCAACCTTTTCTTCCCAACAGCGGCCCTGCCCAAATTCTACCCGTACCTTATTCTGCGCATCAACGTGCGCGTTGTGCTCCAGTAACTGCCCTGCCAGAGAGGTGCTAGGAGCAATGGCAGCGAGGTGAAGGGCAGTGTTGCCGTTAGCATCGGCAAGGTTAGGGTTGGCACCACACGCTAGCAGAATGGCAACACATTGCTCTTGCTGGCACTGCACCGCCTGCAAACAGCACAGGACAAAAGGAAACGTTTCCCGCAACTCCCCTTCCCTCTGTCACAGCTCCCGCAGCTTGCCACCCTCACTAAACAGCAACACCCTCAAAGAGCAGGAAACCTGCGCCCATTCAGCGCCACTCACCACGCAATCTCCACCCACACCTAGGCCGAGAACCACCCAAGAGATCGACCGCTCAGCACGCAGCTTAGAAGCCCTACCTGCAACATCGCATACTCCACCTACCTTCATCAGCGGCGATCTCTTGAAGCCGTCACGAGGATCCAGCTTGCACTTCTTTTCTACCAAATAGGACACAACCTCCGAATGTCCATTAGCGCAAGCCAGATGCAGAGGTGTCCTAGAAGTTAAATAGATCGCATTGACACAGACAGGCAGACAGCTGAAGAGACCGCTCCTGCCTATGTGACGGGCGTAGGGCGTAGACCGGTTTCCGGTTCCAAAAAAAACAAGCTTAGACAAAGTTTCTCATTCCTGCACCAGGGACAGCACCCAAAGCCCGAGGCGGGCTAGGAAAAGGGCACCCTGCAACCCCCCAGCCCTCCTTCCAACCTCGGCGCTCACGGCGCGGCGCCTGCCAGAGGCGAAGGCGACGCCTTCGGGGCACCAGCACGTCAGCCGCGCGCGGCGCGTTTCGGCAGTTCGTGCCTTCGGCCCTCTGCCCCAGCTCACCGCTGCAGCAAGCGCGGGCGCACGCTCGCTCCCAAGGGCCTCGCTGACGCCCAGCAAAGCGCCCAGCGCAGACCTGCCCCCGCAGCGCCGTCACGCCGACGGCAGCACAGCAGCGCTCCGGCTTGCTCGCAGCTCTCGCTGCCCTTCTCGGGTGCCAAGTGCCCCGGGGGAAGCCCTCTCCAGGGCGGCAGAGCTGCCGGGCACCGCCCCTCACCCCCCGCGGGAAACGGCACTGCCTCCCTCCCTCCCTCCCCGCCAGGCAAAGCCCTGCCGGGCCGCGCCGCGCCGCGCCGGGGGAGCGGCCGCCCCCGGGAAAGGAGCCCTCTCTGCTCGCAGCTCGGCCCGCTGGAGCCTCGCGGCGGCGCCAGCGCCGTCGGGCCCGCGGCCGAGCCGACACCGCCCCCCGCGACGCCGCCGCCGCCGCCGCCGCCCGGCCCTCGCGGCCGCCCCCCCGCGCTCGCGCTCGCGCCGCCGCCGCCCCCTCACCGTTTCGCCTTGTCCCGACCGTCGATGCCGAGGATCGGCAGCCACCGCGGCCGCCGCAGCCGCGCCAGGTCGCCGCTGGCGGCCGCGCGGTGCAGCTTGCCCAGCTCCTCCTCGCGGAGCTCGTAGGCAGCGCGGACGCAGGCCAGCGAAGCGCCGCCGGACGGCGGCCCCCGCGCCTTGCTGAAGAGCCCCAAGAGCCTCTCCATGCTGCGGCGGGGACGCGCAGGCGGACGCGCCCGCGGACACGGACGCGGACACGGAGGCGGCCCCGCCTCGGGCGGGGCAGAGGAGCCGAGCGCCGAGCAGCGGCCGCGGCCCGGCACAGCTGCTGCGGGGCTGAGCCCCGGCGGGCTGCGCGGCCGCGGGCGGCGGGCTCGGAGCCCCCGGGGCGGGGGCAGAGGCGCGGGCCGAGGGCAGGGACGCAGCGAGGCTCCCAGCGAGGCACGCGCCGTCGCTCCGGCAGCGGCGGCCGCAGCACTCAGGGCCGCCGCCTGCAGAGGCCGCGCAACAGCCGCGGCGGGGGCGTCACAGGGCCGCGGGGCGACGCCGCGGCGGGGGCGTCACAGCGCCCCGGGGCGACGCCGCGCCGGAGCCGGGCGGCCGCCGCGCGCCTGCGCAGTGCGGCCGGGGCGGAGCGTCGGGGGCGGGGCGGGGCCTCGGGGTGGGCGGTGCTGCCGCCTCCGCAGGGCGCTGCCGGGCCGGCACCGCGCCGCCTCGCCACGGTCGAGGGCCGCCGCCGCCGGCGCCGCACAGCGCGGGGCGGGGCGGACGGAAACACGCCGGTGCCCGCCGCTGCTGCCCCCACGCACGCGGGGCCGCTGCGGCCCGACGGCTGGCGGCGGGGGCTGGCGCCTGCTGCGCTCGCCCCGGCCCGCCCGGCTGCTGCCCCCGGCACCTCGCAGCCCGCGGCCGGGGGCAGCCGGCAGGACGGCGCGGAAAGCTCCTGCGGACAGGGCCCGACGAGAGCGCCCCTACGCAAGGGCTGCGCCGAGCAGGCAGCGCCGCGGCCTCCGCGGCCGCTGCTCTCCTCGGCTCGGGCCCTTCCGCCCAGGCTTTCGCTGCTGCCCCCTCCTCTTTGTCAGCGGGGCTTGGGGAATTTGGCGGGGGTGGGGGGCGGGGGTGTCCGGGTCTTTCTCGCCTCCGGCGGCTCCCGGCTCCCTCCTGCAGCCGCGAAGGCAGAGGCGGGATGGTTTCTGACTACAGAAACGCAGTCCTCAGGACTGGCTGGCAGTGCGGGGTGCCGGGGACGCTAGGAGGACTGTGGCACTCCTAAAGGGCCGCTGGCACCTCCAGGTTTTGTTGACAGTCTCCCCTAAGGTACTAGCACAATCTGCTGCAGTGCAACTCTTCTGACTGGCAGCACAGCCCTGGGGGAGATCAACTGTTCCTCCCGAGGCTGTGATGCCTGCAGACCTGCTGAGGGTGCGCTCTGTCCAATCGTCCACGTCATCTACAAAGATGTGAACCTCTGCTGGCCCCAGCATCAGCCCCAGGGCGCACTGCTAGTGGTGGCTTTGTGCTCCTGATCGTAACCCTCTGAGCCCTTCCGAAGCCGCCTGGCCCTCCACCTACCTCGCCTGCACCTCATCAGTTTGTCTAGGCGGATGGCAGGGGAGACGGTGCTGAAAGCCTTGCTGAAGGCAAGGTAAACACCATCGCCTGCCTTCCCCTTGTCCACAGAGTTTGTGGCTGTGTTGTAGAAGGCCTTCAGGTTGCTCAGGCCTGGTTTCCCCCTTTGTAAATCCATGCTGACTACTCCTAGTCATGTTTCTCCTGCCCTTGGGAGCCCAGCACTGAAGGAAGCACTCCATCTTTGCCCTTCCCTGTGCTCAGTATCACAGATCTGCAGTCAAGAGTCGGCCTTTTGCATAGCACAGACCTTACTACAGCAGCACGTGCTGGTGCATTCTCCCGGCTGGCAGTCACCTGCGGTTTCTATGGCTGGAGGCACCATACCTCAGAAGTATGTGGGAATATAGTGATAAGAAATGAGATGACACTGGAGAAACCCTCAACTCTGGGAGGACTTTTCTGGAATGTAGTCATAAGAAATAGAAACAGAAATCGTAAGGGAAACGTGTAACCTGTTTGGACAAAAAAAGCAATTTGCCTTGCGAGCGGTTTCAGCCGCTACTTTTGAGGGGAACAGCAGGGGTAACTGTGAAAGAATAATGCCATCTTACGCAGTGTGAACCCTGCTTTGGACTGGTGGCCTGACTACAGGACCCCACCCTGCGAGAGGGGAGCGCTCGCATCAGGGTTCCTCCACGACTGACAGGGCACTGAGGCATTGCCCTCCTAAGATAGCAGCTTAGTTGTGAACCCAAAGCGCACATAGCAATATAGCCTGGCTACGGTGGATTAGGCTGAGAGATTAATCTAAGAGTGAATAATACAAACTTACTGCTTGCTGCCCTGCTACGTTTGGAGTCCTCGCTCTTTCTACAGTTCCCCTTAAGGTAGAGAACATTCAAAAGAATCTGTGGCACACACCCTAGCTCTTGACATGATGTTAGTGGCAAAGCGTTGTACGTATATTCCTGACAATAACGAAAAGATATGTGATGTCTTGGAAAAAAATTGTAAATTGACCGCACAACTGCATCAGGAAGACAGCTGGAGTTTGTGGGACTGGTTCAGCTCTCTGGAAACTAAGCTCATCTATAGGTGTCTTATTGTTTTCTGTGGTATAGTAGTGTTACCCTTGCACGTTTTCTTCTTAAGCGTCGTCCGTTATATTTTTGTAACCATTGCTTACACTAGAAATATCCATCAAGCCAGCAAAAGGTTGAAGATAAACAGGGTATCTGCCTGGCTATGCTGGAAGCTCACGAGCAACAGAAGGAAAAAATTGATAAACTTATGCTCATCTCAATCAAATGAGGGAACCTAAAGGCAAGAGCGATGAAGGGACAGAATGGCCTAAGCAGAGAGAGGTCCTGTTTGGGAGCCTTGAGCTAAGCATCTGTGGCTCTTCTACTGCACTCGAGGTGTGAGACTGGTAGCCTTGTTCCTACGTGGTATGCGGAGACCACATTGGTGAGGCTTATTGTTACCATTGCTGCCATGTGCTCTCTCTTACAGCTAGCTGTAGCAAATAAAGCTGCTCTTCTGACCAAAACCAGAAGTATTAAGAATTACTTTGACAATGGGAAATTTTTCCTGCAAAGGCACTTTACCTTGGCAGTAAAACTCTTTTTTTTCTTCCTCAGAAGTAGGACAGCTGTCATCACTCTCCTCTTGCTTGCACATTCTTAAAAAGGGAAAGAAAAAAAAAAAAAGAAAGAAAGAAAGAAAGAGGAGGAGGACTGTCTCAAATCTTTCCTCTTTTAGATAAGTAAAGGCATCTGGGAAAAGATATTGTTTGAGTCTCACATTCCTGAGGGAAAAGCCATCTCACTGTTCTAATATTAATTGACATATTTAGCATGCCAGATAGTCTCATTTCAACAAAACATACAAACGTTTACATCTCTACAAGTAGTACTAGAGTGAACCGCAGGATAGTGAACTGATTTTTCAAGACGTACTGAACTTCTCTCTCTCTCTCTCTCTCTATATATATATATAAGTGCAGTTACATTTCCTTTCAGTTCTTATACCAAGTTCAGGAAACATTTCTAAGCACTAGTGCGGCTAGTGAGCAGACAGTTAACTGATGGTGGTGGTTGTTTAAGAGGACAATAACGAAATACTGAACTATTCATACCATACATGCAACATCACAGGCAGGGACTTCTTTTCTTTTTTTCCAACACGTGCTTGAAAATGCCGTAAACTACCCTGCATTTGCCACTCTCTACAGCCCTCCATGGGTCACTCTGAAAATTGAACAGCATCGCCAGAATCAGAGGACTATCCTCATGGGGAAGAAGCACCAGCGAATCTCTACTCCGTACCAAAGGGTCTGCGACAGGCAAGAGGGACCTAGCTGTGCCATTGTGTATCACACTCCAAGCTCTTAGCCGTGGGATGAAGCCAACCTGCGCTCGGGCTCGTTGGATAATTCAGGTCGGAAGGGACTTCAGCCCTGCAGCGGCTCTCCCAGGCTGCGACCACCGGTCAGGGCTGGGCTCCTCCGAGCCCGCTGCCCCCTCAGCTCTCTGCGCTACCTGTCTCAGTGGATCAGAAGGGCTGCTCACTCGGGCAGCACCACGCTGCTCACAGACATACAGCCCAGGAGTCAGCAATGGCCCGGAGCGGGGGAGCAGTGAAAAGCGATTCCATCCCACAAAACACACACGCACACACAGCGCTAAGAGCGAAACACAGCAGACCCAGGGGAACGGAGCAGTCACTGCCGCTGGCGGCGGTGGCGGAGCGGTGCTAAGGGCCGGCTCGGCTCGCCTCGGCTCGGCCCGGCCCGGCCCGGCTCCGCCCCCTCCCAGCAGGAGCGGCTGCCGGGCTCTGGTCCCGAGGTCGTTCGCCTGCTGGCCCCGGCAGCCAATGGGCTCGCGGCGCGTGTCGCCCTGAGGCGGCCGCAGGTGCCGCTCGCCCTCACTGCTCCCGCCGGCTCGACGCGGCCGCTGGAGCCGCGTGGCGGTCCGCGCCTGGTGTGCCTGGGCCGCGGCTCGGGGCTGGCGGGGCCTGCGGTAAAGACCACGCTGAGGGCGTGAAAAACCCGTGGCCCAAAGGGCTGCGGTGTGCCTGTTCCAGTTAGATTCCCGGGGCCCGAACATCCAGTATGGCAAGCCAGCACGCACACACACACACACACACACACACACACACACACGCACACACAGACACACAAACACGCTACAGTAGCAAGCAGCTTATTAGTAGATACTTACAGACAGACTGACCCGATGGTGATCTCGAGAAGGACCACCCCAATGCTTGTCCCAATCGTCTGCCTGAGGAGAGAGAGTCGGCAGGCACAATCCTTTCAGGCGTCCCCAAGGAGGCAACGTGGTCCTCTGCCGTGTAGCAGCCTCTCTCTCCTTCAGAAAAACCCCGGTATTTATGATTATTTGCGGTAGGTGGGGGGTCCCGGCACATGGGACCAACAAGTGCAGGGAGTCTAGCCCAACTCCGCCCCCATTGCATAACCGGGCTGTGATACTGCGCACGCGTGCAGATTTATTTTGGGGGCCACATTGACTTTGGGGGTCGCTATTTCACCACTCTTCAACTTGTGACCTTCATGTTGACTGCTTCTCGGGGTTATTCTGTGGCTGGAAGCCACAGAACCTATATGTAACCAACCGCTGTTCTTTCTCACACCTTTCCAAGACCTTCTTAGTTGCTTCTTTGTGTTCCGCTTAACACAGCCGTACTGTTCCAGGCACCAAAAAGTTACAGCACCGACTATTCTCACCAAGTATCACACAGTACAGATACAAAAGTTACAACACGGACCATTCCCACCAAGTATCACCTAGTACGGATCCAAAGGAGAAGTCTTTCTGCACTTGCCTTTGCTTTGGAGAGAGAAGAGCAAGGGCCCAGCACTGAACAGAAGGTTGGCTTTGCCTGTCACACTGCAGGGCAGAGAAATTGCTTCCCCCGCACACTCGCAGACTGGGTGAGGTTGGAAGGGGCCTCTGCAGATCATCTAGTCCAACCTCCCTGCTCAGCCAAGGTCACCACCGCATGCGGGTGGGTTTTGAGTTATCTCCAGAGACGGAGACTCCGCAACCTCTCTGGGCAACCTGTTCGAGTGTGCTGAAAAATCAGACTCCCTGACTGGGAATTCAACCTGGACCATGGTGCTGAGAGCACCAGATCCTAACCACTAGAGCACCAGGGAGCTTTGTTCTTTCCCCTTTGCACACTGCACATGGACCTAATACCCTTCCAGACCAGTGGGCTTTAAAACCTCTCACCGCTGCCAGAAGATCCCCCCCTCCCCTCTGCCCAGACCACAGGGAGCCTCCTTCTACAAGGCAGCAGGAGTCAAGAGCCCCAGTAGCAGCAGGACCTGAACTCGAGGCCCCCGTCTCAACACACTCCTGCTTGCAGCCTCCACTGGGGAAAAGGACACAGTCCGCCTTCTGGCCCTTGGCTGGGCTGCCGGGGCAGGCTGAAGGAGCAGCCGGCAAGCCAAACGAAGGCAGCAGAGGAGAGCTCTCCCTTGCTCCAACGGCCTCTCTTCCCGCAGCCCTGCACGTACCTGATTCTAGGCCAGATCAAGGCGAGAGAGGGCGAGGGAGGGAGGGAGAAGGGCTAACTGCCTGCCCAGACTAAGCCTTCAAAACCACAACTTTCATTGTGCGTTCTGGTTAGGGCTGAGCAACGCCAGTCCTGGGACAAAACACAGCTGTTCCCCTACAATGCAGCAACAGGCCAGACTCCCACCAGCTTTGCCCCTCCGGCACCAAGCCGGCAGGTACTGTTCTGGAAGAGACAAGCGGCGGGAGTAAGAAGGTACAGTCATATGGGCAGGGCTGCCTAGGGCAGGAAGGGGAGCGGAAGAAAACAGACACACGTACTGCATTACAACATTTAGTAAATACAAAGCTGGGACAGAACACGTTCAGTTCAACACAGCATGTTGTTATGGACACACCACGCCATTAAGAGGTACAAGGCACATTTCCTCAGGCTTCCTTCGTCTCATCTGTCCACACTCAGCCTTCTGCAAAGGTGAATTCCTGTGCACCAGCATCTTCCAGTCAGCTGATGACGACTGCTGCAGGCGTGAAATGACAAAGGCAGCTGTTCCCGAGCGGCGGCTCCCCAGCATCTTTTGTCAAATCAGATCACATCCTTTTGGGTCAAAACATCGCAGTGCTCACGGGTTGCCCTCGAAAGCGGCTCCTGCTCTACGTTCTCGGAAGAGCCTTCAGGAGATGCCCAGGCAGCACCTCCCACCGATGCAGTTTTCACTTCAGCCACTGCTGAGGAGGCCAGGCGGGGCAGGGGGAAGAAAATGCCCTCGTTAGTGTTACAGGAGGAAAAGGCAACAAGTCCCCAAACCAAACAAACCAGATCAGCCCCAGCAGACAGGCACCTCCATTCACAACACAAGCAGATTCCAGGCACCGGACTTGCGTCCGTCCAAGCAAATGCAAAGACCTATAAAGCAGCAGCCGGCCACTCGCTAGGAGCTTAAGGAGCTCTGGAACAGAAGGAATTGCTCTCAGGGGCTACCCGCTTGGAAACAGGCCCAGGCACTGCAAAGCCGTGACTCTGCGGGAACGATTTTCATGAAGAGCTGGCATTATACAGGGCTCTGGGGGTCTGTGGGTACGCGCCCGTACCTTGTTCTTCCCTCTCCCTCTTGTGTAAGGCAGCTGCATTATATTCCGTACCACTATTATTCGGATAAGCAGGAAGTTTGCACATCAAGCGCCTTGTTGGAAAGCTACTAGAAAACAACTGTGCTTAGCACAGCAGCTTGACAGCTTTCAAGTGGTTGCGTTCAAAAGCTAGGGACCGTCATCTTCCTTCATTACACTGCTAGCGTATCCCCACAAATTACCTTGCTCGAGCTCTTCAGTGATAGCTTTGACCACTCCCGCCGCACCTGGAAGCATAGACAGGATTCCCTCAAGACCTCACAGTTACCCGCTTGCAGGACTAGCTTCTACAGCCTTTGGAAACCCAGCTGTAACGTGGAATAACAACTGGAAACACCATCCCCCACACTGAGAAATACTTTGTCCACCACAACGCAGCATTCTCATTACTGCGTGGCATTAACTGCAGCACAAAGCAGCCTGCAGTTCAGCCGTTTTCTCACATTCTGCTTTTTAAAGAGGACAGCAAAAAGCACAAAGACTTCACAGCAGCGGAGGGCTAGAGGGCTATCCACAAGGGCACAAGCAGCACGGTTACACCGTTACATAAGGCTTGTGAGGGTTCATCACGATGCAGGCCGAGACCCCTAGAAGCGACTGTCCAAACCGAGAGCGTACAGCTTCCGGGCTTAGGCAAAGAGCAAACAGCGCAAGCTGAACCCCCTGTGGGCATCACCACTAATTCTGGTACACACACAGGCTCACCCACCAACACACCCACCCAGAGAAGAACCAAAACGCTGCCGAATTTAATTTAACGGCTCTTTTTCAGCCAGCACTGCTGGCTTACTATTTAGCCACCGGGCTGGCCCAAGGACGGTCATCTGGATCACCCTGTGAGACTCCACAAGACAACGCTCACAGCTTAGCAACTCAACTCGACAACATTACCGGCACGGGTACAGGCACAGGTACAGTACCCAGGCACGTCACTGAAACAGGATCCTTGCTATGCGTGGGGCACCACAGCACCCAGTTAGAATCAGAGGTGCCCGTACACTTCTCACGGATAGAACAGACGGAAGAGGCGACCTTGCCCAGGCCTCCACTCAGTGCAAAGGGGGCAACGGATCACTGAAGATGCACTTACAGTGCCTTACCTCAGCCATATGAGCTTCCACTCGCTCTTCCACAGAGGAAGCATTGCCCACTGGGTTCATCAGCAGAGAGTGGCTTCTGCAGCGCTCATGAGCAGGTGCGGCAACGGCTTCCACAAACCTCTCACTAGCTCTGGCTCGATGCAGGCGTTTTGTGAGGGCCAGTTCCCATTCTAAATCGCTAACTCTCCGCTGCAGTCGGCCTACCGTGGAAGCTTCAGTAGCGGCTCTGATCTGATCCACTCGCTCCTGGGTGGCTGCCTGTGTCTGAAGCAGATCACGCAATTTCAACCCCCAGGAAAGAAAAAGAGAACGTCCACCCCTAGTCAGCTTCACACACCCAATTTCAAGAGCACAACCTTACTCAGCGAGGCAACAGTGCCTCCTCACTGCCCTCAACAATCAGGGCTCAAACTCTAAGGCACCAACTTTTAGAGTTTTCAATCAAAGCTCGGACTAAGCAACCTCTGTCTCGGCAAGACACTACTCTCCTTGCAATTCTTCTCTTGGTGCTGTTACCTGATTCCCCAGTGACCCGTGTGTGCAAAGAAGAGTATTCATAGACTCTCAGGGGGGTTCAGGAGAACCATTCAACAAGCTCACAGCCTTCAACAGCCTCCTGAAGACAGAAGGAGCCCTTGACTCCACAGCCCTGACCGGCAGAAGCAGGAAGTACTGAGAAATGACCACAGTAAGGAAGAGAGGAATGACAAGGCACAGATGCACTGCACATACTAGAGGGAAGGAAGCTTACGCGCAGAAAGAGATTGACTTCCTCCAGTTTTTGCCTTAGCTCTTGCTCTGCTCTTTCTTCAATCTCCCTTCTATAGTCTTCACTGTGCCTGGGATCCATCTTCTTGGCCTCTAAATGACGCCTGAGGGCAACCACCTCTTCTTCCAGCAGCCGCTTGCTCTTCCGCAGACTTTCGCGGCTCCCGTGCATCCAGGCCAACTCTTCTCGCAAACCTTCATTTGCTTTCTCTAGCTGCCTCGATCTTCTCCGCTCTCTTGCCAGCCAGTTGGAAAGTTCGTGGACCTGTACACAGGGGAAGGACAGGCTCACTTAACCAGAGGCATGTTACATGCCTGCCACACACTCAGGACAGAACCCACAAGAAACACATCCTCTTCTGCCCATGACACTGAATGCCCATGACAGCTGTGCTCCAGAGAGTAGCTTTTCAAGCAGTGCAGGAAGAAGGCATTTTCTCTTCTAGATCCAGGGGGCTGTTTCTTTTCAGAAACTCTTAGCAAGCACCAGGACTTCAGGAGGCCCCAATGGGCAACTCAAACTCTGTCTTCCTTCTTCTCCTTTCTTCTCCTCTCCGCAGAAATTCACCTTTTCCACACCAGCACCCTGGTATTGCAACATTTCTTCACTTACCAAAGGATTAGGCAGAGGTTTTCAGGGAACATATGGAAAAGCCATTTGTTTCAAGACACAGCCACCAGGTAATTAACAACACCAGACAAAATTGGGAAAAAAAAATCCTACAGGTTTCCAAAAAAAAAAAAAACAAAAAAACAAAAAAAAAGACAAACAGATCAAAGCTCACCTTTGCTCTTAATCTACCAACTTCATCGCCCTTTCCAGAACATGCGCCCTCTGTTTTGCTCTGGAAATCCAACTGGGACTCACTCTCTCGCCTCTCATACGCCCTCAGTTTCTTCATAGCTGTTTCCAGGAGCCTCTTGGACCTGCAGCAATTTGTAAAGTAAGTCAGCAAGTAAAATGGGAAGCCCAAGGACAGTCAGCCTCTGCCTGAAAACACAGGTACAGAGCTTCTTCCTGCCCTGCAACCCTCCCTTCCCACAACAACTGCAGGGCAGCCTGCACTTCCACCTACCTAAGGCCATACGCTTACGTACAAAGCCACCTGCAAGATCTAAAGCAAGGCTTGAAGTTGCTTACACTCCTGTGCTCAAAGTCACAGGCTCAGGTAAAGCTTGAACCCAGCCTAGCCGCTACGTCTTGCAAGTACGGAAATCCTGCACCTACCTGTTGCACTCTTTCTGCAATTCGATGTTTCTTTGCATTTCTTCCTCCAGGCGGGCTTCTGCTGGTTGTTCCCACTCTGCCAGCTTCTTCACGGACTTTCCGTTGCTCTCACACTTCCCAAGCAGAAAGGAGAAATGGCACACGCGACTCAGTAACGGCCTCTGTACGCACTCGCTGCAGGCAGCGTTCCTCACAAAGCTGCTACAGGACGTCTCCCTCTGCTAGCCAAGGGACGGCCGCGGAACTCCAGGGCACAGAATTCCCACGTAAAGGGCAGCGCCTCAGCCTTCCCACCACACAGGCCAATTCCGAGGGACAGAAAGAGTTGCCCGTCAGCCCTCCTCCCCCTCCCCTCCTCCCCCTCAAAAGTGAACGCCACTCGCTATGAGGGGCTCGCGGGGGGAAAACACACTGGAAGAAGAAATTCACAGCAACCGTTGATGTACCTGCTGATTTTGGTCTTCCCCCAAAGGCACCCGTCTTGTGCCTAAGCCAGGCATCAGGTCCTCCAGGCCATTATGAACCTATGGAAGTATTAAAAGAAGTCAAAAAGCCACACGGACTCCTTCCAGGCAGAAGCTGACACCTCACTCAAGGGTATGACCAAAAAGAAATGCCACAGACCTTTCTCCATCTCCCTACTCCTTTACTAATCTAACCCCAGCTCCAGTCATCCAGCAGTTCCCCTTCACTGAGGGCTTGTCTCTACCCACCTAGCCCCAGCACACCAGAATAAAGCTGCCCACGGATGGAGCAGGACAATATTACTTGCACCTTGGCTTCTTTGGAGTTCTTTGAGTCACTCCACGGACTTACACCTCTGAGCCGAGGAATCCATCGGCACTACACAGGCAAGGGGCTCAGAGGCCGGGAATGGAATTCTTGTCACAGCCTGAGCTCGCCAGTTAGGAGGGCTCGGCGACAAAGCGCTCGGCACCAAGGCAATGCCACAAGCTAACTTGCAGAGTGCCTTGAAGGCAGGAACGTCTGAAGTGCTGCTGCCTGATGCCTTACGCACCACGACGGGGATAAAGCAGCAAACATTTAAACCAGCACACGAGTGTCAAACCCGGACCTCAGCCAGTGTTAAGGAAGACTCAGCAGAGTACCCCGTGAAAACTCTCAAAACCAGGAAGCCGGGCAGTGCACCAACAGCAGCCGATCCTCGGTGGGCTGCAGCAAATGCTTTCTTTCCCCCAGCCTCCCCAGGAAAATCCCTTCTGAACATCCCCCCACATACACACACACACACACACACACATAACTAGGCTCAGTAGCTCATCAAAAAGGAAGGCCATGACCAGCTTACAGAGGCTGAGCTGTGCAGCTCTTCCTGAAGAGCTTCCAGGCGAGCAGTCTGTTCCTGGGCTCTGCCTTCCAGGCTGGCCTTTGCCTGTTCAAGCCTTGACAAGAAACACAGGTCTCGTTAACGGGAGCCCACAAGAGCACAAACACTGACACAACAGCGTGAAATAACGTAAGCTAAAGCAAAAGCCTCTCTCAAAATCACATACTGACTGGCTGCCATGCAGCAAGGTGATCCTGCTGTTTTTGCACCATCCCAGAAAGCTTCACTGCGACAGCTCCTTACCGTGCCACTCGCTCTTCCACATCCTTCCGGCTAATGGCTCCCGAGGAGCTCGAGGAGGCTTCCGGAAGGTCTTGCAGTTGCCGGCAAGAAGCCATCGCTTCCCTTTGCTCGTCTTCCAGGGCCCTCTTCAAATCCTGAGCACAACGCTCGGACTGAACGCGCTGTTCTTCCAACTCCTGCAGCTGTAAAACCCCAACCAGGACCCACGGTAGGCAGCTTGTTCTCATACAGACAAGTCGACTCCTTCGACTCCCGAGTCGACGCTCCAAAACCCTGGTGCTTCATCCTCTTGCATACTGGCCTCTCCCATCCCCAGCTCAACTTCCTACAAGCGGCCCTAAACACTGCTGCAGCACCAGCCCTACTCTTTCAATGACCCGTGACGCTCCTGGCCTCCAGCCGGTCGCCCCTCCCAGGGGAAGCATTACTCGCAACGTTCACCCTTCTCCTGCAGCGACTTCCCAGCTCCATAATAATGGCCGTGAGCACAGCAGTCTGAACAGCAAAATGCACAACACACTCCGGGCATCTCTAGCTCACCCACTGTCACCTTCAAGTCAGCCTCAAAGCTCAGGCGGCTTGTGACAGGCAACCAACAGCTTTCTTCAGACCTACCCACCAGAGAGCTGCTCCCCACACACTGCTTCGCCCCTCACGCTTGAAACAGGCTCCTTCAAGAGCCCGTTGTGTTTGCCACCGCCTTCATGCCTTACCACAGCCTAGAATGACTGACTTCCTCAGACCCCCCAGGCGCTTGGTCACAGAATACTGCTGGGCCCCTTTTCATCGGTTACAGGGAAAAACAACATTCTCCTCACAGCCATTAATGTAGTTACAGCCTTTGCCTACCTTGCCTTTAACCCTGACCAGCTCCTTCTGCAGCCGCAGTTTGTCTTCTTCCAGGTCCCTGAGATAACGCGTGGCAACCGCCAGCAAAGCTTCTGACGTCGACCGCTTTTCAAGAGCGTCGGTAACCTCCTGCTGCACCTGTCCGGCCATACCCTGATGAAACGGTTACACGCGCATGAAGAAAAGGGTACGAACACGGACTATGCTTTTACTTTCACCAATCAGATTACGTAATTACATCAGTCTTCAGAGTGAACTCAAAGATGAGCAGTTTTGCCCACCACCAGTGTGCATCTGCACAGCTGCTCACTGCTATCCATCCTGGCCCACTGAGGGCAGCTGAACTATCGCTTCTCTTAAGGAGGGTCGTGGTTTCCTAATACTTCATTTAGTATTGGGACTTTAGTTCCTTGTTTCTCTCCTCCATCAGCTAAGCTTGCTTTTCAGTGTCAGCTCTGAGTTTATTGAAAATAGCTTCAGATGTGCCCTGACACCCCTCACTACCTTTCCTTTGATGATCCTCTTGTTCTGCCTATCTCCTAGCTGCTGACAGAGGAAAAGGTTTTCACTGTGGAGCAGAGCCAGTCGTTCCTGCAGAGGTTCTTGCCTTATCGTATACTTGCTTACCTGATCTTTCTCAGGCTGGCGAGCACGGTCACATTCCTTCGCCCGACTTTGCGCTGGACTTGAGTCTTTCGGCACCACTTCTGAAAGCAATGTTCTTTCTCTAAGCCTCCCTTTCAGTTGGTGAAGTTCACTTTCTAGACTACTAGCCTTGCTCTCAGCTTTGCTCAGCTGCTGAGACAAGCTCTCGCTAGCGTCTCGCGCATCACAGAGGTCACGACGGAGCTTGTCCTGCAAACGAAGCCACTCGTCACGCTCTCTCTGAAACGTTTGCTCAACATTGCTTTTCGATGCCTCATGACGTTCAAGTTCCTCAAGAGCAGAGCTCAGGCGGGAGCGCAGCGATTCCACCTCTGCCTCCAGTTGATCTTTGCTTTCTTTTGCCTGCTCCAGTTTGCCAGTCAGCACTGCCGATTCCGTCTTTACTGAGTTCAGCTGCCCGTTGTACCGACGAATGGTTCGTGTTAAAGCCTCCTCGTTCAGCTTAAGTTCTTTTCGAAGATCTTCATTCTTTTCTTTCAAAGTCCCATTTGACCCTAAATGTTTTGCTTCTTCCTCCTGGCTCCTGCGCCTTTCTTGATCAGCCTCGAGTCTTAGTACGGCAATCTCATCTCGTACTAATCGATGCTTGTACAACAGCTCCTTTTCTCTCGCATTGCTGCCCGACACCTACGTGATAAAGAATACAAATAAATAGAGAGTGGGGAAATGAACCCACAAGAACGCTTGAGCAGCAAACTGCTTTTTAACATTTGCAATACTGAAGCAGGACTCAGACAGCAGCTTAGGTATTACCACAAATATCATTCTCATCCCTGAGCCTATGCACCCCTACAAGCAATGCACACACTGGAAGCAGAACATGCCCTCAAAACCCTAGTGAATGCCCCAAGTCTAAAATGTCTTTTCTCCCCCCGCTAAATCCGGCAACCCAACAATAAACTTAATTTAAAAAGCTTAACAAAATACTTTTTGTCTTCTTTTTAAAAGTGACAGTGCTAGGATGCATATGCATGGTATATTGTCTATTACAGGCCTTCAAAATATTTCTTTAAAGGTAAATGTAGGTGTGCTATGAAGTCTGGGAAAACAGGCCTAGCAAAGGTATTTTGCTTCTCTGACATTTAGCTGAACTGCACTAAACATGAATGCTGCTTCTCAAACGCCTCCTTCACACTGTAGCCTTCTGTATCACGACAGGTTAGCTATACAACCACAACCTACCACCCCGGGGGTGTAGTACTCTGATTAATTTCCTTCCTTGTTTATTATATATGCAACCTTCTTCCACATTAGCACAGGCATCTTGTGCTCTCTGGGTACTGTAGCATAGCACAAATAATGCTTTCAAGCACTGGATCTGCACAATGCCTTCCGTTAACTCTTTTCAGGATTTCTTTAAGGAGCATTCTTATGATCCTTTCTCCTCCTCCTCCTCCTCCAATTATTTTAATTCCTAGAGAGAACTTCATTCACTGGCGATACTCCTTCATACCATTTCCAGTGGTTGAGGTGGAAAAGACACTCCCCTCCCCAATGCACGTTTTCCTTTCCTTTTCTTTTCAAGTAATTTTGATGAGGATATAAAGAAAAGCACGCAACAGGATCAGATGATGCTCTGCAACTAAAACTTTCAGACATACTGCACAACAACTACTTTCCCGGTCAATCTCAGGATACCTAGGTACCTGAGCACTGCTAGAAACCTTAAAATTCAGGATAGCAGGTCTACACAATGGAAAAAAAAAACAGCAGACAGCTTAACAAATTGGGGAAAGAGTGTCTTCCTTTGTGTTGGTTTCCTACTTGCACTTGCGCTTCAGCTACATACAAGACTGATGCGGTCTTGTATGCTGGTCCAGAATTTTTAGAGACAGAAGGAAAAACAAACAAACAAAATGGTATTTCCACAGTCAACTTACTTGACACACCAGAAGTGATCTGGCAAAAAGCACAGAAGTTATTGCCAGGAAGATCTATCACGATTTTAGAACAAATATGGTGAAATCAAAATCACTAGAAATAAAACTGCCTACCTCTGAAACTTTCACTAGAGTTCTTCTTTCTTCTTCTGGGCCCTTCCGTCTCCAAGCAGGGCTGTTCAAAATTCCTTCTCGTAGGGCTCTGGCACTCTTCTCTTGAGGAAGCGCTCTCTGTGTTTCATCACGCTCTTCTTCAGCCTACCATAACATATTTGAACTACTTAAACCTTGAGAAAAATCAGAGCTAGCAACTCTTTCCCCATTTTAGATTTAGTATTCTTTTGAAAAAAAACTACTTTGAATGGCAATTCGGAAGATTTCTCTTTTCTTTTTTTTTTTTTTTTTTTTCTCTTTTTTTTTTTTCTGAAGTGGTGTCAGTTTCTGTGGTGGGGGCCAACAGGAACTGCCAGCCCCCTTAGAGCCCTCCAAACACATCCATAGATTAACACCTGGACAATACTAACGCTCTTCTATTTCAACACCAGCTTATGGACTACGTTCCTCTTTTCACTCTCTACATCAGTCTACAGAGCGATTTTTCAGTTTGCCTGCACATTATTTCCCTGTCCATCAAAGCCAGGGCTTCCTACTCCCAACCCATGGCTTTCATCTTTCGTGCGGGTCTTCCATTTCACAGATGTAAAGAAACGATTTCTGCAATACATCTGAAGCATATTTGGAATCTGCTACTCTCTGTGGTCTTCCTCCCGCGCTCATTTGGGAAGCACAGCTTGCTTTACGCTAACACCTTCATACGTCTTTAACACAGTCACCTGTCCGTCACCCTCAAAGTCTGTCTTTGTGGCAGCAGCCTCGTGTCCTTCACGCTTCCCTCCCTCCTTTGCAGACACCTGCGTGAGCGAGAACACAAACGAGCAGAGAGTGGGGCAAGGTATCTCCAGGAACCTTCCGCATCAACCTCCATTTTAACTGGTGGCATACCCAGCCAGCACTTGCATCGTCGCTTAAGCATTACCTGCAGTTTCACGGCTGCTTCTGCACTCAGGCAGGATGTCAAGGAATGCAGGCTCTGCAAGCACAACAGCCCTTTCAGAACCCAAAACACTGCTCGGAGCCTACCCCGACTGACTTTTTCTTGTCCTGGTGATTACTTGGCTGCACGGTGCCAAAAACACTCCTTTCTTTGCATACTGGGGCAAAGAAGCGGCAACCCTTCCAGCCACTTGCAGAACCAGAATCTTCACTCTTTCAACCTTACACTAGAAATCACACTCAAAGGCCAGTTGCCGTCACCCCTGCGACATTAGCGCACCCGAGCTAGTCACAGGGCTCACTGAACAGCTTGCACAGAGCAGAAGCTGCTCAAGTTCACAGGAACAAACGGATGGCGGAAGCAGCCCAAGAGGGAAGTGAGCCTCATCACTGCTCGGGCCCACGTCCAAAGCGAGATCCCGAGCGGTTCCCCCCACTGGGACCCCACTGCGCCCCTCACTGAAAGCACCTCCGAATCCCAGGGAGAGTCGCTCTCTTCCTCCTGCTCCACTCCTGCTGCCGATGTAACACCTACAAAGGAAGCAAGAAAAGACGCACCGTGAGTCCTCCTTTCATTCTGCTGCTCTCCTCCTCCAGACAACTCCTGCAGCCAAGAGACGGAAAACACTTCACCTACACAGGGAAAGCAAAGTACTGCCAGTCTCCCTCGGCTGCACCACCCTGTTCGCACCACTCCCTCTGCCCTTCTCTGCAGCAGAGGATGACAAGCCCAGCATGACCCCTCACATGGCTACAATGAACAGCACCCAACAGGTGGCCACGGAGCAGCCAAACGAGGCTCTGGCATGTCAGAGTCCGGCAGCAGCCACCTTGGGGACAGCTCCCCTCCTAAACAGGGCACCACACTCGGGCACTCACTATCACTTTGCACATCAGTAGAGGAGGAACCCTCAAAGCATGAGCCAAAACATCCTCACACGCACAGGAACGCACCAGGACACAACACTCCTTGCCTAGCACTACCACAAAACATCGCCCTCACTTGATGGTCCCTTCCCCCCTGGCACTTGCTGGCAAGGCAACAATTGGGTGCTGGCCCATCTCACAAGCAGGTCACCATTTCCCTTTGCTGACTCCGCACAACGAGCAGAGAAACAAGGGCGATCAATGTTTATTAACTCACCTCTCACATCAGCAGGGGCTGCTGCAGTATGGGCCACTTCAGGACCACCACTAGCCACTACTCCATCCCTTTCAGGGGATGCTTCCTAAATGAGGCCAGACAAAAGAGTTGGAGAGGACAGAAACAAGCATCCCCGGCACAGGCAGTCAACACCTGCCAAAATACTTCTCTTCTCTCCACCCGCACACGGAACTCTTCTGACTTCTCTTCTGTGAGGCAGAACCTTAGTCAGACCTCCTCCTCCTCCTACCTCACTTTCACTCTTCACACCACAAGCACATCTTACTGTCCTGCAGGACCTCTTCACACGCAGCATCTGCAACACTCTCGCAAAGGTCACTGAGAAAGACGGAACCAGGTTACAAACCAAACACGCCTCCACCTCCTGCAGTACAGGCTGGGTTCCAGCATCACTCTCGGAGTCCTCATCACTGCACAGTCCCAAGGCCACACACCGCAACTGGAAAACAAAAACAATCAAAAAGAAAATAAAGAGGCGAAACAGGTAGCACAAGATCACCTGCAAGCCTGGAATGCCATCCTCATCTCACCTGGCTGGGGGGAAAAGAGACCTGCTTGAGCAAACCCCAGCCCCCTCCCACAAAGCACACCCGAGGAACCTGACCAGGAAGAAGGGAGAGCCAGGGGACAAAGCATTTCAGCCGATTTTGAACAATAAATGCCCTTTTGCCACATCAGTCAGGATTCTATCACCAAAGCTACCGGAAACAAAGAGCAACGTCTGCAGCACAAAAGAAGACGTAATCTAGGAGCGGAGCCACTTTGATGGTCTAGAAATGTGACTCCCAGGAAGCAAACCATGTGGTCTTTAATCTAGTCTCCTACTCTCTTTCGCGCCCAAGCACAAGACTGCTGCATGCTCTGCCGTACCTACAAGTCTTTGAGGACACAGCACAGAGCAGCAGAGAGGGCGGCACACAGGAGACCGCTTTGCAGGAGAAAATCACCTGCCTGCAAACACTGTTTTGCCCCAGTCCAGACAGGTCTCCCCTGAAAATCAGTCCTTCCACGGGAAACTCTGCCTCTGGAGGCACTTTACCTTGGCAGCTAAACTGCGTTTTGCTTTCTCAGAAGCAGGACAGCTGTCATCGCTCTCCTCTTCCTGCCACACTGGAGGGAAACATTCGTGCGAGACAGCATGAACAAAAGCATGCCCCAAACCACCAGTTCTTCTCACCATTCGGAATCCTCTCCTCCCTCCCCCAAAATAAGGAACTACATAAAATCAACGCTCTCCTTCTATAGCCTTCCAACCAAACAACTAGCATGGCACTAGAATGTGAGGAGCAATTTCTTCACCGTGAGAGTGACAGAGCACTGGAACAGCTTGCCCAGAGAGGTTGTGCAGTCTCCTTCTCTGGAGATACTCAAAACCCGTCTGGACGCAATCCTGTGCAGCATGTTCCAGGTGACCCTGCTTGAGTTGCACTAGGTGATCTCCAGAGGTCCCTTCCAACCTTACCGATTCTGTGATGCTGTGTTCTTTCTCCTTCTCTCTTTGTATCCCCCACCTCCTCCTCCTCCCCGCCACCCCACGGTTGAAAATGCCACCTACTACGCAGTATTTCGGGGGGCTGGTTTTGCTTTTGTTCTTTCAAGAAGAAAAGCAAAGCCCCTACCTAGAAGCATGGCGAATCCAATAGGCAACAACCCTCCTAAGGGACGGCTCACACATTAACCGCAGAAGCACCCCCTCAGCCTTGCAGGACGCACGTCCAGTCGGCAACACCGAAGCACATTTACAAAGCTTTGCCTGCTATTCCCTCTGCGGCCTCTGCTGAAGCCAACGGTGAACACGATAAGCTTCAACAACACAAGCCACCAAAAGAAAAGGCCGTACGGATCCTCCTCCTCAGCCCCTCCCTCCACGGTTAAGGATCCTACCTCCGCTGGCCACAGCACAAGCACCCAGTGCAGAGACAGCAGCAGCTCCTGCTCCGGCAGGCGTGCTAAGCACTGCCTCGTCCCTTGCACCGCCTGAAGAAGCTTCTCCCGCCTTCTCCTCGGCTGCACTCTCTGCCAGGTGTTGACTAACACTATAGGCGGAAAGAAAGGAAATACTCCCGCTAAAAACAACAACATCCTTGCGTACACCGCTTCCAGAATACAAAGAGCCATTTATTCTCCCTGCTACCCCTATTCAGGGACAAGCGGAAAGGTAACGCACACGGGCTAGTTGTACGTGCCAGGCACCCTTCCTTCCTGCTTCCCCTCCACACAGGCTACGACAAAGGGGAAGCGGCAGAGGAAAGGAGCTCTAGATTTGGGGCCAAGTGCGCGTCTGCGGGGGCACTTATATACACTTCACTTGGCAGAGACACACTTCCCAGACTTGGCATTGCTCAGATGTGAGCTCAGCAGAAACAAACTTGAAAGCTAACAGAGCATTTGGGGCGGAAGTCGGGAAAATGTCCCAATTCACACTCGACACGGCAATGATACGTGCCACAGGATTCCATCCAGCCCAGCTTCAACAAAGGTCTCCACACACCATTAAACCCGGCAGCTGTTACCAGCTGTGCCCGTAAGCCAACACGCACACACGGACAACTTAGCGACTCGAACGGTGACTCCAAAGCACTTACCGAGCATGCCCGGAAATTTGAGCATACTTCTCCGCTGTCCATCCAAGAACGTCTTTCTCGGAAGGATCAGCACCGTAGCGAAGAAGAACTTCTATCATGCTCGTGTGCCCAGCAGAAGCAGCAAGCATAAGAGGCGTCCTGGAGCATCCAAAAGATGAGACGAAATGTATCAGCCCACACAGACATTTCACCGGCATTATTTTCATCTCTGTCTGCTCCCACAACAATTACTTTCCCCCTTTCCCAAACGTAGAAGGAAAGCAAAGCCAACTACAGGGAAGCACAGGAGAACTCCGCTCGGAAGGGGCCTCAGCACCTCTCTCGGCCAAACACCTCCCCAAAGCTCGCTCAGCTACGAGGCCGGACCGCGTTGCTCAGGGCTTTACTTGGGCTGTCCTTCAACGCCACCAGGGAGGGAGCCTGCACAACCTTCTCGCGCACTGTCCTCCGGGTGAACAACTTTCTCCTCACATCCAGTTGGAATCTCTCGTTTCAACACGCACCCGTTGTCAAAGCAAACGTCAGGACACAGAGACTATGCTGCCCGCCACACAGCACGTACGTACCAACTACTGCCTGCGTTCTAAAAACCCACTCCTGCCTAACAGCACCGCTGCGAACTAGCTGCAGGTTCCCTGCCTTGCGGCCACCAGGCACAAGGCTTGCTGGTGCTCCTGAAGGCGGAAGCCATCCCGTCAGGCACCACGGCGGCCACGTGCAGACCACTTGTCAAAAGGCACCCACCCACAAAGAACTGCTTCTGCGTGGCTACTCCGGCCTTGCAGAGAGGCTCACGCCCACGCCTCTCTTCAGGCAACCTTGCAGAACACTCAGGGGACCCAGGCCCTCTTTGGACAAGCCCTTCACCTTTCAGACTGATCTCGAGCGTGCACGTCAGCTCCTTTTCGGAGCAGGAACTCCACCATCTCCTCGTGGTGTTCGGTCACAGCAAGAGCAAGGGGAGTGTAGCCCATCTGGAAGCGTAAATCCCCTCAGTTAGAAAAAACACAGCAAAGCAAAGCAACCTTTTCTTCCCAACAGCGGCCCTGCCCAAATTCTACCCGTACCTTATTCTGCGCATCAACGTGCGCGTTGTGCTCCAGTAACTGCCCTGCCAGAGAGGTGCTAGGAGCAATGGCAGCGAGGTGAAGGGCAGTGTTGCCGTTAGCATCGGCAAGGTTAGGGTTGGCACCACACGCTAGCAGAATGGCAACACATTGCTCTTGCTGGCACTGCACCGCCTGCAAACAGCACAGGACAAAAGGAAACGTTTCCCGCAACTCCCCTTCCCTCTGTCACAGCTCCCGCAGCTTGCCACCCTCACTAAACAGCAACACCCTCAAAGAGCAGGAAACCTGCGCCCATTCAGCGCCACTCACCACGCAATCTCCACCCACACCTAGGCCGAGAACCACCCAAGAGATCGACCGCTCAGCACGCAGCTTAGAAGCCCTACCTGCAACATCGCATACTCCACCTACCTTCATCAGCGGCGATCTCTTGAAGCCGTCACGAGGATCCAGCTTGCACTTCTTTTCTACCAAATAGGACACAACCTCCGAATGTCCATTAGCGCAAGCCAGATGCAGAGGTGTCCTAGAAGTTAAATAGATCGCATTGACACAGACAGGCAGACAGCTGAAGAGACCGCTCCTGCCTATGTGACGGGCGTAGGGCGTAGACCGGTTTCCGGTTCCAAAAAAAACAAGCTTAGACAAAGTTTCTCATTCCTGCACCAGGGACAGCACCCAAAGCCCGAGGCGGGCTAGGAAAAGGGCACCCTGCAACCCCCCAGCCCTCCTTCCAACCTCGGCGCTCACGGCGCGGCGCCTGCCAGAGGCGAAGGCGACGCCTTCGGGGCACCAGCACGTCAGCCGCGCGCGGCGCGTTTCGGCAGTTCGTGCCTTCGGCCCTCTGCCCCAGCTCACCGCTGCAGCAAGCGCGGGCGCACGCTCGCTCCCAAGGGCCTCGCTGACGCCCAGCAAAGCGCCCAGCGCAGACCTGCCCCCGCAGCGCCGTCACGCCGACGGCAGCACAGCAGCGCTCCGGCTTGCTCGCAGCTCTCGCTGCCCTTCTCGGGTGCCAAGTGCCCCGGGGGAAGCCCTCTCCAGGGCGGCAGAGCTGCCGGGCACCGCCCCTCACCCCCCGCGGGAAACGGCACTGCCTCCCTCCCTCCCTCCCCGCCAGGCAAAGCCCTGCCGGGCCGCGCCGCGCCGCGCCGGGGGAGCGGCCGCCCCCGGGAAAGGAGCCCTCTCTGCTCGCAGCTCGGCCCGCTGGAGCCTCGCGGCGGCGCCAGCGCCGTCGGGCCCGCGGCCGAGCCGACACCGCCCCCCGCGACGCCGCCGCCGCCGCCGCCGCCCGGCCCTCGCGGCCGCCCCCCGCGCTCGCGCTCGCGCCGCCGCCGCCCCCTCACCGCTTCGCCTTGTCCCGACCGTCGATGCCGAGGATCGGCAGCCACCGCGGCCGCCGCAGCCGCGCCAGGTCGCCGCTGGCGGCCGCGCGGTGCAGCTTGCCCAGCTCCTCCTCGCGGAGCTCGTAGGCAGCGCGGACGCAGGCCAGCGAAGCGCCGCCGGACGGCGGCCCCCGCGCCTTGCTGAAGAGCCCCAAGAGCCTCTCCATGCTGCGGCGGGGACGCGCAGGCGGACGCGCCCGCGGACACGGACGCGGACACGGAGGCGGCCCCGCCTCGGGCGGGGCAGAGGAGCCGAGCGCCGAGCAGCGGCCGCGGCCCGGCACGGCTGCTGCGGGGCTGAGCCCCGGCGGGCTGCGCGGCCGCGGGCGGCGGGCTCGGAGCCCCCGGGGCGGGGGCAGAGGCGCGGGCCGAGGGCAGGGACGCAGCGAGGCTCCCAGCGAGGCACGCGCCGTCGCTCCGGCAGCGGCGGCCGCAGCACTCAGGGCCGCCGCCTGCAGAGGCCGCGCAACAGCCGCGGCGGGGGCGTCACAGGGCCGCGGGGCGACGCCGCGGCGGGGGCGTCACAGCGCCCCGGGGCGACGCCGCGCCGGAGCCGGGCGGCCGCCGCGCGCCTGCGCAGTGCGGCCGGGGCGGAGCGTCGGGGGCGGGGCGGGGCGGGGCTCGGGGTGGGCGGTGCTGCCGCCTCCGCAGGGCGCTGCCGGGCCGGCACCGCGCCGCCTCGCCACGGTCGAGGGCCGCCGCCGCCGGCGCCGCACAGCGCGGGGCGGGGCGGACGGAAACACGCCGGTGCCCGCCGCTGCTGCCCCCACGCACGCGGGGCCGCTGCGGCCCGACGGCTGGCGGCGGGGGCTGGCGCCTGCTGCGCTCGCCCCGGCCCGCCCGGCTGCTGCCCCCGGCACCTCGCAGCCCGCGGCCGGGGGCAGCCGGCAGGACGGCGCGGAAAGCTCCTGCGGACAGGGCCCGACGAGAGCGCCCCTACGCAAGGGCTGCGCCGAGCAGGCAGCGCCGCGGCCTCCGCGGCCGCTGCTCTCCTCGGCTCGGGCCCTTCCGCCCAGGCTTTCGCTGCTGCCCCCTCCTCTTTGTCAGCGGGGCTTGGGGAATTTGGCGGGGGTGGGGGGGCGGGGGTGTCCGGGTCTTTCTCGCCTCCGGCGGCTCCCGGCTCCCTCCTGCAGCCGCGAAGGCAGAGGCGGGATGGTTTCTGACTACAGAAACGCAGTCCTCAGGACTGGCTGGTAGTGCGGGGTGCCGGGGACGCTAGGAGGACTGTGGCACTCCTAAAGGGCCGCTGGCACCTCCAGGTTTTGTTGACAGAGTCTCCCCTAAGGTACTAGCACAATCTGCTGCAGTGCAACTCTTCTGACTGGCAGCACAGTCCTGGGGGAGATCAACTGTTCCTCCCGAGGCTGTGATGCCTGCAGACCTGCTGAGGGTGCGCTCTGTCCAATCGTCCACGTCATCTACAAAGATGTGAACCTCTGCTGGCCCCAGCATCAGCCCCAGGGCGCACTGCTAGTGGTGGCTTTGTGCTGCTGATCGTAACCCTCTGAGCCCTTCCGAAGCCGCCTGGCCCTCCACCTACCTCGCCTGCACCTCATCAGTTTGTCTAGGCGGATGGCAGGGGAGACGGTGCTGAAAGCCTTGCTGAAGGCAAGGTAAACACCATCGCCTGCCTTCCCCTTGTCCACAGAGTTTGTGGCTGTGTTGTAGAAGGCTTTCAGGTTGCTCAGGCCTGGTTTCCCCCTTTGTAAATCCATGCTGACTACTCCTAGTCATGTTTCTCCTGCCCTTGGGAGCCCAGCACTGAAGGAAGCACTCCATCTTTGCCCTTCCCTGTGCTCAGTATCACAGATCTGCAGTCAAGAGTCGGCCTTTTGCATAGCACAGACCTTACTACAGCAGCACGTGCTGGTGCATTCTCCCGGCTGGCAGTCACCTGCGGTTTCTATGGCTGGAGGCACCATACCTCAGAAGTATGTGGGAATATAGTGATAAGAAATGAGATGACACTGGAGAAACCCTCAACTCTGGGAGGACTTTTCTGGAATGTAGTCATAAGAAATAGAAACAGAAATCGTAAGGGAAACGTGTAACCTGTTTGGACAAAAAAAGCAATTTGCCTTGCGAGCGGTTTCAGCCGCTACTTTTGAGGGGAACAGCAGGGGTAACTGTGAAAGAATAATGCCATCTTACGCAGTGTGAACCCTGCTTTGGACTGGTGGCCTGACTACAGGACCCCACCCTGCGAGAGGGGAGCGCTCGCATCAGGGTTCCTCCACGACTGACAGGGCACTGAGGCATTGCCCTCCTAAGATAGCAGCTTAGTTGTGAACCCAAAGCGCACATAGCAATATAGCCTGGCTACGGTGGATTAGGCTGAGAGATTAATCTAAGAGTGAATAATACAAACTTACTGCTTGCTGCCCTGCTACGTTTGGAGTCCTCGCTCTTTCTACAGTTCCCCTTAAGGTAGAGAACATTCAAAAGAATCTGTGGCACACACCCTAGCTCTTGACATGATGTTAGTGGCAAAGCGTTGTACGTATATTCCTGACAATAACGAAAAGATATGTGATGTCTTGGAAAAAAATTGTAAATTGACCGCACAACTGCATCAGGAAGACAGCTGGAGTTTGTGGGACTGGTTCAGCTCTCTGGAAACTAAGCTCATCTATAGGTGTCTTATTGTTTTCTGTGGTATAGTAGTGTTACCCTTGCACGTTTTCTTCTTAAGCGTCGTCCGTTATATTTTTGTAACCATTGCTTACACTAGAAATATCCATCAAGCCAGCAAAAGGTTGAAGATAAACAGGGTATCTGCCTGGCTATGCTGGAAGCTCACGAGCAACAGAAGGAAAAAATTGATAAACTTATGCTCATCTCAATCAAATGAGGGAACCTAAAGGCAAGAGCGATGAAGGGACAGAATGGCCTAAGCAGAGAGAGGTCCTGTTTGGGAGCCTTGAGCTAAGCATCTGTGGCTCTTCTACTGCACTCGAGGTGTGAGACTGGTAGCCTTGTTCCTACGTGGTATGCGGAGACCACATTGGTGAGGCTTATTGTTACCATTGCTGCCATGTGCTCTCTCTTACAGCTAGCTGTAGCAAATAAAGCTGCTCTTCTGACCAAAACCAGAAGTATTAAGAATTACTTTGACAATGGGAAATTTTTCCTGCAAAGGCACTTTACCTTGGCAGTAAAACTCTTTTTTTTCTTCCTCAGAAGTAGGACAGCTGTCATCACTCTCCTCTTGCTTGCACATTCTTAAAAAGGGAAAGAAAAAAAAAAAAAGAAAGAAAGAAAGAAAGAGGAGGAGGACTGTCTCAAATCTTTCCTCTTTTAGATAAGTAAAGGCATCTGGGAAAAGATATTGTTTGAGTCTCACATTCCTGAGGGAAAAGCCATCTCACTGTTCTAATATTAATTGACATATTTAGCATGCCAGATAGTCTCATTTCAACAAAACATACAAACGTTTACATCTCTACAAGTAGTACTAGAGTGAACCGCAGGATAGTGAACTGATTTTTCAAGACGTACTGAACTTCTCTCTCTCTCTCTCTCTATATATATATATATAAGTGCAGTTACATTTCCTTTCAGTTCTTATACCAAGTTCAGGAAACATTTCTAAGCACTAGTGCGGCTAGTGAGCAGACAGTTAACTGATGGTGGTGGTGGTTTAAGAGGACAATAACGAAATACTGAACTATTCATACCATACATGCAACATCACAGGCAGGGACTTCTTTTCTTTTTTTCCAACACGTGCTTGAAAATGCCGTAAACTACCCTGCATTTGCCACTCTCTACAGCCCTCCATGGGTCACTCTGAAAATTGAACAGCATCGCCAGAATCAGAGGACTATCCTCATGGGGAAGAAGCACCAGCGAATCTCTACTCCGTACCAAAGGGTCTGCGACAGGCAAGAGGGACCTAGCTGTGCCATTGTGTATCACACTCCAAGCTCTTAGCCGTGGGATGAAGCCAACCTGCGCTCGGGCTCGTTGGATAATTCAGGTCGGAAGGGACTTCAGCCCTGCAGCGGCTCTCCCAGGCTGCGACCACCGGTCAGGGCTGGGCTCCTCCGAGCCCGCTGCCCCCTCAGCTCTCTGCGCTACCTGTCTCAGTGGATCAGAAGGGCTGCTCACTCGGGCAGCACCACGCTGCTCACAGACATACAGCCCAGGAGTCAGCAATGGCCCGGAGCGGGGGAGCAGTGAAAAGCGATTCCATCCCACAAAACACACACGCACACACAGCGCTAAGAGCGAAACACAGCAGACCCAGGGGAACGGAGCAGTCACTGCCGCTGGTGGCGGTGGCGGAGCGGTGCTAAGGGCCGGCTCGGCTCGCCTCGGCTCGGCCCGGCCCGGCCCGGCTCCGCCCCCTCCCAGCAGGAGCGGCTGCCGGGCTCTGGTCCCGAGGTCGTTCGCCTGCTGGCCCCGGCAGCCAATGGGCTCGCGGCGCGTGTCGCCCTGAGGCGGCCGCAGGTGCCGCTCGCCCTCACTGCTCCCGCCGGCTCGACGCGGCCGCTGGAGCCGCGTGGCGGTCCGCGCCTGGTGTGCCTGGGCCGCGGCTCGGGGCTGGCGGGGCCTGCGGTAAAGACCACGCTGAGGGCGTGAAAAACCCGTGGCCCAAAGGGCTGCGGTGTGCCTGTTCCAGTTAGATTCCCGGGGCCCGAACATCCAGTATGGCAAGCCAGCACGCACACACACACACACACACACACACACACACACGCACACACAGACACACAAACACGCTACAGTAGCAAGCAGCTTATTAGTAGATACTTACAGACAGACTGACCCGATGGTGATCTCGAGAAGGACCACCCCAATGCTTGTCCCAATCGTCTGCCTGAGGAGAGAGAGTCGGCAGGCACAATCCTTTCAGGCGTCCCCAAGGAGGCAACGTGGTCCTCTGCCGTGTAGCAGCCTCTCTCTCCTTCAGAAAAACCCCGGTATTTATGATTATTTGCGGTAGGTGGGGGGTCCCGGCACATGGGACCAACAAGTGCAGGGAGTCTAGCCCAACTCCGCCCCCATTGCATAACCGGGCTGTGATACTGCGCACGCGTGCAGATTTATTTTGGGGGCCACATTGACTTTGGGGGTCGCTATTTCACCACTCTTCAACTTGTGACCTTCATGTTGACTGCTTCTCGGGGTTATTCTGTGGCTGGAAGCCACAGAACCTATATGTAACCAACCGCTGTTCTTTCTCACACCTTTCCAAGACCTTCTTAGTTGCTTCTTTGTGTTCCGCTTAACACAGCCGTACTGTTCCAGGCACCAAAAAGTTACAGCACCGACTATTCTCACCAAGTATCACACAGTACAGATACAAAAGTTACAACACGGACCATTCCCACCAAGTATCACCTAGTACGGATCCAAAGGAGAAGTCTTTCTGCACTTGCCTTTGCTTTGGAGAGAGAAGAGCAAGGGCCCAGCACTGAACAGAAGGTTGGCTTTGCCTGTCACACTGCAGGGCAGAGAAATTGCTTCCCCCGCACACTCGCAGACTGGGTGAGGTTGGAAGGGGCCTCTGCAGATCATCTAGTCCAACCTCCCTGCTCAGCCAAGGTCACCACCGCATGCGGGTGGGTTTTGAGTTATCTCCAGAGACGGAGACTCCGCAACCTCTCTGGGCAACCTGTTCGAGTGTGCTGAAAAATCAGACTCCCTGACTGGGAATTCAACCTGGACCATGGTGCTGAGAGCACCAGATCCTAACCACTAGAGCACCAGGGAGCTTTGTTCTTTCCCCTTTGCACACTGCACATGGACCTAATACCCTTCCAGACCAGTGGGCTTTAAAACCTCTCACTGCTGCCAGAAGATCCCCCCCTCCCCTCTGCCCAGACCACAGGGAGCCTCCTTCTACAAGGCAGCAGGAGTCAAGAGCCCCAGTAGCAGCAGGACCTGAACTCGAGGCCCCCGTCTCAACACACTCCTGCTTGCAGCCTCCACTGGGGAAAAGGACACAGTCCGCCTTCTGGCCCTTGGCCGGGCTGCCGGGGCAGGCTGAAGGAGCAGCCGGCAAGCCAAACGAAGGCAGCAGAGGAGAGCTCTCCCTTGCTCCAACAGCCTCTCTTCCCGCAGCCCTGCACGTACCTGATTCTAGGCCAGATCAAGGCGAGAGAGGGCGAGGGAGGGAGGGAGAAGGGCTAACTGCCTGCCCAGACTAAGCCTTCAAAACCACAACTTTCATTGTGCGTTCTGGTTAGGGCTGAGCAACGCCAGTCCTGGGACAAAACACAGCTGTTCCCCTACAATGCAGCAACAGGCCAGACTCCCACCAGCTTTGCCCCTCCGGCACCAAGCCGGCAGGTACTGTTCTGGAAGAGACAAGCGGCGGGAGTAAGAAGGTACAGTCATATGGGCAGGGCTGCCTAGGGCAGGAAGGGGAGCGGAAGAAAACAGACACACGTACTGCATTACAACATTTAGTAAATACAAAGCTGGGACAGAACACGTTCAGTTCAACACAGCATGTTGTTATGGACACACCACGCCATTAAGAGGTACAAGGCACATTTCCTCAGGCTTCCTTCGTCTCATCTGTCCACACTCAGCCTTCTGCAAAGGTGAATTCCTGTGCACCAGCATCTTCCAGTCAGCTGATGACGACTGCTGCAGGCGTGAAATGACAAAGGCAGCTGTTCCCGAGCGGCGGCTCCCCAGCATCTTTTGTCAAATCAGATCACATCCTTTTGGGTCAAAACATCGCAGTGCTCACGGGTTGCCCTCGAAAGCGGCTCCTGCTCTACGTTCTCGGAAGAGCCTTCAGGAGATGCCCAGGCAGCACCTCCCACCGATGCAGTTTTCACTTCAGCCACTGCTGAGGAGGCCAGGCGGGGCAGGGGGAAGAAAATGCCCTCGTTAGTGTTACAGGAGGAAAAGGCAACAAGTCCCCAAACCAAACAAACCAGATCAGCCCCAGCAGACAGGCACCTCCATTCACAACACAAGCAGATTCCAGGCACCGGACTTGCGTCCGTCCAAGCAAATGCAAAGACCTATAAAGCAGCAGCCGGCCACTCGCTAGGAGCTTAAGGAGCTCTGGAACAGAAGGAATTGCTCTCAGGGGCTACCCGCTTGGAAACAGGCCCAGGCACTGCAAAGCCGTGACTCTGCGGGAACGATTTTCATGAAGAGCTGGCATTATACAGGGCTCTGGGGGTCTGTGGGTACGCGCCCGTACCTTGTTCTTCCCTCTCCCTCTTGTGTAAGGCAGCTGCATTATATTCCGTACCACTATTATTCGGATAAGCAGGAAGTTTGCACATCAAGCGCCTTGTTGGAAAGCTACTAGAAAACAACTGTGCTTAGCACAGCAGCTTGACAGCTTTCAAGTGGTTGCGTTCAAAAGCTAGGGACCGTCATCTTCCTTCATTACACTGCTAGCGTATCCCCACAAATTACCTTGCTCGAGCTCTTCAGTGATAGCTTTGACCACTCCCGCCGCACCTGGAAGCATAGACAGGATTCCCTCAAGACCTCACAGTTACCCGCTTGCAGGACTAGCTTCTACAGCCTTTGGAAACCCAGCTGTAACGTGGAATAACAACTGGAAACACCATCCCCCACACTGAGAAATACTTTGTCCACCACAACGCAGCATTCTCATTACTGCGTGGCATTAACTGCAGCACAAAGCAGCCTGCAGTTCAGCCGTTTTCTCACATTCTGCTTTTTAAAGAGGACAGCAAAAAGCACAAAGACTTCACAGCAGCGGAGGGCTAGAGGGCTATCCACAAGGGCACAAGCAGCACGGTTACACCGTTACATAAGGCTTGTGAGGGTTCATCACGATGCAGGCCGAGACCCCTAGAAGCGACTGTCCAAACCGAGAGCGTACAGCTTCCGGGCTTAGGCAAAGAGCAAACAGCGCAAGCTGAACCCCCTGTGGGCATCACCACTAATTCTGGTACACACACAGGCTCACCCACCAACACACCCACCCAGAGAAGAACCAAAACGCTGCCGAATTTAATTTAACGGCTCTTTTTCAGCCAGCACTGCTGGCTTACTATTTAGCCACCGGGCTGGCCCAAGGACGGTCATCTGGATCACCCTGTGAGACTCCACAAGACAACGCTCACAGCTTAGCAACTCAACTCGACAACATTACCGGCACGGGTACAGGCACAGGTACAGTACCCAGGCACGTCACTGAAACAGGATCCTTGCTATGCGTGGGGCACCACAGCACCCAGTTAGAATCAGAGGTGCCCGTACACTTCTCACGGATAGAACAGACGGAAGAGGCGACCTTGCCCAGGCCTCCACTCAGTGCAAAGGGGGCAACGGATCACTGAAGATGCACTTACAGTGCCTTACCTCAGCCATATGAGCTTCCACTCGCTCTTCCACAGAGGAAGCATTGCCCACTGGGTTCATCAGCAGAGAGTGGCTTCTGCAGCGCTCATGAGCAGGTGCGGCAACGGCTTCCACAAACCTCTCACTAGCTCTGGCTCGATGCAGGCGTTTTGTGAGGGCCAGTTCCCATTCTAAATCGCTAACTCTCCGCTGCAGTCGGCCTACCGTGGAAGCTTCAGTAGCGGCTCTGATCTGATCCACTCGCTCCTGGGTGGCTGCCTGTGTCTGAAGCAGATCACGCAATTTCAACCCCCAGGAAAGAAAAAGAGAACGTCCACCCCTAGTCAGCTTCACACACCCAATTTCAAGAGCACAACCTTACTCAGCGAGGCAACAGTGCCTCCTCACTGCCCTCAACAATCAGGGCTCAAACTCTAAGGCACCAACTTTTAGAGTTTTCAATCAAAGCTCGGACTAAGCAACCTCTGTCTCGGCAAGACACTACTCTCCTTGCAATTCTTCTCTTGGTGCTGTTACCTGATTCCCCAGTGACCCGTGTGTGCAAAGAAGAGTATTCATAGACTCTCAGGGGGGTTCAGGAGAACCATTCAACAAGCTCACAGCCTTCAACAGCCTCCTGAAGACAGAAGGAGCCCTTGACTCCACAGCCCTGACCGGCAGAAGCAGGAAGTACTGAGAAATGACCACAGTAAGGAAGAGAGGAATGACAAGGCACAGATGCACTGCACATACTAGAGGGAAGGAAGCTTACGCGCAGAAAGAGATTGACTTCCTCCAGTTTTTGCCTTAGCTCTTGCTCTGCTCTTTCTTCAATCTCCCTTCTATAGTCTTCACTGTGCCTGGGATCCATCTTCTTGGCCTCTAAATGACGCCTGAGGGCAACCACCTCTTCTTCCAGCAGCCGCTTGCTCTTCCGCAGACTTTCGCGGCTCCCGTGCATCCAGGCCAACTCTTCTCGCAAACCTTCATTTGCTTTCTCTAGCTGCCTCGATCTTCTCCGCTCTCTTGCCAGCCAGTTGGAAAGTTCGTGGACCTGTACACAGGGGAAGGACAGGCTCACTTAACCAGAGGCATGTTACATGCCTGCCACACACTCAGGACAGAACCCACAAGAAACACATCCTCTTCTGCCCATGACACTGAATGCCCATGACAGCTGTGCTCCAGAGAGTAGCTTTTCAAGCAGTGCAGGAAGAAGGCATTTTCTCTTCTAGATCCAGGGGGCTGTTTCTTTTCAGAAACTCTTAGCAAGCACCAGGACTTCAGGAGGCCCCAATGGGCAACTCAAACTCTGTCTTCCTTCTTCTCCTTTCTTCTCCTCTCCGCAGAAATTCACCTTTTCCACACCAGCACCCTGGTATTGCAACATTTCTTCACTTACCAAAGGATTAGGCAGAGGTTTTCAGGGAACATATGGAAAAGCCATTTGTTTCAAGACACAGCCACCAGGTAATTAACAACACCAGACAAAATTGGGAAAAAAAAATCCTACAGGTTTCCAAAAAAAAAAAAAAACAAAAAAACAAAAAAAAAGACAAACAGATCAAAGCTCACCTTTGCTCTTAATCTACCAACTTCATCGCCCTTTCCAGAACATGCGCCCTCTGTTTTGCTCTGGAAATCCAACTGGGACTCACTCTCTCGCCTCTCATACGCCCTCAGTTTCTTCATAGCTGTTTCCAGGAGCCTCTTGGACCTGCAGCAATTTGTAAAGTAAGTCAGCAAGTAAAATGGGAAGCCCAAGGACAGTCAGCCTCTGCCTGAAAACACAGGTACAGAGCTTCTTCCTGCCCTGCAACCCTCCCTTCCCACAACAACTGCAGGGCAGCCTGCACTTCCACCTACCTAAGGCCATACGCTTACGTACAAAGCCACCTGCAAGATCTAAAGCAAGGCTTGAAGTTGCTTACACTCCTGTGCTCAAAGTCACAGGCTCAGGTAAAGCTTGAACCCAGCCTAGCCGCTACGTCTTGCAAGTACGGAAATCCTGCACCTACCTGTTGCACTCTTTCTGCAATTCGATGTTTCTTTGCATTTCTTCCTCCAGGCGGGCTTCTGCTGGTTGTTCCCACTCTGCCAGCTTCTTCACGGACTTTCCGTTGCTCTCACACTTCCCAAGCAGAAAGGAGAAATGGCACACGCGACTCAGTAACGGCCTCTGTACGCACTCGCTGCAGGCAGCGTTCCTCACAAAGCTGCTACAGGACGTCTCCCTCTGCTAGCCAAGGGACGGCCGCGGAACTCCAGGGCACAGAATTCCCACGTAAAGGGCAGCGCCTCAGCCTTCCCACCACACAGGCCAATTCCGAGGGACAGAAAGAGTTGCCCGTCAGCCCTCCTCCCGCTCCCCTCCTCCCCCTCAAAAGTGAACGCCACTCGCTATGAGGGGCTCGCGGGGGGAAAACACACTGGAAGAAGAAATTCACAGCAACCGTTGATGTACCTGCTGATTTTGGTCTTCCCCCAAAGGCACCCGTCTTGTGCCTAAGCCAGGCATCAGGTCCTCCAGGCCATTATGAACCTATGGAAGTATTAAAAGAAGTCAAAAAGCCACACGGACTCCTTCCAGGCAGAAGCTGACACCTCACTCAAGGGTATGACCAAAAAGAAATGCCACAGACCTTTCTCCATCTCCCTACTCCTTTACTAATCTAACCCCAGCTCCAGTCATCCAGCAGTTCCCCTTCACTGAGGGCTTGTCTCTACCCACCTAGCCCCAGCACACCAGAATAAAGCTGCCCACGGATGGAGCAGGACAATATTACTTGCACCTTGGCTTCTTTGGAGTTCTTTGAGTCACTCCACGGACTTACACCTCTGAGCCAAGGAATCCATCGGCACTACACAGGCAAGGGGCTCAGAGGCCGGGAATGGAATTCTTGTCACAGCCTGAGCTCGCCAGTTAGGAGGGCTCGGCGACAAAGCGCTCGGCACCAAGGCAATGCCACAAGCTAACTTGCAGAGTGCCTTGAAGGCAGGAACGTCTGAAGTGCTGCTGCCTGATGCCTTACGCACCACGACGGGGATAAAGCAGCAAACATTTAAACCAGCACACGAGTGTCAAACCCGGACCTCAGCCAGTGTTAAGGAAGACTCAGCAGAGTACCCCGTGAAAACTCTCAAAACCAGGAAGCCGGGCAGTGCACCAACAGCAGCCGATCCTCGGTGGGCTGCAGCAAATGCTTTCTTTCCCCCAGCCTCCCCAGGAAAATCCCTTCTGAACATCCCCCCACATACACACACACACACACACACACATAACTAGGCTCAGTAGCTCATCAAAAAGGAAGGCCATGACCAGCTTACAGAGGCTGAGCTGTGCAGCTCTTCCTGAAGAGCTTCCAGGCGAGCAGTCTGTTCCTGGGCTCTGCCTTCCAGGCTGGCCTTTGCCTGTTCAAGCCTTGACAAGAAACACAGGTCTCGTTAACGGGAGCCCACAAGAGCACAAACACTGACACAACAGCGTGAAATAACGTAAGCTAAAGCAAAAGCCTCTCTCAAAATCACATACTGACTGGCTGCCATGCAGCAAGGTGATCCTGCTGTTTTTGCACCATCCCAGAAAGCTTCACTGCGACAGCTCCTTACCGTGCCACTCGCTCTTCCACATCCTTCCGGCTAATGGCTCCCGAGGAGCCCGAGGAGGCTTCCGGAAGGTCTTGCAGTTGCCGGCAAGAAGCCATCGCTTCCCTTTGCTCGTCTTCCAGGGCCCTCTTCAAATCCTGAGCACAACGCTCGGACTGAACGCGCTGTTCTTCCAACTCCTGCAGCTGTAAAACCCCAACCAGGACCCACGGTAGGCAGCTTGTTCTCATACAGACAAGTCGACTCCTTCGACTCCCGAGTCGACGCTCCAAAACCCTGGTGCTTCATCCTCTTGCATACTGGCCTCTCCCATCCCCAGCTCAACTTCCTACAAGCGGCCCTAAACACTGCTGCAGCACCAGCCCTACTCTTTCAATGACCCGTGACGCTCCTGGCCTCCAGCCGGTCGCCCCTCCCAGGGGAAGCATTACTCGCAACGTTCACCCTTCTCCTGCAGCGACTTCCCAGCTCCATAATAACGGCCGTGAGCACAGCAGTCTGAACAGCAAAATGCACAACACACTCCGGGCATCTCTAGCTCACCCACTGTCACCTTCAAGTCAGCCTCAAAGCTCAGGCGGCTTGTGACAGGCAACCAACAGCTTTCTTCAGACCTACCCACCAGAGAGCTGCTCCCCACACACTGCTTCGCCCCTCACGCTTGAAACAGGCTCCTTCAAGAGCCCGTTGTGTTTGCCACCGCCTTCATGCCTTACCACAGCCTAGAATGACTGACTTCCTCAGACCCCCCAGGCGCTTGGTCACAGAATACTGCTGGGCCCCTTTTCATCGGTTACAGGGAAAAACAACATTCTCCTCACAGCCATTAATGTAGTTACAGCCTTTGCCTACCTTGCCTTTAACCCTGACCAGCTCCTTCTGCAGCCGCAGTTTGTCTTCTTCCAGGTCCCTGAGATAACGCGTGGCAACCGCCAGCAAAGCTTCTGACGTCGACCGCTTTTCAAGAGCGTCGGTAACCTCCTGCTGCACCTGTCCGGCCATACCCTGATGAAACGGTTACACGCGCATGAAGAAAAGGGTACGAACACGGACTATGCTTTTACTTTCACCAATCAGATTACGTAATTACGTCAGTCTTCAGAGTGAACTCAAAGATGAGCAGTTTTGCCCACCACCAGTGTGCATCTGCACAGCTGCTCACTGCTATCCATCCTGGCCCACTGAGGGCAGCTGAACTATCGCTGTCTCTTAAGGAGGGTCGTGGTTTCCTAATACTTCATTTAGTATTGGGACTTTAGTTCCTTGTTTCTCTCCTCCATCAGCTAAGCTTGCTTTTCAGTGTCAGCTCTGAGTTTATTGAAAATAGCTTCAGATGTGCCCTGACACCCCTCACTACCTTTCCTTTGATGATCCTCTTGTTCTGCCTATCTCCTAGCTGCTGACAGAGGAAAAGGTTTTCACTGTGGAGCAGAGCCAGTCGTTCCTGCAGAGGTTCTTGCCTTATCGTATACTTGCTTACCTGATCTTTCTCAGGCTGGCGAGCACGGTCACATTCCTTCGCCCGACTTTGCGCTGGACTTGAGTCTTTCGGCACCACTTCTGAAAGCAATGTTCTTTCTCTAAGCCTCCCTTTCAGTTGGTGAAGTTCACTTTCTAGACTACTAGCCTTGCTCTCAGCTTTGCTCAGCTGCTGAGACAAGCTCTCGCTAGCGTCTCGCGCATCACAGAGGTCACGACGGAGCTTGTCCTGCAAACGAAGCCACTCGTCACGCTCTCTCTGAAACGTTTGCTCAACATTGCTTTTCGATGCCTCATGACGTTCAAGTTCCTCAAGAGCAGAGCTCAGGCGGGAGCGCAGCGATTCCACCTCTGCCTCCAGTTGATCTTTGCTTTCTTTTGCCTGCTCCAGTTTGCCAGTCAGCACTGCCGATTCCGTCTTTACTGAGTTCAGCTGCCCGTTGTACCGACGAACGGTTCGTGTTAAAGCCTCCTCGTTCAGCTTAAGTTCCTTTCGAAGATCTTCATTCTTTTCTTTCAAGGTCCCATTTGACCCTAAATGTTTTGCTTCTTCCTCCTGGCTCCTGCGCCTTTCTTGATCAGCCTCGAGTCTTAGTACGGCAATCTCATCTCGTACTAATCGATGCTTGTACAACAGCTCCTTTTCTCTCGCATTGCTGCCCGACACCTACGTGATAAAGAATACAAATAAATAGAGAGTGGGGAAATGAACCCACAAGAACGCTTGAGCAGCAAACTGCTTTTTAACATTTGCAATACTGAAGCAGGACTCAGACAGCAGCTTAGGTATTACCACAAATATCATTCTCATCCCTGAGCCTATGCACCCCTACAAGCAATGCACACACTGGAAGCAGAACATGCCCTCAAAACCCTAGTGAATGCCCCAAGTCTAAAATGTCTTTTCTCCCCCCGCTAAATCCGGCAACCCAACAATAAACTTAATTTAAAAAGCTTAACAAAATACTTTTTGCCTTCTTTTTAAAAGTGACAGTGCTAGGTTGCATATGCATGGTATATTGTCTATTACAGGCCTTCAAAATATTTCTTTAAAGGTAAATGTAGGTGTGCTATGAAGTCTGGGAAAACAGGCCTAGCAAAGGTATTTTGCTTCTCTGACATTTAGCTGAACTGCACTAAACATGAATGCTGCTTCTCAAACGCCTCCTTCACACTGTAGCCTTCTGTATCACGACAGGTTAGCTATACAACCACAACCTACCACCCCGGGGGTGTAGTACTCTGATTAATTTCCTTCCTTGTTTATTATATATGCAACCTTCTTCCACATTAGCACAGGCATCTTGTGCTCTCTGGGTACTGTAGCATAGCACAAATAATGCTTTCAAGCACTGGATCTGCACAATGCCTTCCGTTAACTCTTTTCAGGATTTCTTTAAGGAGCATTCTTATGATCCTTTCTCCTCCTCCTCCTCCTCCAATTATTTTAATTCCTAGAGAGAACTTCAATCACTGGCGATACTCCTTCATACCATTTCCAGTGGTTGAGGTGGAAAAGACACTCCCCTCCCCAATGCACGTTTTCCTTTCCTTTTCTTTTCAAGTAATTTTGATGAGGATATAAAGAAAAGCACGCAACAGGATCAGATGATGCTCTGCAACTAAAACTTTCAGACATACTGCACAACAACTACTTTCCCGGTCAATCTCAGGATACCTAGGTACCTGAGCACTGCTAGAAACCTTAAAATTCAGGATAGCAGGTCTACACAATGGAAAAAAAAAACAGCAGACAGCTTAACAAATTGGGGAAAGAGTGTCTTCCTTTGTGTTGGTTTCCTACTTGCACTTGCGCTTCAGCTACATACAAGACTGATGCGGTCTTGTATGCTGGTCCAGAATTTTTAGAGACAGAAGGAAAAACAAACAAACAAAATGGTATTTCCACAGTCAACTTACTTGACACACCAGAAGTGATCTGGCAAAAAGCACAGAAGTTATTGCCAGGAAGATCTATCACGATTTTAGAACAAATATGGTGAAATCAAAATCACTAGAAATAAAACTGCCTACCTCTGAAACTTTCACTAGAGTTCTTCTTTCTTCTTCTGGGCCCTTCCGTCTCCAAGCAGGGCTGTTCAAAATTCCTTCTCGTAGGGCTCTGGCACTCTTCTCTTGAGGAAGCGCTCTCTGTGTTTCATCACGCTCTTCTTCAGCCTACCATAACATATTTGAACTGCTTAAACCTTGAGAAAAATCAGAGCTAGCAACTCTTTCCCCATTTTAGATTTAGTATTCTTTTGAAAAAAAACTACTTTGAATGGCAATTCGGAAGATTTCTCTTTTCTTTTTTTTTTTTTTTTCTCTTTTTTTTTTTCTGAAGTGGTGTCAGTTTCTGTGGTGGGGGCCAACAGGAACTGCCAGCCCCCTTAGAGCCCTCCAAACACATCCATAGATTAACACCTGGACAATACTAACGCTCTTCTATTTCAACACCAGCTTATGGACTACGTTCCTCTTTTCACTCTCTACATCAGTCTACAGAGCGATTTTTCAGTTTGCCTGCACATTATTTCCCTGTCCATCAAAGCCAGGGCTTCCTACTCCCAACCCATGGCTTTCATCTTTCGTGCGGGTCTTCCATTTCACAGATGTAAAGAAACGATTTCTGCAATACATCTGAAGCATATTTGGAATCTGCTACTCTCTGTGGTCTTCCTCCCGCGCTCATTTGGGAAGCACAGCTTGCTTTACGCTAACACCTTCATACGTCTTTAACACAGTCACCTGTCCGTCACCCTCAAAGTCTGTCTTTGTGGCAGCAGCCTCGTGTCCTTCACGCTTCCCTCCCTCCTTTGCAGACACCTGCGTGAGCGAGAACACAAACGAGCAGAGAGTGGGGCAAGGTATCTCCAGGAACCTTCCGCATCAACCTCCATTTTAACTGGTGGCATACCCAGCCAGCACTTGCATCGTCGCTTAAGCATTACCTGCAGTTTCACGGCTGCTTCTGCACTCAGGCAGGATGTCAAGGAATGCAGGCTCTGCAAGCACAACAGCCCTTTCAGAACCCAAAACACTGCTCGGAGCCTACCCCGACTGACTTTTTTTTGTCCTGGTGATTACTTGGCTGCACAGTGCCAAAAACACTCCTTTCTTTGCATACTGGGGCAAAGAAGCGGCAACCCTTCCAGCCACTTGCAGAACCAGAATCTTCACTCTTTCAACCTTACACTAGAAATCACACTCAAAGGCCAGTTGCCGTCACCCCTGCGACATTAGTGCACCCGAGCTAGTCACAGGGCTCACTGAACAGCTTGCACAGAGCAGAAGCTGCTCAAGTTCACAGGAACAAACGGATGGCGGAAGCAGCCCAAGAGGGAAGTGAGCCTCATCACTGCTCGGGCCCACGTCCAAAGCGAGATCCCGAGCGGTTCCCCCCACTGGGACCCCACTGCGCCCCTCACTGAAAGCACCTCCGAATCCCAGGGAGAGTCGCTCTCTTCCTCCTGCTCCACTCCTGCTGCCGATGTAACACCTACAAAGGAAGCAAGAAAAGACGCACCGTGAGTCCTCCTTTCATTCTGCTGCTCTCCTGCTTCAACCAAGCCTTGCACCAGAATGCTTGAACTGGCAATAGTTCAGCTACAGAGGCAAAACATACAACTGTCATGCAAGGGCATCTTCACTCCCAGCTGCACCACCCTGTTCGCACCACTCCCTCTGCCCTTCTCTGCAGCAGAGGATGACAAGCCCAGCATGACCCCTCACACGGCTACAATGAACAGCCCCCAACAGGTGGCCACGGAGCAGCCTAACGAGGCTCTGGCATGTCAGAGTCCGGCAGCAGCCACCTTGGGGACAGCTCCCCTCCTAAACAGGGCACCACACTCGGGCACTCACTATCGCTTTGCACATCAGTAGAGGAGGAACCCTCAAAGCATGAGCCAAAACATCCTCACACGCACAGGAACGCACCAGGACACAACACTCCTTGCCTAGCACTACCACAAAACATCGCCCTCACTTGATGGTCCCTTCCCCCCTGGCACTTGCTGGCAAGGCAACAATTGGGTGCTGGCCCATCTCACAAGCAGGTCACCATTTCCCTTTGCTGACTCCGCACAATGAGCAGAGAAACAAGGGCGATCAATGTTTATTAACTCACCTCTCACATCAGCAGGGGCTGCTGCAGTATGGGCCACTTCAGGACCACCACTAGCCACTACTCCATCCCTTTCAGGGGATGCTTCCTAAATGAGGCCAGACAAAAGAGTTGGAGAGGACAGAAACAAGCATCCCCGGCACAGGCAGTCAACACCTGCCAAAATACTTCTCTTCTCTCCACCCGCACACGGAACTCTTCTGACTTCTCTTCTGTGAGGCAGAACCTTAGTCAGACCTCCTCCTCCTCCTACCTCACTTTCACTCTTCACACCACAAGCACATCTTATGTCCTGCAGGACCTCTTCACACGCAGCATCTGCAACACTCTCACAAAGGTCACTGAGAAAGACGGAACCAGGTTACAAACCAAACACGCCTCCACCTCCTGCAGTACAGGCTGGGTTCCAGCATCACTCTCGGAGTCCTCATCACTGCACAGTCCCAAGGCCACACACCGCAACTGGAAAACAAAAACAATCAAAAAGAAAATAAAGAGGCGAAACAGGTAGCACAAGATCACCTGCAAGCCTGGAATGCCATCCTCATCTCACCTGGCTGGGGGGAAAAGAGACCTGCTTGAGCAAACCCCAGCCCCCTCCCACAAAGCACACCCGAGGAACCTGACCAGGAAGAAGGGAGAGCCAGGGGACAAAGCATTTCAGCCGATTTTGAACAATAAATGCCCTTTTGCCACATCAGTCAGGATTCTATCACCAAAGCTACCGGAAACAAAGAGCAACGTCTGCAGCACAAAAGAAGACGTAATCTAGGAGCTGAGCCACTTTGATGGTCTAGAAATGTGACTCCCAGGAAGCAAACCATGTGGTCTTTAATCTAGTCTCCTACTCTCTTTCGCGCCCAAGCACAAGACTGCTGCATGCTCTGCCGTACCTACAAGTCTTTGAGGACACAGCGCAGAGCAGCAGAGAGGGTGGCATACAGGAGTAAAATGTCTTTTCTCCCCCCGCTAAATCCGGCAACCCAACAATAAACTTAATTTAAAAAGCTTAACAAAATACTTTTTGTCTTCTTTTTAAAAGTGACAGTGCTAGGTTGCATATGCATGGTATATTGTCTATTACAGGCCTTCAAAATATTTCTTTAAAGGTAAATGTAGGTGTGCTATGAAGTCTGGGAAAACAGGCCTAGCAAAGGTATTTTGCTTCTCTGACATTTAGCTGAACTGCACTAAACATGAATGCTGCTTCTCAAACGCCTCCTTCACACTGTAGCCTTCTGTATCACGACAGGTTAGCTATACAACCACAACCTACCACCCCGGGGGTGTAGTACTCTGATTAATTTCCTTCCTTGTTTATTATATATGCAACCTTCTTCCACATTAGCACAGGCATCTTGTGCTCTCTGGGTACTGTAGCATAGCACAAATAATGCTTTCAAGCACTGGATCTGCACAATGCCTTCCGTTAACTCTTTTCAGGATTTCTTTAAGGAGCATTCTTATGATCCTTTCTCCTCCTCCTCCTCCTCCAATTATTTTAATTCCTAGAGAGAACTTCATTCACTGGCGATACTCCTTCATACCATTTCCAGTGGTTGAGGTGGAAAAGACACTCCCCTCCCCAATGCACGTTTTCCTTTCCTTTTCTTTTCAAGTAATTTTGATGAGGATATAAAGAAAAGCACGCAACAGGATCAGATGATGCTCTGCAACTAAAACTTTCAGACATACTGCACAACAACTACTTTCCCGGTCAATCTCAGGATACCTAGGTACCTGAGCACTGCTAGAAACCTTAAAATTCAGGATAGCAGGTCTACACAATGGAAAAAAAAAACAGCAGACAGCTTAACAAATTGGGGAAAGAGTGTCTTCCTTTGTGTTGGTTTCCTACTTGCACTTGCGCTTCAGCTACATACAAGACTGATGCGGTCTTGTATGCTGGTCCAGAATTTTTAGAGACAGAAGGAAAAACAAACAAACAAAATGGTATTTCCACAGTCAACTTACTTGACACACCAGAAGTGATCTGGCAAAAAGCACAGAAGTTATTGCCAGGAAGATCTATCACGATTTTAGAACAAATATGGTGAAATCAAAATCACTAGAAATAAAACTGCCTACCTCTGAAACTTTCACTAGAGTTCTTCTTTCTTCTTCTGGGCCCTTCCGTCTCCAAGCAGGGCTGTTCAAAATTCCTTCTCGTAGGGCTCTGGCACTCTTCTCTTGAGGAAGCGCTCTCTGTGTTTCATCACGCTCTTCTTCAGCCTACCATAACATATTTGAACTACTTAAACCTTGAGAAAAATCAGAGCTAGCAACTCTTTCCCCATTTTAGATTTAGTATTCTTTTGAAAAAAAACTACTTTGAATGGCAATTCGGAAGATTTCTCTTTTCTTTTTTTTTTTTTTTTTTTTTTCTCTTTTTTTTTTTTCTGAACTGGTGTCAGTTTCTGTGGTGGGGGCCAACAGGAACTGCCAGCCCCCTTAGAGCCCTCCAAACACATCCATAGATTAACACCTGGACAATACTAACGCTCTTCTATTTCAACACCAGCTTATGGACTACGTTCCTCTTTTCACTCTCTACATCAGTCTACAGAGCGATTTTTCAGTTTGCCTGCACATTATTTCCCTGTCCATCAAAGCCAGGGCTTCCTACTCCCAACCCATGGCTTTCATCTTTCGTGCGGGTCTTCCATTTCACAGATGTAAAGAAACGATTTCTGCAATACATCTGAAGCATATTTGGAATCTGCTACTCTCTGTGGTCTTCCTCCCGCGCTCATTTGGGAAGCACAGCTTGCTTTACGCTAACACCTTCATACGTCTTTAACACAGTCACCTGTCCGTCACCCTCAAAGTCTGTCTTTGTGGCAGCAGCCTCGTGTCCTTCACGCTTCCCTCCCTCCTTTGCAGACACCTGCGTGAGCGAGAACACAAACGAGCAGAGAGTGGGGCAAGGTATCTCCAGGAACCTTCCGCATCAACCTCCATTTTAACTGGTGGCATACCCAGCCAGCACTTGCATCGTCGCTTAAGCATTACCTGCAGTTTCACGGCTGCTTCTGCACTCAGGCAGGATGTCAAGGAATGCAGGCTCTGCAAGCACAACAGCCCTTTCAGAACCCAAAACACTGCTCGGAGCCTACCCCGACTGACTTTTTCTTGTCCTGGTGATTACTTGGCTGCACGGTGCCAAAAACACTCCTTTCTTTGCATACCGGGGCAAAGAAGCGGCAACCCTTCCAGCCACTTGCAGAGCCAGAATCTTCACTCTTTCAACCTTACACTAGAAATCACACTCAAAGGCCAGTTGCCGTCACCCCTGCGACATTAGCGCACCCGAGCTAGTCACAGGGCTCACTGAACAGCTTGCACAGAGCAGAAGCTGCTCAAGTTCACAGGAACAAACGGATGGCGGAAGCAGCCCAAGAGGGAAGTGAGCCTCATCACTGCTCGGGCCCACGTCCAAAGCGAGATCCCGAGCGGTTCCCCCCACTGGGACCCCACTGCGCCCCTCACTGAAAGCACCTCCGAATCCCAGGGAGAGTCGCTCTCTTCCTCCTGCTCCACTCCTGCTGCCGATGTAACACCTACAAAGGAAGCAAGAAAAGACGCACCGTGAGTCCTCCTTTCATTCTGCTGCTCTCCTCCTCCAGACAACTCCTGCAGCCAAGAGACGGAAAACACTTCACCTACACAGGGAAAGCAAAGTACTGCCAGTCTCCCTCGGCTGCACCACCCTGTTCGCACCACTCCCTCTGCCCTTCTCTGCAGCAGAGGATGACAAGCCCAGCATGACCCCTCTCACGGCTACAATGAACAGCCCCCAACAGGTGGCCGCGGAGCAGCCAAACGAGGCTCTGGCATGTCAGAGTCCGGCAGCAGCCACCTTGGGGACAGCTCCCCTCCTAAACAGGGCACCACACTCGGGCACTCACTATCACTTTGCACATCAGTAGAGGAGGAACCCTCAAAGCATGAGCCAAAACATCCTCACACGCACAGGAACGCACCAGGACACAACACTCCTTGCCTAGCACTACCACAAAACATCACCCTCACTTGATGGTCCCTTCCCCCCTGGCACTTGCTGGCAAGGCAACAATTGGGTGCTGGCCCATCTCACAAGCAGGTCACCATTTCCCTTTGCTGACTCTGCACAATGAGCAGAGAAACAAGGGCGATCAATGTTTATTAACTCACCTCTCACATCAGCAGGGGCTGCTGCAGTATGGGCCACTTCAGGACCACCACTAGCCACTACTCCATCCCTTTCAGGGGATGCTTCCTAAATGAGGCCAGACAAAAGAGTTGGAGAGGACAGAAACAAGCATCCCCGGCACAGGCAGTCAACACCTGCCAAAATACTTCTCTTCTCTCCACCCGCACACGAAACTCTTCTGACTTCTCTTCTGTGAGGCAGAACCTTAGTCAGACCTCCTCCTCCTCCTACCTCACTTTCACTCTTCACACCACAAGCACATCTTATGTCCTGCAGGACCTCTTCACACGCAGCATCTGCAACACTCTCGCAAAGGTCACTGAGAAAGACGGAACCAGGTTACAAACCAAACACGCCTCCACCTCCTGCAGTACAGGCTGGGTTCCAGCATCACTCTCGGAGTCCTCATCACTGCACAGTCCCAAGGCCACACACCGCAACTGGAAAACAAAAACAATCAAAAAGAAAATAAAGAGGCGAAACAGGTAGCACAAGATCACCTGCAAGCCTGGAATGCCATCCTCATCTCACCTGGCTGGGGGGAAAAGAGACCTGCTTGAGCAAACCCCAGCCCCCTCCCACAAAGCACACCCGAGGAACCTGACCAGGAAGAAGGGAGAGCCAGGGGACAAAGCATTTCAGCCGATTTTGAACAATAAATGCCCTTTTGCCACATCAGTCAGGATTCTATCACCAAAGCTACCGGAAACAAAGAGCAACGTCTGCAGCACAAAAGAAGACGTAATCTAGGAGCTGAGCCACTTTGATGGTCTAGAAATGTGACTCCCAGGAAGCAAACCATGTGGTCTTTTATCTAGTCTCCTACTCTCTTTCGCGCCCAAGCACAAGACTGCTGCATGCTCTGCCGTACCTACAAGTCTTTGAGGACACAGCGCAGAGCAGCAGAGAGGGCGGCACACAGGAGACCGCTTTGCAGGAGAAAATCACCTGCCTGCAAACACCGTTTTGCCCCAGTCCAGACAGGTCTCCCCTGAAAATCAGTCCTTCCACGGGAAACTCTGCCTCTGGAGGCACTTTACCTTGGCAGCTAAACTGCGTTTTGCTTTCTCAGAAGCAGGACAGCTGTCATCGCTCTCCTCTTCCTGCCACACTGGAGGGAAACATTCGTGCGAGACAGCATGAACAAAAGCATGCCCCAAACCACCAGTTCTTCTCACCATTCGGAATCCTCTCCTCCCTCCCCCAAAATAAGGAACTACATAAAATCAACGCTCTCCTTCTATAGCCTTCCAACCAAACAACTAGCATGGCACTAGAATGTGAGGAGCAATTTCTTCACCGTGAGAGTGACAGAGCACTGGAACAGCTTGCCCAGAGAGGTTGTGCAGTCTCCTTCTCTGGAGATACTCAAAACCCGTCTGGACGCAATCCTGTGCAGCATGTTCCAGGTGACCCTGCTTGAGTTGCACTAGGTGATCTCCAGAGGTCCCTTCCAACCTTACCGATTCTGTGATGCTGTGTTCTTTCTCCTTCTCTCTTTGTATCCCCCACCTCCTCCTCCTCCCCGCCACCCCACGGTTGAAAATGCCACCTACTACGCAGTATTTCGGGGGGCTGGTTTTGCTTTTGTTCTTTCAAGAAGAAAAGCAAAGCCCCCACCTAGAAGCATGGCGAATCCAATAGGCAACAACCCTCCTAAGGGACGGCTCACACATTAACCGCAGAAGCACCCCCTCAGCCTTGCAGGACGCACGTCCAGTCGGCAACACCGAAGCACATTTACAAAGCTTTGCCTGCTATTCCCTCTGCGGCCTCTGCTGAAGCCAACGGTGAACACGATAAGCTTCAACAACACAAGCCACCAAAAGAAAAGGCCGTACGGATCCTCCTCCTCAGCCCCTCCCTCCACGGTTAAGGATCCTACCTCCGCTGGCCACAGCACAAGCACCCAGTGCAGAGACAGCAGCAGCTCCTGCTCCGGCAGGCGTGCTAAGCACTGCCTCGTCCCTTGCACCGCCTGAAGAAGCTTCTCCCGCCTTCTCCTCGGCTGCACTCTCTGCCAGGTGTTGACTAACACTATAGGCGGAAAGAAAGGAAATACTCCCGCTAAAAACAACAACATCCTTGCGTACACCGCTTCCAGAATACAAAGAGCCATTTATTCTCCCTGCTACCCCTATTCAGGGACAAGCGGAAAGGTAACGCACACGGGCTAGTTGTACGTGCCAGGCACCCTTCCTTCCTGCTTCCCCTCCACACAGGCTACGACAAAGGGGAAGCGGCAGAGGAAAGGAGCTCTAGATTTGGGGCCAAGTGCGCGTCTGCGGGGGCACTTATATACACTTCACTTGGCAGAGACACACTTCCCAGACTTGGCATTGCTCAGATGTGAGCTCAGCAGAAACAAACTTGAAAGCTAACAGAGCATTTGGGGCGGAAGTCGGGAAAATGTCCCAATTCACACTCGACACGGCAATGATACGTGCCACAGGATTCCATCCAGCCCAGCTTCAACAAAGGTCTCCACACACCATTAAACCCGGCAGCTGTTACCAGCTGTGCCCGTAAGCCAACACGCACACACGGACAACTTAGCGACTCGAACGGTGACTCCAAAGCACTTACCGAGCATGCCCGGAAATTCGAGCATACTTCTCCGCTGTCCATCCAAGAACGTCTTTCTCGGAAGGATCAGCACCGTAGCGAAGAAGAACTTCTATCATGCTCGTGTGCCCAGCAGAAGCAGCAAGCATAAGAGGCGTCCTGGAGCATCCAAAAGATGAGACGAAATGTATCAGCCCACACAGACATTTCACCGGCATTATTTTCATCTCTGTCTGCTCCCACAACAATTACTTTCCCCCTTTCCCAAACGTAGAAGGAAAGCAAAGCCAACTACAGGGAAGCACAGGAGAACTCCGCTCGGAAGGGGCCTCAGCACCTCTCTCGGCCAAACACCTCCCCAAAGCTCGCTCAGCTACGAGGCCGGACCGCGTTGCTCAGGGCTTTACTTGGGCTGTCCTTCAACGCCACCAGGGAGGGAGCCTGCACAACCTTTTCGCGCACTGTCCTCCGGGTGAACAACTTTCTCCTCACATCCAGTTGGAATCTCTCGTTTCAACACACACCCGTTGTCAAAGCAAACGTCAGGACACAGAGACTACGCTGCCCGCCACACAGCACCTACGTACCAACTACTGCCTGCGTTCTAAAAACCCACTCCTGCCTAACAGCACCGCTGCGAACTAGCTGCAGGTTCCCTGCCTTGCGGCCACCAGGCACAAGGCTTGCTGGTGCTCCTGAAGGCGGAAGCCATCCCGTCAGGCACCACGGCGGCCACGTGCAGACCACTTGTCAAAAGGCACCCACCCACAAAGAACTGCTTCTGCGTGGCTACTCCGGCCTTGCAGAGAGGCTCACGCCCACGCCTCTCTTCAGGCAACCTTGCAGAACACTCAGGGGACCCAGGCCCTCTTTGGACAAGCCCTTCACCTTTCAGACTGATCTCGAGCGTGCACGTCAGCTCCTTTTCGGAGCAGGAACTCCACCATCTCCTCGTGGTGTTCGGTCACAGCAAGAGCAAGGGGAGTGTAGCCCATCTGGAAGCGTAAATCCCCTCAGTTAGAAAAAACACAGCAAAGCAAAGCAACCTTTTCTTCCCAACAGCGGCCCTGCCCAAATTCTACCCGTACCTTATTCTGCGCATCAACATGCGCGTTGTGCTCCAGTAACTGCCCTGCCAGAGAGGTGCTAGGAGCAATGGCAGCGAGGTGAAGGGCAGTGTTGCCGTTAGCATCGGCAAGGTTAGGGTTGGCACCACGCGCTAGCAGAATGGCAACACATTGCTCTTGCTGGCACTGCACCGCCTGCAAACAGCACAGGACAAAAGGAAACGTTTCCCGCAACTCCCCTTCCCTCTGTCACAGCTCCCGCAGCTTGCCACCCTCACTAAACAGCAACACCCTCAAAGAGCAGGAAACCTGCGCCCATTCAGCGCCACTCACCACGCAATCTCCACCCACACCTAGGCCGAGAACCACCCAAGAGATCGACCGCTCAGCACGCAGCTTAGAAGCCCTACCTGCAACATCGCATACTCCACCTACCTTCATCAGCGGCGATCTCTTGAAGCCGTCACGAGGATCCAGCTTGCACTTCTTTCCTACCAAATAGGACACAACCTCCGAATGTCCATTAGCGCAAGCCAGATGCAGAGGTGTCCTAGAAGTTAAATAGATCGCATTGACACAGACAGGCAGACAGCTGAAGAGACCGCTCCTGCCTATGTGACGGGCGTAGGGCGTAGACCGGTTTCCGGTTCCAAAAAAAACAAGCTTAGACAAAGTTTCTCATTCCTGCACCAGGGACAGCACCCAAAGCCCGAGGCGGGCTAGGAAAAGGGCACCCTGCAACCCCCCAGCCCTCCTTCCAACCTCGGCGCTCACGGCGCGGCGCCTGCCAGAGGCGAAGGCGACGCCTTCGGGGCACCAGCACGTCAGCCGCGCGCGGCGCGTTTCGGCAGTTCGTGCCTTCGGCCCTCTGCCCCAGCTCACCGCTGCAGCAAGCGCGGGCGCACGCTCGCTCCCAAGGGCCTCGCTGACGCCCAGCAAAGCGCCCAGCGCAGACCTGCCCCCGCAGCGCCGTCACGCCGACGGCAGCACAGCAGCGCTCCGGCTTGCTCGCAGCTCTCGCTGCCCTTCTCGGGTGCCAAGTGCCCCGGGGGAAGCCCTCTCCAGGGCGGCAGAGCTGCCGGGCACCGCCCCTCACCCCCCGCGGGAAACGGCACTGCCTCCCTCCCTCCCTCCCCGCCAGGCAAAGCCCTGCCGGGCCGCGCCGCGCCGGGGGAGCGGCCGCCCCCGGGAAAGGAGCCCTCTCTGCTCGCAGCTCGGCCCGCTGGAGCCTCGCGGCGGCGCCAGCGCCGTCGGGCCCGCGGCCGAGCCGACACCGCCCCCCGCGACGCCGCCGCCGCCGCCGCCGCCGCCCGGCCCTCGCGGCCGCCCCCCGCGCTCCCCCCGCGCCCGCGCTCGCGCCGCCGCCGCCCCCTCACCGCTTCGCCTTGTCCCGACCGTCGATGCCGAGGATCGGCAGCCACCGCGGCCGCCGCAGCCGCGCCAGGTCGCCGCTGGCGGCCGCGCGGTGCAGCTTGCCCAGCTCCTCCTCGCGGAGCTCGTAGGCAGCGCGGACGCAGGCCAGCGAAGCGCCGCCGGACGGCGGCCCCCGCGCCTTGCTGAAGAGCCCCAAGAGCCTCTCCATGCTGCGGCGGGGACGCGCAGGCGGACGCGCCCGCGGACACGGACGCGGACACGGAGGCGGCCCCGCCTCGGGCGGGGCAGAGGAGCCGAGCGCCGAGCAGCGGCCGCGGCCCGGCACAGCTGCTGCGGGGCTGAGCCCCGGCGGGCTGCGCGGCCGCGGGCGGCGGGCTCGGAGCCCCCGGGGCGGGGGCAGAGGCGCGGGCCGAGGGCAGGGACGCAGCGAGGCTCCCAGCGAGGCACGCGCCGTCGCTCCGGCAGCGGCGGCCGCAGCACTCAGGGCCGCCGCCTGCAGAGGCCGCGCAACAGCCGCGGCGGGGGCGTCACAGGGCCGCGGGGCGACGCCGCGGCGGGGGCGTCACAGCGCCCCGGGGCGACGCCGCGCCGGAGCCGGGCGGCCGCCGCGCGCCTGCGCAGTGCGGCCGGGGCGGAGCGTCGGGGGCGGGGCGGGGCGGGGCTCGGGGTGGGCGGTGCTGCCGCCTCCGCAGGGCGCTGCCGGGCCGGCACCGCGCCGCCTCGCCACGGTCGAGGGCCGCCGCCGCCGGCGCCGCACAGCGCGGGGCGGGGCGGACGGAAACACGCCGGTGCCCGCCGCTGCTGCCCCCACGCACGCGGGGCCGCTGCGGCCCGACGGCTGGCGGCGGGGGCTGGCGCCTGCTGCGCTCGCCCCGGCCCGCCCGGCTGCTGCCCCCGGCACCTCGCAGCCCGCGGCCGGGGGCAGCCGGCAGGACGGCGCGGAAAGCTCCTGCGGACAGGGCCCGACGAGAGCGCCCCTACGCAAGGGCTGCGCCGAGCAGGCAGCGCCGCGGCCTCCGCGGCCTCCGCGGCCGCTGCTCTCCTCGGCTCGGGCCCTTCCGCCCAGGCTTTCGCTGCTGCCCCCTCCTCTTTGTCAGCGGGGCTTGGGGAATTTGGCGGGGGTGGGGGGGCGGGGGTGTCCGGGTCTTTCTCGCCTCCGGCGGCTCCCGGCTCCCTCCTGCAGCCGCGAAGGCAGAGGCGGGATGGTTTCTGACTACAGAAACGCAGTCCTCAGGACTGGCTGGCAGTGCGGGGTGCCGGGGACGCTAGGAGGACTGTGGCACTCCTAAAGGGCCGCTGGCACCTCCAGGTTTTGTTGACAGAGTCTCCCCTAAGGTACTAGCACAATCTGCTGCAGTGCAACTCTCCTGGTGGCCTGAGCTGAAGGGCAAAGCTTAGTCTTTCGGTATTCGTCCTCAAAGCTGCCCGTCTTCAGGGGAAGCTGCAAGCTTTTTGCCAGGGCAAGTAGAAAACTTCTGAACCGAGGAAGACGTAGCGAGGAATGTCTTTGATCCTTGTGCCGGGTGGTGACCGAGAATCTGGTCAGTAAGGCTGCGGGACTATATGCTAGCCGTCGTCTGGATTCAGTTCTCCAGCTCTTCAGCTGCTCTGCAAGTCTTCAGCTGCATGTGTAAACGCAAGCTTTTGTCAGCTGGGCTTTGGGAGCTGCCGTCGGGAACTGTTCAGAAGAGGAACGCAAGGCCTGCGTTAAGCCCTCAAGCGCTGTGCGCCCAAAGGCAGGCTGTAATTGGCTACGGACGCATGGGTTCAGCTGTTGTGTGGTTCCTGGGAGGCCTTATTGCAAGAGTAAAAGGAAATGACATGCTTTCTTCTTTTGTTCTTCTCTTTGTTTTAACTCGTGTTTTAGAAATCGTTTTTATTAAAAAGAGTAAAAAAACTATGGCAAAGTAGAAGAGCATCTCTCTCTAACGCGGCTGGTTAACGGGCGATCGAGTCGTTCTGAGAGGCAGCTCGGCTGTGCCGCCAAGTCTGCTTTAGTTATCCTGTCTTGATTCTGGGATAAAAATTCCTTCAAAACCTCGAGTCCTGTTCTCAAATATTCTGAGGTCTCAAGCAAATAGTTGTGCTCCAATGACAAACTGGCACGCCAAGTCCTCCCAAGGTCACCTTCCTGCAAATGTGATGCAGAGCTCAAACTGCGTGGAAGACGAACCCAAGGGCTGTACACTAGTGGCAACTTTCAGGTTCTCTTTCAAGAAAAAGAAAAAGCAGGCATTCTTAAGGAGGCTTTCCCTTTTTAAGGTCCATTTGCAAACTGAAAATATGCCGTTTCTGGGTTTGGAGTTACTAGTTGTATTCTGCGTGTCATAATGTTTTGTTATTTGCCGATAGAACCAACTGCAAAAATGAAAGCTTTTGGTCCTTTCCTCAATCTAAGGGATTCAAATGTGTTTTCATCTTTGTTTCGCTTGTAGAGTATTCAAGGACCTATTAGTTGCTATCGTAATGTACGGCAGAAAAGACAGGGTGCCCTGTGTTTTCGTTCAAGAAAGAATGGCTCACATCCTGGTAGCCCAAGTGTAAGCACAAAAACGTCCCCTCGGTACCTTTAGGTTGTGTTAAATGGTTGGGTTCGGTTACCGCTTGCTGTTAGCTGCACAGGTAAAGCGCGTGCGTAGACTGTTTGGCTTAGTGTAATGGAAGCGTGTCCACAAGCAGTCTAAAGGTGTACCGTGGAGGTGTTACGGAAGAGCTCAGGAATGGGAATTGGGTAGCGTACCTTCAGGGAAAGCCCATAAAGAAGACAGGAGTCCGTGCTAGGGGTAGGCACGTGTAAGGACTGCAGAACAGAAGGTTTCTGACAGGCACAGATGCAAAGCTGGGAAAGGAAGAGCTGAACAAGGCCTTGAAGATGGTGACCCTTTTAGCATGTTCAAAGTAACGAATGTCATTGGAGCATCTGCATTTCGTGTGTCCTCAGATATCGTGGCTTCTGGAAGCCAACGAAGACTATGCTAGTATTAGGAGAGGGGGAGAATGAGCAACAAAGCAGGGAAAGACCCAGGAACAAGATAAGGGAGGTAAAGAGGCATCCACAGCTCTGCAGAACTGAGATGCGAAGTATGCAATACGAAGTATGAACACACCTGGAATCTATGGTAAGAGATACATGGAGCAACTGGAGAAAGTCCAGCGGAGGGGTATGAGGATGATCAGAGGGCTGGGGCATCTGTCGTATGAGGAACAGCTGTGAGAGCTGGGTCTGCTTAGCCTGGAGAAGAGAAGACTGAGGGGGGGTCTTGTCAATGTCTCTAAGTACCTTATAGGGTGTCAAGGGAGGGTGTCAAGGGGATGGGGACAAACTCTTTTCATTTGTCCCACGTGAAAGGACAAGAGGAAATGGGCAAAAACTGAAGCACAGGAAGTTCTGCCTGAATATGAGGAGGAATTTCTTCACTGTGAGAGTGACAGAGCGCTGGCACAGTGCAACCAGGAGAGATTGTGAAGTCTCCTTCTCTGGAGATATTCAAAGCTTGCCAGGATGCAACCCTGTCTGACACGCTCTAGGTGACCCTGCTTGAGCAGGGAGGTTGGACTAGGTGATCCCCACAGGTCCCTTCCAACCTTACTGATTCTATGATTCTACGGAAAGGAGGAATAGGGAAGCGGAAGACCCCCAACTCTAATGTTTCTATTGATTGCAAAATATCACATGAACGAGGGATATTTTATAGGGAGGATTTATATTGTAAAGGTACAACTGCCCAGGAATTTCTTTATTTGGAGTCCCTCTTCAGCGGCACCAGGCTCAGGCTGTAATTGCTGCAGATGTGCCATTAAAACTTACTTTGCTTTGATTTGGCTTTGAACTCCTGTCTCAGCAGGAACCTAGGGTCGGACTTTGTAATGGTGGCCGGTGAGCCTAATTTTCCATGACAGCACCTGCAGCACCAGTTCTAACTTTCCTGGTGATCCGGGCTGCCACATGAGCCTGGCTGCCACCGCCAGGACTAAGATCCTCCCAGAGCCATGTCTTCTCCAGGCTGAGCAGGCCCAGCTCTTGTAGCCTCTCCATGCAAGGCAGATGCTCCAAGCCCCTCATCGCCTTTGTGGCCCTTCGCTGCCCACGCTCTGGCAGGTCCCTGTCCAGGGCCCAGCACTCCGGCTGTGGCCTGCCCAGTGCTGCGGAGAGGCCAAGGCTCCCCGCCCTCCACCGCTGGCCTCCACTCTTCCTGGTGTGACCCAGGAAGCCGTTCGCCACCTTTGCCGCAAGGCTGTATTGCTGCTCCTTACAGCTTTGCAGCCGGCAGCCCCACAGCCTGCGCCAGTGCACGGGGTTGTTTGTCCCCAAGTGCAGCATGCGGCAGTTCCCGTTGTTGAACCTCACGAGATTCCTGCTTGCCTGCTTCTCCAGGGCATTGAGGTCCTTCTGACTGGCAGCACAGCCCTGGGGGAGATCAACTGTTCCTCCCGAGGCTGTGATGCCTGCAGACCTGCTGAGGGTGCGCTCTGTCCTATCGTCCATGTCATCTACAAAGATGTGAACCTCTGCTGGCCCCAGCATCAGCCCCAGGGCGCACTGCTAGTGGTGGCTTTGTGCTGCTGATCGTAACCCTCTGAGCCCTTCCGAAGCCGCCTGGCCCTCCACCTACCTCGCCTGCACCTCATCAGTTTGTCTAGGCGGATGGCAGGGGAGACGGTGCTGAAAGCCTTGCTGAAGGCAAGGTAAACACCATCGCCTGCCTTCCCCTTGTCCACAGAGTTTGTGGCTGTGTTGTAGAAGGCTTTCAGGTTGCTCAGGCCTGGTTTCCCCCTTTGTAAATCCATGCTGACTACTCCTAGTCATGTTTCTCCTGCCCTTGGGAGCCCAGCACTGAAGGAAGCACTCCATCTTTGCCCTTCCCTGTGCTCAGTATCACAGATCTGCAGTCAAGAGTCGGCCTTTTGCATAGCACAGACCTTACTACAGCAGCACGTGCTGGTGTATTCTCCCGGCTGGCAGTCACCTGCGGTTTCTATGGCTGGAGGCACCATACCTCAGAAGTATGTGGGAATATAGTGATAAGAAATGAGATGACACTGGAGAAACCCTCAACTCTGGGAGGACTTTTCTGGAATGTAGTCATAAGAAATAGAAACAGAAATCGTAAGGGAAACGTGTAACCTGTTTGGACAAAAAAAGCAATTTGCCTTGCGAGCGGTTTCAGCCACTACTTTTGAGGGGAACAGCAGGGGTAACTGTGAAAGAATAATGCCATCTTACACAGTGTGAACCCTGCTTTGGACTGGTGGCCTGACTACAGGACCCCACCCTGTAGGGGTGTAGGAGAGAGGTCCTGTTTGGGAGCCTTGAGCTAAGCATCTGTGGCTCTTCTACTGCACTCGAGGTGTGAGACTGGTAGCCTTGTTCCTACGTGGTATGCGGAGACCACATTGGTGAGGCTTATTGTTACCATTGCTGCCATGTGCTCTCTCTTACAGCTAGCTGTAGCAAATAAAGCTGCTCTTCTGACCAAAACCAGAAGTATTAAGAATTACTTTGACAATGGGAAATTTTTCCTGCAAAGGCACTTTACCTTGGCAGTAAAACTCTTTTTTTTCTTCCTCAGAAGTAGGACAGCTGTCATCACTCTCCTCTTGCTTGCACATTCTTAAAAAGGGGGGAAAAAAAGAAAGAAAGAAAGAAAGAGGAGGAGGACTGTCTCAAATCTTTCCTCTTTTAGCTAGGTAAAGGCATCTGGGAAAAGATATTGTTTGAGTCTCACATTCCTGAGGGAAAAGCCATCTCACTGTTCTAATATTAATTGACATATTTAGCATGCCAGATAGTCTCATTTCAACAAAACATACAAACATTTACATCTCTACAAGTAGTACTAGAGTGAACTGCAGGATAGTGAACTGATTTTTCAAAACATACTGAACTCTCTCTCTATATATATATATATATATATAAGTGCAGTTACATTTCCTTTCAGTTCTTATACCAAGTTCAGGAAACATTTCTAAGCACTAGTGCGGCTAGTGAGCAGACAGTTAACTGATGGTGGTGGTGGTTTAAGAGGACAATAACGAAATACTGAACTATTCATACCACACATGCAACATCACAGGCAGGGACTTCTTTTCTTTTTCTCCAACACGTGCTTGAAAGTGCCGTAAACTACCCTGCATTTGCCACTCTCTACAGCCCTCCATGGGTCACTCTGAAAATTGAACAGCATCGCCACAATCAGAGGACTATCCTCATGGGGAAGAAGCACTGGCCCAAAGGGCTGCGGTGTGCCTGTTCCAGTTAGATTCCCGGGGCCCAAACATCCAGTTTGGCAAGCCAGCACGCACACACGCACACACACGCACACACACAAACACTCTACAGTAGCAAGCAGCTTATTAGTAGATACTTACAGACAGACTGACCCGATGGTGATCTCGAGAAGGACCACCCCAATGCTTGTCCCAATCGTCTGCCTGAGGAGAGAGAGTCGGCAGGCACAATCCTTTCAGGCGTCCCCAAGGAGGCAACGTGGTCCTCTGCCGTGTAGCAGCCTCTCTCTCCTTCAGAAAAACCCCGGTATTTATGATTATTTGCGGTAGGTGGGGGGTCCCGGCACATGGGACCAACAAGTGCAGGGAGTCTAGCCCAACTCCGCCCCCATTGCATAACCGGGCTGTGATACTGCGCACGCGTGCAGATTTATTTTGGGGGCCACATTGACTTTGGGGGTCGCTATTTCACCACTCTTCAACTTGTGACCTTCATGTTGACTGCTTCTCGGGGTTATTCTGTGGCTGGAAGCCACAGAACCTATATGTAACCAACCGCTGTTCTTTCTCACACCTTTCCAAGACCTTCTTAGTTGCTTCTTTGTGTTCCGCTTAACACAGCCGTACTGTTCCAGGCACCAAAAAGTTACAGCACCGACTATTCTCACCAAGTATCACACAGTACAGATACAAAAGTTACAACACGGACCATTCCCACCAAGTATCACCTAGTACGGATCCAAAGGAGAAGTCTTTCTGCACTTGCCTTTGCTTTGGAGAGAGAAGAGCAAGGGCCCAGCACTGAACAGAAGGTTGGCTTTGCCTGTCACACTGCAGGGCAGAGAAATTGCTTCCCCCGCACACTCGCAGACTGGGTGAGGTTGGAAGGGGCCTCTGCAGATCATCTAGTCCAACCTCCCTGCTCAGCCAAGGTCACCACCGCATGCGGGTGGGTTTTGAGTTATCTCCAGAGACGGAGACTCCGCAACCTCTCTGGGCAACCTGTTCGAGTGTGCTGAAAAATCAGACTCCCTGACTGGGAATTCAACCTGGACCATGGTGCTGAGAGCACCAGATCCTAACCACTAGAGCACCAGGGAGCTTTGTTCTTTCCCCTTTGCACACTGCACATGGACCTAATACCCTTCCAGACCAGTGGGCTTTAAAACCTCTCACTGCTGCCAGAAGATCCCCCCCTCCCCTCTGCCCAGACCACAGGGAGCCTCCTTCTACAAGGCAGCAGGAGTCAAGAGCCCCAGTAGCAGCAGGACCTGAACTCGAGGCCCCCGTCTCAACACACTCCTGCTTGCAGCCTCCACTGGGGAAAAGGACACAGTCCGCCTTCTGGCCCTTGGCCGGGCTGCCGGGGCAGGCTGAAGGAGCAGCCGGCAAGCCAAACGAAGGCAGCAGAGGAGAGCTCTCCCTTGCTCCAACGGCCTCTCTTCCCGCAGCCCTGCACGTACCTGATTCTAGGCCAGATCAAGGCGAGAGAGGGCGAGGGAGGGAGGGAGAAGGGCTAACCGCCTGCCCAGACTAAGCCTTCAAAACCACAACTTTCATCGTGCATTCTGGTTAGGGCTGAGCAACGCCAGTCCTGGGACAAAACACAGCTGTTCCCCTACAATGCAGCAACAGGCCAGACTCCCACCAGCTTTGCCCCTCCGGCACCAAGCCGGCAGGTACTGTTCTGGAAGAGACAAGCGGCGGGAGTAAGAAGGTACAGTCATATGGGCAGGGCCGCCTAGGGCAGGAAGGGGAATGGAAGAAAACAAACACACGTACTGGATTACAACATTTAGTAAATACAAAGCTGGGACAGAACACGTTCAGTTCAACACAGCATGTTGTTATGGACACACCACGCCATTAAGAGGTACAAGGCACATTTCCTCAGGCTTCCTTCGTCTCATCTGTCCACACTCAGCCTTCTGCAAAGGTGAATTCCTGTGCGCCAGCATCTTCCAGTCAGCTGATGACGACTGCTGCAGGCGTGAAATGACAAAGGCAGCTGTTCCCGAGCGGCGGCTCCCCAGCATCTTTTGTCAAATCAGATCACATCCTTTTGGGTCAAAACATCGCAGTGCTCACGGGTTGCCCTCGAAAGCGGCTCCTGCTCTACGTTCTCGGAAGAGCCTTCAGAAGGTGCCCAGGCAGCACCTCCCACCGATGCAGTTTTCACTTCAGCCACTGCTGAGGAGGCCAGGCGGGGCAGGGGGAAGAAAATGCCCTCGTTAGTGTTACAGGAGGAAAAGGCAACAAGTCCCCAAACCAAACAAACCAGATCAGCCCCAGCAGACAGGCACCTCCCTTCACAACACAAGCAGATTCCAGGCACTGGACTTGCGTCCGTCCAAGCAAATGCAAAGACCTATAAAGCAGCAGCCGGCCACTCGCTAGGAGCTTAAGGAGCTCTGGAACAGAAGGAATTGCTCTCAGGGGCTACCCGCTTGGAAACAGGCCCAGGCACTGCAAAGCCGTGACTCTGCGGGAACGATTTTCATGAAGAGCTGGCATTATACAGGGCTCTGGGGGTCTGTGGGTACGCGCCCGTACCTTGTTCTTCCCTCTCCCTCTTGTGTAAGGCAGCTGCATTATATTCCATACCACTATTATTCGGATAAGCAGGAAGTTTGCACATCAAGCACCTTGTTGGAAAGCTACTAGAAAACAACTGTGCTTAGCATAGCAGCTTGACAGCTTTCAAGTGGTTGTGTTCAAAAGCTAGGGACCGTCATCTTCCTTCATTACACTGCTAGCGTATCCCCACAAAGTACCTTGCTCGAGCTCTTCAGCGATAGCTTTGACCACTCCCGCCGCACCTGGAAGCATAGACAGGATTCCCTCAAGACCTCACAGTTACCCGCTTGCAGGACTAGCTTCTACAGCCTTTGGGAACCCAGCTGTAACGTGGAATAACAACTGGAAACACCATCCCCCACGCTGAGAAATACTTTGTCCACCACAACGCAGCATTCTCATTACTGCGTGGCATTAACTGCAGCACAAAGCAGCCTGCAGTTCAGCCGTTTTCTCACATTCTGCTTTTTAAAGAGGACAGCAAAAAGCACAAAGACTTCACAGCAGCGGAGGCCTAGAGGGCTATCCACAAGGGCACAAGCAGCACGGTTACACCGTTACATAAGGCTTGTGAGGGTTCATCACGATGCAGGCCGAGACCCCTAGAAGCGACTGTCCAAACCGAGAGCGTATAGCTTCCGGGCTTAGGCAAAGAGCAAACAGCGCAAGCTGAACCCCTGTGGGCATCACCACTAATTCTGGCACACACACAGACTCACCCACCAACACACTCACCCAGAGAAGAACCAAAACGCTGCCGAATTTAATTTAACGGCTCTTTTTCAGCCAGCACTGCTGGCTTACTATTTAGCCACCGGGCTGGCCCAAGGACGGTCATCTGGATCACCCTGTGAGACTCCACAAGACAACGCTCACAGCTTAGCAACTCAACTCGACAACATTACCGGCACGGGTACAGGCACAGGTACAGTACCCAGGCACGTCACTGAAACAGGATCCTTGCTATGCGTGGGGCACCACAGCACCCATTTAGAATCAGAGGTGCCCGTACACTTCTCACGGATAGAACAGACGGAAGAGGCGACCTTGCCCAGGCCTCCACTCAGTGTAAAGGGGGCAACGGATCACTGAAGATGCACTTACAGTGCCTTACCTCAGCCATATGAGCTTCCACTCGCTCTTCCACAGAGGAAGCATTGCCCACTGGGTTCATCAGCAGAGAGTGGCTTCTGCAGCGCTCATGAGCAGGTGCGGCAACGGCTTCCACAAACCTCTCACTAGCTCTGGCTCGATGCAGGCGTTTTGTGAGGGCCAGTTCCCATTCTAAATCGCTAACTCTCCGCTGCAGTCGGCCTACCGTGGAAGCTTCAGTAGCGGCTCTGATCTGATCCACTCGCTCCTGGGTGGCTGCCTGTGTCTGAAGCAGATCACGCAATTTCAACCCCCAGGAAAGAAAAAGAGAACGCCCACCCCTAGTCAGCTTCACACACCCAATTTCAAGAGCACAACCTTACTCAGCGAGGCAACAGTGCCTCCTCACTGCCCTCAACAATCAGGGCTCAAACTCTAAGGCACCAACTTTTAGAGTTTTCAATCAAAGCTCGGACTAAGCAACCTCTGTCTCGGCAAGACACTACTCTCCTTGCAATTCTTCTCTTGGTGCTGTTACCTGATTCCCCAGTGACCCGTGTGTGCAAAGAAGAGTATTCATAGACTCTCAGGGGGGTTCAGGAGAACCATTCAACAAGCTCACAGCCTTCAACAGCCTCCTGAAGACAGAAGGAGCCCTTGACTCCACAGCCCTGACCGGCAGAAGCAGGAAGTACTGAGAAATGACCACAGTAAGGAAGAGAGGAATGACAAGGCACAGATGCACTGCACATACTAGAGGGAAGGAAGCTTACGCGCAGAAAGAGATTGACTTCCTCCAGTTTTTGCCTTAGCTCTTGCTCTGCTCTTTCTTCAATCTCCCTTCTATAGTCTTCACTGTGCCTGGGATCCATCTTCTTGGCCTCTAAATGACGCCTGAGGGCAACCACCTCTTCTTCCAGCAGCCGCTTGCTCTTCCGCAGACTTTCGCGGCTCCCGTGCATCCAGGCCAACTCTTCTCGCAAACCTTCATTTGCTTTCTCTAGCTGCCTCGATCTTCTCCGCTCTCTTGCCAGCCAGTTGGAAAGTTCGTGGACCTGTACACAGGGGAAGGACAGGCTCACTTAACCAGAGGCATGTTACATGCCTGCCACACACTCAGGACAGAACCCACAAGAAACACATCCTCTTCTGCCCATGACACTGAATGCCCATGACAGCTGTGCTCCAGAGAGTAGCTTTTCAAGCAGTGCAGGAAGAAGGCATTTTCTCTTCTAGATCCAGGGGGCTGTTTCTTTTCAGAAACTCTTAGCAAGCACCAGGACTTCAGGAGGCCCCAATGGGCAACTCAAACTCTGTCTTCCTTCTTCTCCTTTCTTCTCCTCTCCGCAGAAATTCACCTTTTCCACACCAGCACCCTGGTATTGCAACATTTCTTCACTTACCAAAGGATTAGGCAGAGGTTTTCAGGGAACATATGGAAAAGCCATTTGTTTCAAGACACAGCCACCAGGTAATTAACAACACCAGACAAAATTGGGAAAAAAAAATCCTACAGGTTTCCAAAAAAAAAAAAAAACAAAAAAACAAAAAAAAAGACAAACAGATCAAAGCTCACCTTTGCTCTTAATCTACCAACTTCATCGCCCTTTCCAGAACATGCGCCCTCTGTTTTGCTCTGGAAATCCAACTGGGACTCACTCTCTCGCCTCTCATACGCCCTCAGTTTCTTCATAGCTGTTTCCAGGAGCCTCTTGGACCTGCAGCAATTTGTAAAGTAAGTCAGCAAGTAAAATGGGAAGCCCAAGGACAGTCAGCCTCTGCCTGAAAACACAGGTACAGAGCTTCTTCCTGCCCTGCAACCCTCCCTTCCCACAACAACTGCAGGGCAGCCTGCACTTCCACCTACCTAAGGCCATACGCTTACGTACAAAGCCACCTGCAAGATCTAAAGCAAGGCTTGAAGTTGCTTACACTCCTGTGCTCAAAGTCACAGGCTCAGGTAAAGCTTGAACCCAGCCTAGCCGCTACGTCTTGCAAGTACGGAAATCCTGCACCTACCTGTTGCACTCTTTCTGCAATTCGATGTTTCTTTGCATTTCTTCCTCCAGGCGGGCTTCTGCTGGTTGTTCCCACTCTGCCAGCTTCTTCACGGACTTTCCGTTGCTCTCACACTTCCCAAGCAGAAAGGAGAAATGGCACACGCGACTCAGTAACGGCCTCTGTACGCACTCGCTGCAGGCAGCGTTCCTCACAAAGCTGCTACAGGACGTCTCCCTCTGCTAGCCAAGGGACGGCCGCGGAACTCCAGGGCACAGAATTCCCACGTAAAGGGCAGCGCCTCAGCCTTCCCACCACACAGGCCAATTCCGAGGGACAGAAAGAGTTGCCCGTCAGCCCTCCTCCCGCTCCCCTCCTCCCCCTCAAAAGTGAACGCCACTCGCTATGAGGGGCTCGCGGGGGGAAAACACACTGGAAGAAGAAATTCACAGCAACCGTTGATGTACCTGCTGATTTTGGTCTTCCCCCAAAGGCACCCGTCTTGTGCCTAAGCCAGGCATCAGGTCCTCCAGGCCATTATGAACCTATGGAAGTATTAAAAGAAGTCAAAAAGCCACACGGACTCCTTCCAGGCAGAAGCTGACACCTCACTCAAGGGTATGACCAAAAAGAAATGCCACAGACCTTTCTCCATCTCCCTACTCCTTTACTAATCTAACCCCAGCTCCAGTCATCCAGCAGTTCCCCTTCACTGAGGGCTTGTCTCTACCCACCTAGCCCCAGCACACCAGAATAAAGCTGCCCACGGATGGAGCAGGACAATATTACTTGCACCTTGGCTTCTTTGGAGTTCTTTGAGTCACTCCACGGACTTACACCTCTGAGCCAAGGAATCCATCGGCACTACACAGGCAAGGGGCTCAGAGGCCGGGAATGGAATTCTTGTCACAGCCTGAGCTCGCCAGTTAGGAGGGCTCGGCGACAAAGCGCTCGGCACCAAGGCAATGCCACAAGCTAACTTGCAGAGTGCCTTGAAGGCAGGAACGTCTGAAGTGCTGCTGCCTGATGCCTTACGCACCACGACGGGGATAAAGCAGCAAACATTTAAACCAGCACACGAGTGTCAAACCCGGACCTCAGCCAGTGTTAAGGAAGACTCAGCAGAGTACCCCGTGAAAACTCTCAAAACCAGGAAGCCGGGCAGTGCACCAACAGCAGCCGATCCTCGGTGGGCTGCAGCAAATGCTTTCTTTCCCCCAGCCTCCCCAGGAAAATCCCTTCTGAACATCCCCCCCCCCACACACACACACACACACATAACTAGGCTCAGTAGCTCATCAAAAAGGAAGGCCATGACCAGCTTACAGAGGCTGAGCTGTGCAGCTCTTCCTGAAGAGCTTCCAGGCGAGCAGTCTGTTCCTGGGCTCTGCCTTCCAGGCTGGCCTTTGCCTGTTCAAGCCTTGACAAGAAACACAGGTCTCGTTAACGGGAGCCCACAAGAGCACAAACACTGACACCACAGCGTGAAATAACGTAAGCTAAAGCAAAAGCCTCTCTCAAAATCACATACTGACTGGCTGCCATGCAGCAAGGTGATCCTGCTGTTTTTGCACCATCCCAGAAAGCTTCACTGCGACAGCTCCTTACCGTGCCACTCGCTCTTCCACATCCTTCCGGCTAATGGCTCCCGAGGAGCCCGAGGAGGCTTCCGGAAGGTCTTGCAGTTGCCGGCAAGAAGCCATCGCTTCCCTTTGCTCGTCTTCCAGGGCCCTCTTCAAATCCTGAGCACAACGCTCGGACTGAACGCGCTGTTCTTCCAACTCCTGCAGCTGTAAAACCCCAACCAGGACCCACGGTAGGCAGCTTGTTCTCATACAGACAAGTCGACTCCTTCGACTCCCGAGTCGACGCTCCAAAACCCTGGTGCTTCATCCTCTTGCATACTGGCCTCTCCCATCCCCAGCTCAACTTCCTACAAGCGGCCCTAAACACTGCTGCAGCACCAGCCCTACTCTTTCAATGACCCGTGACGCTCCTGGCCTCCAGCCGGTCGCCCCTCCCAGGGGAAGCATTACTCGCAACGTTCACCCTTCTCCTGCAGCGACTTCCCAGCTCCATAATAACGGCCGTGAGCACAGCAGTCTGAACAGCAAAATGCACAACACACTCCGGGCATCTCTAGCTCACCCACTGTCACCTTCAAGTCAGCCTCAAAGCTCAGGCGGCTTGTGACAGGCAACCAACAGCTTTCTTCAGACCTACCCACCAGAGAGCTGCTCCCCACACACTGCTTCGCCCCTCACGCTTGAAACAGGCTCCTTCAAGAGCCCGTTGTGTTTGCCACCGCCTTCATGCCTTACCACAGCCTAGAATGACTGACTTCCTCAGACCCCCCAGGCGCTTGGTCACAGAATACTGCTGGGCCCCTTTTCATCGGTTACAGGGAAAAACAACATTCTCCTCACAGCCATTAATGTAGTTACAGCCTTTGCCTACCTTGCCTTTAACCCTGACCAGCTCCTTCTGCAGCCGCAGTTTGTCTTCTTCCAGGTCCCTGAGATAACGCGTGGCAACCGCCAGCAAAGCTTCTGACGTCGACCGCTTTTCAAGAGCGTCGGTAACCTCCTGCTGCACCTGTCCGGCCATACCCTGATGAAACGGTTACACGCGCATGAAGAAAAGGGTACGAACACGGACTATGCTTTTACTTTCACCAATCAGATTACGTAATTACGTCAGTCTTCAGAGTGAACTCAAAGATGAGCAGTTTTGCCCACCACCAGTGTGCATCTGCACAGCTGCTCACTGCTATCCATCCTGGCCCACTGAGGGCAGCTGAACTATCGCTGTCTCTTAAGGAGGGTCGTGGTTTCCTAATACTTCATTTAGTATTGGGACTTTAGTTCCTTGTTTCTCTCCTCCATCAGCTAAGCTTGCTTTTCAGTGTCAGCTCTGAGTTTATTGAAAATAGCTTCAGATGTGCCCTGACACCCCTCACTACCTTTCCTTTGATGATCCTCTTGTTCTGCCTATCTCCTAGCTGCTGACAGAGGAAAAGGTTTTCACTGTGGAGCAGAGCCAGTCGTTCCTGCAGAGGTTCTTGCCTTATCGTATACTTGCTTACCTGATCTTTCTCAGGCTGGCGAGCACGGTCACATTCCTTCGCCCGACTTTGCGCTGGACTTGAGTCTTTCGGCACCACTTCTGAAAGCAATGTTCTTTCTCTAAGCCTCCCTTTCAGTTGGTGAAGTTCACTTTCTAGACTACTAGCCTTGCTCTCAGCTTTGCTCAGCTGCTGAGACAAGCTCTCGCTAGCGTCTCGCGCATCACAGAGGTCACGACGGAGCTTGTCCTGCAAACGAAGCCACTCGTCACGCTCTCTCTGAAACGTTTGCTCAACATTGCTTTTCGATGCCTCATGACGTTCAAGTTCCTCAAGAGCAGAGCTCAGGCGGGAGCGCAGCGATTCCACCTCTGCCTCCAGTTGATCTTTGCTTTCTTTTGCCTGCTCCAGTTTGCCAGTCAGCACTGCCGATTCCGTCTTTACTGAGTTCAGCTGCCCGTTGTACCGACGAACGGTTCGTGTTAAAGCCTCCTCGTTCAGCTTAAGTTCCTTTCGAAGATCTTCATTCTTTTCTTTCAAGGTCCCATTTGACCCTAAATGTTTTGCTTCTTCCTCCTGGCTCCTGCGCCTTTCTTGATCAGCCTCGAGTCTTAGTACGGCAATCTCATCTCGTACTAATCGATGCTTGTACAACAGCTCCTTTTCTCTCGCATTGCTGCCCGACACCTACGTGATAAAGAATACAAATAAATAGAGAGTGGGGAAATGAACCCACAAGAACGCTTGAGCAGCAAACTGCTTTTTAACATTTGCAATACTGAAGCAGGACTCAGACAGCAGCTTAGGTATTACCACAAATATCATTCTCATCCCTGAGCCTATGCACCCCTACAAGCAATGCACACACTGGAAGCAGAACATGCCCTCAAAACCCTAGTGAATGCCCCAAGTCTAAAATGTCTTTTCTCCCCCCGCTAAATCCGGCAACCCAACAATAAACTTAATTTAAAAAGCTTAACAAAATACTTTTTGCCTTCTTTTTAAAAGTGACAGTGCTAGGTTGCATATGCATGGTATATTGTCTATTACAGGCCTTCAAAATATTTCTTTAAAGGTAAATGTAGGTGTGCTATGAAGTCTGGGAAAACAGGCCTAGCAAAGGTATTTTGCTTCTCTGACATTTAGCTGAACTGCACTAAACATGAATGCTGCTTCTCAAACGCCTCCTTCACACTGTAGCCTTCTGTATCACGACAGGTTAGCTATACAACCACAACCTACCACCCCGGGGGTGTAGTACTCTGATTAATTTCCTTCCTTGTTTATTATATATGCAACCTTCTTCCACATTAGCACAGGCATCTTGTGCTCTCTGGGTACTGTAGCATAGCACAAATAATGCTTTCAAGCACTGGATCTGCACAATGCCTTCCGTTAACTCTTTTCAGGATTTCTTTAAGGAGCATTCTTATGATCCTTTCTCCTCCTCCTCCTCCTCCAATTATTTTAATTCCTAGAGAGAACTTCATTCACTGGCGATACTCCTTCATACCATTTCCAGTGGTTGAGGTGGAAAAGACACTCCCCTCCCCAATGCACGTTTTCCTTTCCTTTTCTTTTCAAGTAATTTTGATGAGGATATAAAGAAAAGCACGCAACAGGATCAGATGATGCTCTGCAACTAAAACTTTCAGACATACTGCACAACAACTACTTTCCCGGTCAATCTCAGGATACCTAGGTACCTGAGCACTGCTAGAAACCTTAAAATTCAGGATAGCAGGTCTACACAATGGAAAAAAAAAACAGCAGACAGCTTAACAAATTGGGGAAAGAGTGTCTTCCTTTGTGTTGGTTTCCTACTTGCACTTGCGCTTCAGCTACATACAAGACTGATGCGGTCTTGTATGCTGGTCCAGAATTTTTAGAGACAGAAGGAAAAACAAACAAACAAAATGGTATTTCCACAGTCAACTTACTTGACACACCAGAAGTGATCTGGCAAAAAGCACAGAAGTTATTGCCAGGAAGATCTATCACGATTTTAGAACAAATATGGTGAAATCAAAATCACTAGAAATAAAACTGCCTACCTCTGAAACTTTCACTAGAGTTCTTCTTTCTTCTTCTGGGCCCTTCCGTCTCCAAGCAGGGCTGTTCAAAATTCCTTCTCGTAGGGCTCTGGCACTCTTCTCTTGAGGAAGCGCTCTCTGTGTTTCATCACGCTCTTCTTCAGCCTACCATAACATATTTGAACTGCTTAAACCTTGAGAAAAATCAGAGCTAGCAACTCTTTCCCCATTTTAGATTTAGTATTCTTTTGAAAAAAAACTACTTTGAATGGCAATTCGGAAGATTTCTCTTTTCTTTTTTTTTTTTTTTTCTCTTTTTTTTTTTCTGAAGTGGTGTCAGTTTCTGTGGTGGGGGCCAACAGGAACTGCCAGCCCCCTTAGAGCCCTCCAAACACATCCATAGATTAACACCTGGACAATACTAACGCTCTTCTATTTCAACACCAGCTTATGGACTACGTTCCTCTTTTCACTCTCTACATCAGTCTACAGAGCGATTTTTCAGTTTGCCTGCACATTATTTCCCTGTCCATCAAAGCCAGGGCTTCCTACTCCCAACCCATGGCTTTCATCTTTCGTGCGGGTCTTCCATTTCACAGATGTAAAGAAACGATTTCTGCAATACATCTGAAGCATATTTGGAATCTGCTACTCTCTGTGGTCTTCCTCCCGCGCTCATTTGGGAAGCACAGCTTGCTTTACGCTAACACCTTCATACGTCTTTAACACAGTCACCTGTCCGTCACCCTCAAAGTCTGTCTTTGTGGCAGCAGCCTCGTGTCCTTCACGCTTCCCTCCCTCCTTTGCAGACACCTGCGTGAGCGAGAACACAAACGAGCAGAGAGTGGGGCAAGGTATCTCCAGGAACCTTCCGCATCAACCTCCATTTTAACTGGTGGCATACCCAGCCAGCACTTGCATCGTCGCTTAAGCATTACCTGCAGTTTCACGGCTGCTTCTGCACTCAGGCAGGATGTCAAGGAATGCAGGCTCTGCAAGCACAACAGCCCTTTCAGAACCCAAAACACTGCTCGGAGCCTACCCCGACTGACTTTTTTTTGTCCTGGTGATTACTTGGCTGCACAGTGCCAAAAACACTCCTTTCTTTGCATACTGGGGCAAAGAAGCGGCAACCCTTCCAGCCACTTGCAGAACCAGAATCTTCACTCTTTCAACCTTACACTAGAAATCACACTCAAAGGCCAGTTGCCGTCACCCCTGCGACATTAGTGCACCCGAGCTAGTCACAGGGCTCACTGAACAGCTTGCACAGAGCAGAAGCTGCTCAAGTTCACAGGAACAAACGGATGGCGGAAGCAGCCCAAGAGGGAAGTGAGCCTCATCACTGCTCGGGCCCACGTCCAAAGCGAGATCCCGAGCGGTTCCCCCCACTGGGACCCCACTGCGCCCCTCACTGAAAGCACCTCCGAATCCCAGGGAGAGTCGCTCTCTTCCTCCTGCTCCACTCCTGCTGCCGATGTAACACCTACAAAGGAAGCAAGAAAAGACGCACCGTGAGTCCTCCTTTCATTCTGCTGCTCTCCTGCTTCAACCAAGCCTTGCACCAGAATGCTTGAACTGGCAATAGTTCAGCTACAGAGGCAAAACATACAACTGTCATGCAAGGGCATCTTCACTCCCAGCTGCACCACCCTGTTCGCACCACTCCCTCTGCCCTTCTCTGCAGCAGAGGATGACAAGCCCAGCATGACCCCTCACACGGCTACAATGAACAGCCCCCAACAGGTGGCCACGGAGCAGCCAAACGAGGCTCTGGCATGTCAGAGTCCGGCAGCAGCCACCTTGGGGACAGCTCCCCTCCTAAACAGGGCACCACACTCGGGCACTCACTATCGCTTTGCACATCAGTAGAGGAGGAACCCTCAAAGCATGAGCCAAAACATCCTCACACGCACAGGAACGCACCAGGACACAACACTCCTTGCCTAGCACTACCACAAAACATCGCCCTCACTTGATGGTCCCTTCCCCCCTGGCACTTGCTGGCAAGGCAACAATTGGGTGCTGGCCCATCTCACAAGCAGGTCACCATTTCCCTTTGCTGACTCCGCACAATGAGCAGAGAAACAAGGGCGATCAATGTTTATTAACTCACCTCTCACATCAGCAGGGGCTGCTGCAGTATGGGCCACTTCAGGACCACCACTAGCCACTACTCCATCCCTTTCAGGGGATGCTTCCTAAATGAGGCCAGACAAAAGAGTTGGAGAGGACAGAAACAAGCATCCCCGGCACAGGCAGTCAACACCTGCCAAAATACTTCTCTTCTCTCCACCCGCACACGGAACTCTTCTGACTTCTCTTCTGTGAGGCAGAACCTTAGTCAGACCTCCTCCTCCTCCTACCTCACTTTCACTCTTCACACCACAAGCACATCTTATGTCCTGCAGGACCTCTTCACACGCAGCATCTGCAACACTCTCACAAAGGTCACTGAGAAAGACGGAACCAGGTTACAAACCAAACACGCCTCCACCTCCTGCAGTACAGGCTGGGTTCCAGCATCACTCTCGGAGTCCTCATCACTGCACAGTCCCAAGGCCACACACCGCAACTGGAAAACAAAAACAATCAAAAAGAAAATAAAGAGGCGAAACAGGTAGCACAAGATCACCTGCAAGCCTGGAATGCCATCCTCATCTCACCTGGCTGGGGGGAAAAGAGACCTGCTTGAGCAAACCCCAGCCCCCTCCCACAAAGCACACCCGAGGAACCTGACCAGGAAGAAGGGAGAGCCAGGGGACAAAGCATTTCAGCCGATTTTGAACAATAAATGCCCTTTTGCCACATCAGTCAGGATTCTATCACCAAAGCTACCGGAAACAAAGAGCAACGTCTGCAGCACAAAAGAAGACGTAATCTAGGAGCTGAGCCACTTTGATGGTCTAGAAATGTGACTCCCAGGAAGCAAACCATGTGGTCTTTAATCTAGTCTCCTACTCTCTTTCGCGCCCAAGCACAAGACTGCTGCATGCTCTGCCGTACCTACAAGTCTTTGAGGACACAGCGCAGAGCAGCAGAGAGGGTGGCATACAGGAGTAAAATGTCTTTTCTCCCCCCGCTAAATCCGGCAACCCAACAATAAACTTAATTTAAAAAGCTTAACAAAATACTTTTTGTCTTCTTTTTAAAAGTGACAGTGCTAGGTTGCATATGCATGGTATATTGTCTATTACAGGCCTTCAAAATATTTCTTTAAAGGTAAATGTAGGTGTGCTATGAAGTCTGGGAAAACAGGCCTAGCAAAGGTATTTTGCTTCTCTGACATTTAGCTGAACTGCACTAAACATGAATGCTGCTTCTCAAACGCCTCCTTCACACTGTAGCCTTCTGTATCACGACAGGTTAGCTATACAACCACAACCTACCACCCCGGGGGTGTAGTACTCTGATTAATTTCCTTCCTTGTTTATTATATATGCAACCTTCTTCCACATTAGCACAGGCATCTTGTGCTCTCTGGGTACTGTAGCATAGCACAAATAATGCTTTCAAGCACTGGATCTGCACAATGCCTTCCGTTAACTCTTTTCAGGATTTCTTTAAGGAGCATTCTTATGATCCTTTCTCCTCCTCCTCCTCCTCCAATTATTTTAATTCCTAGAGAGAACTTCATTCACTGGCGATACTCCTTCATACCATTTCCAGTGGTTGAGGTGGAAAAGACACTCCCCTCCCCAATGCACGTTTTCCTTTCCTTTTCTTTTCAAGTAATTTTGATGAGGATATAAAGAAAAGCACGCAACAGGATCAGATGATGCTCTGCAACTAAAACTTTCAGACATACTGCACAACAACTACTTTCCCGGTCAATCTCAGGATACCTAGGTACCTGAGCACTGCTAGAAACCTTAAAATTCAGGATAGCAGGTCTACACAATGGAAAAAAAAAACAGCAGACAGCTTAACAAATTGGGGAAAGAGTGTCTTCCTTTGTGTTGGTTTCCTACTTGCACTTGCGCTTCAGCTACATACAAGACTGATGCGGTCTTGTATGCTGGTCCAGAATTTTTAGAGACAGAAGGAAAAACAAACAAACAAAATGGTATTTCCACAGTCAACTTACTTGACACACCAGAAGCGATCTGGCAAAAAGCACAGAAGTTATTGCCAGGAAGATCTATCACGATTTTAGAACAAATATGGTGAAATCAAAATCACTAGAAATAAAACTGCCTACCTCTGAAACTTTCACTAGAGTTCTTCTTTCTTCTTCTGGGCCCTTCCGTCTCCAAGCAGGGCTGTTCAAAATTCCTTCTCGTAGGGCTCTGGCACTCTTCTCTTGAGGAAGCGCTCTCTGTGTTTCATCATGCTCTTCTTCAGCCTACCATAACATATTTGAACTACTTAAACCTTGAGAAAAATCAGAGCTAGCAACTCTTTCCCCATTTTAGATTTAGTATTCTTTTGAAAAAAAACTACTTTGAATGGCAATTCGGAAGATTTCTCTTTTCTTTTTTTTTTTTTTTTTCTCTTTTTTTTTTCTGAAGTGGTGTCAGTTTCTGTGGTGGGGGCCAACAGGAACTGCCAGCCCCCTTAGAGCCCTCCAAACACATCCATAGATTAACACCTGGACAATACTAACGCTCTTCTATTTCAACACCAGCTTATGGACTACGTTCCTCTTTTCACTCTCTACATCAGTCTACAGAGCGATTTTTCAGTTTGCCTGCACATTATTTCCCTGTCCATCAAAGCCAGGGCTTCCTACTCCCAACCCATGGCTTTCATCTTTTGTGCGGGTCTTCCATTTCACAGATGTAAAGAAACGATTTCTGCAATACATCTGAAGCATATTTGGAATCTGCTACTCTCTGTGGTCTTCCTCCCGCGCTCATTTGGGAAGCACAGCTTGCTTTACGCTAACACCTTCATACGTCTTTAACACAGTCACCTGTCCGTCACCCTCAAAGTCTGTCTTTGTGGCAGCAGCCTCGTGTCCTTCACGCTTCCCTCCCTCCTTTGCAGACACCTGCGTGAGCGAGAACACAAACGAGCAGAGAGTGGGGCAAGGTATCTCCAGGAACCTTCCGCATCAACCTCCATTTTAACTGGTGGCATACCCAGCCAGCACTTGCATCGTCGCTTAAGCATTACCTGCAGTTTCACGGCTGCTTCTGCACTCAGGCAGGATGTCAAGGAATGCAGGCTCTGCAAGCACAACAGCCCTTTCAGAACCCAAAACACTGCTCGGAGCCTACCCCGACTGACTTTTTCTTGTCCTGGTGATTACTTGGCTGCACGGTGCCAAAAACACTCCTTTCTTTGCATACCGGGGCAAAGAAGCGGCAACCCTTCCAGCCACTTGCAGAACCAGAATCTTCACTCTTTCAACCTTACACTAGAAATCACACTCAAAGGCCAGTTGCCGTCACCCCTGCGACATTAGTGCACCCGAGCTAGTCACAGGGCTCACTGAACAGCTTGCACAGAGCAGAAGCTGCTCAAGTTCACAGGAACAAACGGATGGCGGAAGCAGCCCAAGAGGGAAGTGAGCCTCATCACTGCTCGGGCCCACGTCCAAAGCGAGATCCCAAGCGATTCCCCCCACTGGGACCCCACTGCGCCCCTCACTGAAAGCACCTCCGAATCCCAGGGAGAGTCACTCTCTTCCTCCTGCTCCACTCCTGCTGCCGATGTAACACCTACAAAGGAAGCAAGAAAAGACGCACCGTGAGTCCTCCTTTCATTCTGCTGCTCTCCTCCTCCAGACAACTCCTGCAGCCAAGAGACGGAAAACACTTCACCTACACAGGGAAAGCAAAGTACTGCCAGTCTCCCTCGGCTGCACCACCCTGTTCGCACCACTCCCTCTGCCCTTCTCTGCAGCAGAGGATGACAAGCCCAGCATGACCCCTCTCACGGCTACAATGAACAGCCCCCAACAGGTGGCCACGGAGCAGCCAAACGAGGCTCTGGCATGTCAGAGTCCGGCAGCAGCCACCTTGGGGACAGCTCCCCTCCTAAACAGGGCACCACACTCGGGCACTCACTATCACTTTGCACATCAGTAGAGGAGGAACCCTCAAAGCATGAGCCAAAACATCCTCACACGCACAGGAACGCACCAGGACACAACACTCCTTGCCTAGCACTACCACAAAACATCACCCTCACTTGATGGTCCCTTCCCCCCTGGCACTTGCTGGCAAGGCAACAATTGGGTGCTGGCCCATCTCACAAGCAGGTCACCATTTCCCTTTGCTGACTCTGCACAATGAGCAGAGAAACAAGGGCGATCAATGTTTATTAACTCACCTCTCACATCAGCAGGGGCTGCTGCAGTATGGGCCACTTCAGGACCACCACTAGCCACTACTCCATCCCTTTCAGGGGATGCTTCCTAAATGAGGCCAGACAAAAGAGTTGGAGAGGACAGAAACAAGCATCCCCGGCACAGGCAGTCAACACCTGCCAAAATACTTCTCTTCTCTCCACCCGCACACGAAACTCTTCTGACTTCTCTTCTGTGAGGCAGAACCTTAGTCAGACCTCCTCCTCCTCCTACCTCACTTTCACTCTTCACACCACAAGCACATCTTATGTCCTGCAGGACCTCTTCACACGCAGCATCTGCAACACTCTCGCAAAGGTCACTGAGAAAGACGGAACCAGGTTACAAACCAAACACGCCTCCACCTCCTGCAGTACAGGCTGGGTTCCAGCATCACTCTCGGAGTCCTCATCACTGCACAGTCCCAAGGCCACACACCGCAACTGGAAAACAAAAACAATCAAAAAGAAAATAAAGAGGCGAAACAGGTAGCACAAGATCACCTGCAAGCCTGGAATGCCATCCTCATCTCACCTGGCTGGGGGGAAAAGAGACCTGCTTGAGCAAACCCCAGCCCCCTCCCACAAAGCACACCCGAGGAACCTGACCAGGAAGAAGGGAGAGCCAGGGGACAAAGCATTTCAGCCGATTTTGAACAATAAATGCCCTTTTGCCACATCAGTCAGGATTCTATCACCAAAGCTACCGGAAACAAAGAGCAACGTCTGCAGCACAAAAGAAGACGTAATCTAGGAGCTGAGCCACTTTGATGGTCTAGAAATGTGACTCCCAGGAAGCAAACCATGTGGTCTTTTATCTAGTCTCCTACTCTCTTTCGCGCCCAAGCACAAGACTGCTGCATGCTCTGCCGTACCTACAAGTCTTTGAGGACACAGCGCAGAGCAGCAGAGAGGGCGGCACACAGGAGACCGCTTTGCAGGAGAAAATCACCTGCCTGCAAACACCGTTTTGCCCCAGTCCAGACAGGTCTCCCCTGAAAATCAGTCCTTCCACGGGAAACTCTGCCTCTGGAGGCACTTTACCTTGGCAGCTAAACTGCGTTTTGCTTTCTCAGAAGCAGGACAGCTGTCATCGCTCTCCTCTTCCTGCCACACTGGAGGGAAACATTCGTGCGAGACAGCATGAACAAAAGCATGCCCCAAACCACCAGTTTTTCTCACCATTCGGAATCCTCTCCTCCCTCCCCCAAAATAAGGAACTACATAAAATCAACGCTCTCCTTCTATAGCCTTCCAACCAAACAACTAGCATGGCACTAGAATGTGAGGAGCAATTTCTTCACCGTGAGAGTGACAGAGCACTGGAACAGCTTGCCCAGAGAGGTTGTGCAGTCTCCTTCTCTGGAGATACTCAAAACCCGTCTGGACGCAATCCTGTGCAGCATGTTCCAGGTGACCCTGCTTGAGCAGGGCGGTTGCACTAGGTGATCTCCAGAGGTCCCTTCCAACCTTACCGATTCTGTGATGCTGTGTTCTTTCTCCTTCTCTCTTTGTATCCCCCACCTCCTCCTCCTCCCCGCCACCCCACGGTTGAAAATGCCACCTACTACGCAGTATTTCGGGGGGCTGGTTTTGCTTTTGTTCTTTCAAGAAGAAAAGCAAAGCCCCTACCTAGAAGCATGGCGAATCCAATAGGCAACAACCCTCCTAAGGGACGGCTCACACATTAACCGCAGAAGCACCCCCTCAGCCTTGCAGGACGCACGTCCAGTCGGCAACACCGAAGCACATTTACAAAGCTTTGCCTGCTATTCCCTCTGCGGCCTCTGCTGAAGCCAACGGTGAACACGATAAGCTTCAACAACACAAGCCACCAAAAGAAAAGGCCGTACGGATCCTCCTCCTCAGCCCCTCCCTCCACGGTTAAGGATCCTACCTCCGCTGGCCACAGCACAAGCACCCAGTGCAGAGACAGCAGCAGCTCCTGCTCCGGCAGGCGTGCTAAGCACTGCCTCGTCCCTTGCACCGCCTGAAGAAGCTTCTCCCGCCTTCTCCTCGGCTGCACTCTCTGCCAGGTGTTGACTAACACTATAGGCGGAAAGAAAGGAAATACTCCCGCTAAAAACAACAACATCCTTGCGTACACCGCTTCCAGAATACAAAGAGCCATTTATTCTCCCTGCTACCCCTATTCAGGGACAAGCGGAAAGGTAACGCACACGGGCTAGTTGTACGTGCCAGGCACCCTTCCTTCCTGCTTCCCCTCCACACAGGCTACGACAAAGGGGAAGCGGCAGAGGAAAGGAGCTCTAGATTTGGGGCCAAGTGCGCGTCTGCGGGGGCACTTATATACACTTCACTTGGCAGAGACACACTTCCCAGACTTGGCATTGCTCAGATGTGAGCTCAGCAGAAACAAACTTGAAAGCTAACAGAGCATTTGGGGCGGAAGTCGGGAAAATGTCCCAATTCACACTCGACACGGCAATGATACGTGCCACAGGATTCCATCCAGCCCAGCTTCAACAAAGGTCTCCACACACCATTAAACCCGGCAGCTGTTACCAGCTGTGCCCGTAAGCCAACACGCACACACGGACAACTTAGCGACTCGAACGGTGACTCCAAAGCACTTACCGAGCATGCCCGGAAATTTGAGCATACTTCTCCGCTGTCCATCCAAGAACGTCTTTCTCGGAAGGATCAGCACCGTAGCGAAGAAGAACTTCTATCATGCTCATGTGCCCAGCAGAAGCAGCAAGCATAAGAGGCGTCCTGGAGCATCCAAAAGATGAGACGAAATGTATCAGCCCACACAGACATTTCACCGGCATTATTTTCATCTCTGTCTGCTCCCACAACAATTACTTTCCCCCTTTCCCAAACGTAGAAGGAAAGCAAAGCCAACTACAGGGAAGCACAGGAGAACTCCGCTCGGAAGGGGCCTCAGCACCTCTCTCGGCCAAACACCTCCCCAAAGCTCGCTCAGTTACGAGGCCGGACCGCGTTGCTCAGGGCTTTACTTGGGCTGTCCTTCAACGCCACCAGGGAGGGAGCCTGCACAACCTTTTCGCGCACTGTCCTCCGGGTGAACAACTTTCTCCTCACATCCAGTTGGAATCTCTCGTTTCAACACGCACCCGTTGTCAAAGCAAACGTCAGGACACAGAGACTATGCTGCCCGCCACACAGCACGTACGTACCAACTACTGCCTGCGTTCTAAAAACCCACTCCTGCCTAACAGCACCGCTGCGAACTAGCTGCAGGTTCCCTGCCTTGCGGCCACCAGGCACAAGGCTTGCTGGTGCTCCTGAAGGCGGAAGCCATCCCGTCAGGCACCACGGCGGCCACGTGCAGACCACTTGTCAAAAGGCACCCACCCACAAAGAACTGCTTCTGCGTGGCTACTCCGGCCTTGCAGAGAGGCTCACGCCCACGCCTCTCTTCAGGCAACCTTGCAGAACACTCAGGGGACCCAGGCCCTCTTTGGACAAGCCCTTCACCTTTCAGACTGATCTCGAGCGTGCACGTCAGCTCCTTTTCGGAGCAGGAACTCCACCATCTCCTCGTGGTGTTCGGTCACAGCAAGAGCAAGGGGAGTGTAGCCCATCTGGAAGCGTAAATCCCCTCAGTTAGAAAAAACACAGCAAAGCAAAGCAACCTTTTCTTCCCAACAGCGGCCCTGCCCAAATTCTACCCGTACCTTATTCTGCGCATCAACGTGCGCGTTGTGCTCCAGTAACTGCCCTGCCAGAGAGGTGCTAGGAGCAATGGCAGCGAGGTGAAGGGCAGTGTTGCCGTTAGCATCGGCAAGGTTAGGGTTGGCACCACGCGCTAGCAGAATGGCAACACATTGCTCTTGCTGGCACTGCACCGCCTGCAAACAGCACAGGACAAAAGGAAACGTTTCCCGCAACTCCCCTTCCCTCTGTCACAGCTCCCGCAGCTTGCCACCCTCACTAAACAGCAACACCCTCAAAGAGCAGGAAACCTGCGCCCATTCAGCGCCACTCACCACGCAATCTCCACCCACACCTAGGCCGAGAACCACCCAAGAGATCGACCGCTCAGCACGCAGCTTAGAAGCCCTACCTGCAACATCACATACTCCACCTACCTTCATCAGCGGCGATCTCTTGAAGCCGTCACGAGGATCCAGCTTGCACTTCTTTTCTACCAAATAGGACACAACCTCCGAATGTCCATTAGCGCAAGCCAGATGCAGAGGTGTCCTAGAAGTTAAATAGATCGCATTGACACAGACAGGCAGACAGCTGAAGAGACCGCTCCTGCCTATGTGACGGGCGTAGGGCCACCGGTTTCCGGTTCCAAAAAAAACAAGCTTAGACAAAGTTTCTCATTCCTGCACCAGGGACAGCACCCAAAGCCCGAGGCGGGCTAGGAAAAGGGCACCCTGCAACCCCCCAGCCCTCCTTCCAACCTCGGCGCTCACGGCGCGGCGCCTGCCAGAGGCGAAGGCGACGCCTTCGGGGCACCAGCACGTCAGCCGCGCGCGGCGCGTTTCGGCAGTTCGTGCCTTCGGCCCTCTGCCCCAGCTCACCGCTGCAGCAAGCGCGGGCGCACGCTCGCTCCCAAGGGCCTCGCTGACGCCCAGCAAAGCGCCCAGCGCAGACCTGCCCCCGCAGCGCCGTCACGCCGACGGCAGCACAGCAGCGCTCCGGCTTGCTCGCAGCTCTCGCTGCCCTTCTCGGGTGCCAAGTGCCCCGGGGGAAGCCCTCTCCAGGGCGGCTGAGCTGCCGGGCACCGCCCCTCACCCCCCGCGGGAAACGGCACTGCCTCCCTCCCTCCCTCCCCGCCAGGCAAAGCCCTGCCGGGCCGCGCCGCGCCGCGCCGGGGGAGCGGCCGCCCCCGGGAAAGGAGCCCTCTCTGCTCGCAGCTCGGCCCGCTGGAGCCTCGCGGCGGCGCCAGCGCCGTCGGGCCCGCGGCCGAGCCGACACCGCCCCCCGCGACGCCGCCGCCGCCGCCGCCGCCCGGCCCTCGCGGCCGCCCCCCGCGCTCCCCCCGCGCCCGCGCTCGCGCCGCCGCCGCCCCCTCACCGCTTCGCCTTGTCCCGACCGTCGATGCCGAGGATCGGCAGCCACCGCGGCCGCCGCAGCCGCGCCAGGTCGCCGCTGGCGGCCGCGCGGTGCAGCTTGCCCAGCTCCTCCTCGCGGAGCTCGTAGGCAGCGCGGACGCAGGCCAGCGAAGCGCCGCCGGACGGCGGCCCCCGCGCCTTGCTGAAGAGCCCCAAGAGCCTCTCCATGCTGCGGCGGGGACGCGCAGGCGGACGCGCCCGCGGACACGGACGCGGACACGGAGGCGGCCCCGCCTCGGGCGGGGCAGAGGAGCCGAGCGCCGAGCAGCGGCCGCGGCCCGGCACAGCTGCTGCGGGGCTGAGCCCCGGCGGGCTGCGCGGCCGCGGGCGGCGGGCTCGGAGCCCCCGGGGCGGGGGCAGAGGCGCGGGCCGAGGGCAGGGACGCAGCGAGGCTCCCAGCGAGGCACGCGCCGTCGCTCCGGCAGCGGCGGCCGCAGCACTCAGGGCCGCCGCCTGCAGAGGCCGCGCAACAGCCGCGGCGGGGGCGTCACAGGGCCGCGGGGCGACGCCGCGGCGGGGGCGTCACAGCGCCCCGGGGCGACGCCGCGCCGGAGCCGGGCGGCCGCCGCGCGCCTGCGCAGTGCGGCCGGGGCGGAGCGTCGGGGGCGGGGCGGGGCGGGGCTCGGGGTGGGCGGTGCTGCCGCCACCGCAGGGCGCTGCCGGGCCGGCACCGCGCCGCCTCGCCACGGTCGAGGGCCGCCGCCGCCGGCGCCGCACAGCGCGGGGCGGGGCGGGGCGGGGCGGGGCGGGGCGGACGGAAACACGCCGGTGCCCGCCGCTGCTGCCCCCACGCACGCGGGGCCGCTGCGGCCCGACGGCTGGCGGCGGGGGCTGGCGCCTGCTGCGCTCGCCCCGGCCCGCCCGGCTGCTGCCCCCGGCACCTCGCAGCCCGCGGCCGGGGGCAGCCGGCAGGACGGCGCGGAAAGCTCCTGCGGACAGGGCCCGACGAGAGTGCCCCTACGCAAGGGCTGCGCCGAGCAGGCAGCGCCGCGGCCTCCGCGGCCTCCGCGGCCGCTGCTCTCCTCGGCTCGGGCCCTTCCGCCCAGGCTTTCGCTGCTGCCCCCTCCTCTTTGTCAGCGGGGCTTGGGGAATTTGGCGGGGGTGGGGGGGCGGGGGTGTCCGGGTCTTTCTCGCCTCCGGCGGCTCCCGGCTCCCTCCTGCAGCCGCGAAGGCAGAGGCGGGATGGTTTCTGACTACAGAAACGCAGTCCTCAGGACTGGCTGGCAGTGCGGGGTGCCGGGGACGCTAGGAGGACTGTGGCACTCCTAAAGGGCCGCTGGCACCTCCAGGTTTTGTTGACAGAGTCTCCCCTAAGGTACTAGCACAATCTGCTGCAGTGCAACTCTCCTGGTGGCCTGAGCTGAAGGGCAAAGCTTAGTCTTTCGGTATTCGTCCTCAAAGCTGCCCGTCTTCAGGGGAAGCTGCAAGCTTTTTGCCAGGGCAAGTAGAAAACTTCTGAACTGAGGAAGACGTAGCGAGGAATGTCTTTGATCCTTGTGCCGGGTGGTGACCGAGAATCTGGTCAGTAAGGCTGCGGGACTATATGCTAGCCGTCGTCTGGATTCAGTTCTCCAGCTCTTCAGCTGCTCTGCAAGTCTTCAGCTGCATGTGTAAACGCAAGCTTTTGTCAGCTGGGCTTTGGGAGCTGCCGTCGGGAACTGTTCAGAAGAGGAACGCAAGGCCTGCGTTAAGCCCTCAAGCGCTGTGCGCCCAAAGGCAGGCTGTAATTGGCTACGGACGCATGGGTTCAGCTGTTGTGTGGTTCCTGGGAGGCCTTATTGCAAGAGTAAAAGGAAATGACATGCTTTCTTCTTTTGTTCTTCTCTTTGTTTTAACTCGTGTTTTAGAAATCGTTTTTATTAAAAAGAGTAAAAAAACTATGGCAAAGTAGAAGAGCATCTCTCTCTAACGCGGCTGGTTAACGGGCGATCGAGTCGTTCTGAGAGGCAGCTCGGCTGTGCCGCCAAGTCTGCTTTAGTTATCCTGTCTTGATTCTGGGATAAAAATTCCTTCAAAACCTCGAGTCCTGTTCTCAAATATTCTGAGGTCTCAAGCAAATAGTTGTGCTCCAATGACAAACTGGCACGCCAAGTCCTCCCAAGGTCACCTTCCTGCAAATGTGATGCAGAGCTCAAACTGCGTGGAAGACGAACCCAAGGGCTGTACACTAGTGGCAACTTTCAGGTTCTCTTTCAAGAAAAAGAAAAAGCAGGCATTCTTAAGGAGGCTTTCCCTTTTTAAGGTCCATTTGCAAACTGAAAATATGCCGTTTCTGGGTTTGGAGTTACTAGTTGTATTCTGCGTGTCATAATGTTTTGTTATTTGCCGATAGAACCAACTGCAAAAATGAAAGCTTTTGGTCCTTTCCTCAATCTAAGGGATTCAAATGTGTTTTCATCTTTGTTTCGCTTGTAGAGTATTCAAGGACCTATTAGTTGCTATCGTAATGTACGGCAGAAAAGACAGGGTGCCCTGTGTTTTCGTTCAAGAAAGAATGGCTCACATCCTGGTAGCCCAAGTGTAAGCACAAAAACGTCCCCTCGGTACCTTTAGGTTGTGTTAAATGGTTGGGTTCGGTTACCGCTTGCTGTTAGCTGCACAGGTAAAGCGCGTGCGTAGACTGTTTGGCTTAGTGTAATGGAAGCGTGTCCACAAGCAGTCTAAAGGTGTACCGTGGAGGTGTTACGGAAGAGCTCAGGAATGGGAATTGGGTAGCGTACCTTCAGGGAAAGCCCATAAAGAAGACAGGAGTCCGTGCTAGGGGTAGGCACGTGTAAGGACTGCAGAACAGAAGGTTTCTGACAGGCACAGATGCAAAGCTGGGAAAGGAAGAGCTGAACAAGGCCTTGAAGATGGTGACCCTTTTAGCATGTTCAAAGTAACGAATGTCATTGGAGCATCTGCATTTCGTGTGTCCTCAGATATCGTGGCTTCTGGAAGCCAACGAAGACTATGCTAGTATTAGGAGAGGGGGAGAATGAGCAACAAAGCAGGGAAAGACCCAGGAACAAGATAAGGGAGGTAAAGAGGCATCCACAGCTCTGCAGAACTGAGATGCGAAGTATGCAATACGAAGTATGAACACACCTGGAATCTATGGTAAGAGATACATGGAGCAACTGGAGAAAGTCCAGCGGAGGGGTATGAGGATGATCAGAGGGCTGGGGCATCTGTCGTATGAGGAACAGCTGTGAGAGCTGGGTCTGTTTAGCCTGGAGAAGAGAAGACTGAGGTGGGGTCTTGTCAATGTCTCTAAGTACCTTATGGGGTGTCAAGGGAGGGTGTCAAGGGGATGGGGACAAACTCTTTTCATTTGTCCCACGTGAAAGGACAAGAGGAAATGGGCAAAAACTGAAGCACAGGAAGTTCTGCCTGAATATGAGGAGGAATTTCTTCACTGTGAGAGTGACAGAGCGCTGGCACAGTGCAACCAGGAGAGGTTGTGAAGTCTCCTTCTCTGGAGATATTCAAAGCTTGCCAGGATGCAACCCTGTCTGACACGCTCTAGGTGACCCTGCTTGAGCAGGGAGGTTGGACTAGGTGATCCTCGCAGGTCCCTTCCAACCTTAATGATTCTATGATTCTACGGAAAGGAGGAATAGGGAAGAGGAAGACCCCCAACTCTAATGTTTCTATTGATTGCAAAATATCACGCGAAGGATGGGATATTTTATAGGGAGGATTTATATTGTAAAGGTACAATTGCCCAGGAATTTCTTTATTTGGAGTCCCTCTTCAGCGGCACCAGGCAAACACCGTTTTGCCCCAGTCCAGACAGGTCTCCCCTGAAAATCAGTCCTTCCACGGGAAACTCTGCCTCTGGAGGCACTTTACCTTGGCAGCTAAACTGCGTTTTGCTTTCTCAGAAGCAGGACAGCTGTCATCGCTCTCCTCTTCCTGCCACACTGGAGGGAAACATTCGTGCGAGACAGCATGAACAAAAGCATGCCCCAAACCACCAGTTTTTCTCACCATTCGGAATCCTCTCCTCCCTCCCCCAAAATAAGGAACTACATAAAATCAACGCTCTCCTTCTATAGCCTTCCAACCAAACAACTAGCATGGCACTAGAATGTGAGGAGCAATTTCTTCACCGTGAGAGTGACAGAGCACTGGAACAGCTTGCCCAGAGAGGTTGTGCAGTCTCCTTCTCTGGAGATACTCAAAACCCGTCTGGACGCAATCCTGTGCAGCATGTTCCAGGTGACCCTGCTTGAGCAGGGCGGTTGCACTAGGTGATCTCCAGAGGTCCCTTCCAACCTTACCGATTCTGTGATGCTGTGTTCTTTCTCCTTCTCTCTTTGTATCCCCCACCTCCTCCTCCTCCCCGCCACCCCACGGTTGAAAATGCCACCTACTACGCAGTATTTCGGGGGGCTGGTTTTGCTTTTGTTCTTTCAAGAAGAAAAGCAAAGCCCCTACCTAGAAGCATGGCGAATCCAATAGGCAACAACCCTCCTAAGGGACGGCTCACACATTAACCGCAGAAGCACCCCCTCAGCCTTGCAGGACGCACGTCCAGTCGGCAACACCGAAGCACATTTACAAAGCTTTGCCTGCTATTCCCTCTGCGGCCTCTGCTGAAGCCAACGGTGAACACGATAAGCTTCAACAACACAAGCCACCAAAAGAAAAGGCCGTACGGATCCTCCTCCTCAGCCCCTCCCTCCATGGTTAAGGATCCTACCTCCGCTGGCCACAGCACAAGCACCCAGTGCAGAGACAGCAGCAGCTCCTGCTCCGGCAGGCGTGCTAAGCACTGCCTCGTCCCTTGCACCGCCTGAAGAAGCTTCTCCCGCCTTCTCCTCGGCTGCACTCTCTGCCAGGTGTTGACTAACACTATAGGCGGAAAGAAAGGAAATACTCCCGCTAAAAACAACAACATCCTTGCGTACACCGCTTCCAGAATACAAAGAGCCATTTATTCTCCCTGCTACCCCTATTCAGGGACAAGCGGAAAGGTAACGCACACGGGCTAGTTGTACGTGCCAGGCACCCTTCCTTCCTGCTTCCCCTCCACACAGGCTACGACAAAGGGGAAGCGGCAGAGGAAAGGAGCTCTAGATTTGGGGCCAAGTGCGCGTCTGCGGGGGCACTTATATACACTTCACTTGGCAGAGACACACTTCCCAGACTTGGCATTGCTCAGATGTGAGCTCAGCAGAAACAAACTTGAAAGCTAACAGAGCATTTGGGGCGGAAGTCGGGAAAATGTCCCAATTCACACTCGACACAGCAATGATACGTGCCACAGGATTCCATCCAGCCCAGCTTCAACAAAGGTCTCCACACACCATTAAACCCGGCAGCTGTTACCAGCTGTGCCCGTAAGCCAACACGCACACACGGACAACTTAGCGACTCGAACGGTGACTCCAAAGCACTTACCGAGCATGCCCGGAAATTTGAGCATACTTCTCCGCTGTCCATCCAAGAACGTCTTTCTCGGAAGGATCAGCACCGTAGCGAAGAAGAACTTCTATCATGCTCATGTGCCCAGCAGAAGCAGCAAGCATAAGAGGCGTCCTGGAGCATCCAAAAGATGAGACGAAATGTATCAGCCCACACAGACATTTCACCGGCATTATTTTCATCTCTGTCTGCTCCCACAACAATTACTTTCCCCCTTTCCCAAACGTAGAAGGAAAGCAAAGCCAACTACAGGGAAGCACAGGAGAACTCCGCTCGGAAGGGGCCTCAGCACCTCTCTCGGCCAAACACCTCCCCAAAGCTCGCTCAGCTACGAGGCCGGACCGCGTTGCTCAGGGCTTTACTTGGGCTGTCCTTCAACGCCACCAGGGAGGGAGCCTGCACAACCTTCTCGCGCACTGTCCTCCGGGTGAACAACTTTCTCCTCACATCCAGTTGGAATCTCTCGTTTCAACACGCACCCGTTGTCAAAGCAAACGTCAGGACACAGAGACTATGCTGCCCGCCACACAGCACCTACGTACCAACTACTCCCTGCGTTCTAAAAACCCACTCCTGCCTAACAGCACCGCTGCGAACTAGCTGCAGGTTCCCTGCCTTGCGGCCACCAGGCACAAGGCTTGCTGGTGCTCCTGAAGGCGGAAGCCATCCCGTCAGGCACCACGGCGGCCACGTGCAGACCACTTGTCAAAAGGCACCCACCCACAAAGAACTGCTTCTGCGTGGCTACTCCGGCCTTGCAGAGAGGCTCACGCCCACGCCTCTCTTCAGGCAACCTTGCAGAACACTCAGGGGACCCAGGCCCTCTTTGGACAAGCCCTTCACCTTTCAGACTGATCTCGAGCGTGCACGTCAGCTCCTTTTCGGAGCAGGAACTCCACCATCTCCTCGTGGTGTTCGGTCACAGCAAGAGCAAGGGGAGTGTAGCCCATCTGGAAGCGTAAATCCCCTCAGTTAGAAAAAACACAGCAAAGCAAAGCAACCTTTTCTTCCCAACAGCGGCCCTGCCCAAATTCTACCCGTACCTTATTCTGCGCATCAACATGCGCGTTGTGCTCCAGTAACTGCCCTGCCAGAGAGGTGCTAGGAGCAATGGCAGCGAGGTGAAGGGCAGTGTTGCCGTTAGCATCGGCAAGGTTAGGGTTGGCACCACGCGCTAGCAGAATGGCAACACATTGCTCTTGCTGGCACTGCACCGCCTGCAAACAGCACAGGACAAAAGGAAACGTTTCCCGCAACTCCCCTTCCCTCTGTCACAGCTCCCGCAGCTTGCCACCCTCACTAAACAGCAACACCCTCAAAGAGCAGGAAACCTGCGCCCATTCAGCGCCACTCACCACGCAATCTCCACCCACACCTAGGCCGAGAACCACCCAAGAGATCGACCGCTCAGCACGCAGCTTAGAAGCCCTACCTGCAACATCGCATACTCCACCTACCTTCATCAGCGGCGATCTCTTGAAGCCGTCACGAGGATCCAGCTTGCACTTCTTTTCTACCAAATAGGACACAACCTCCGAATGTCCATTAGCGCAAGCCAGATGCAGAGGTGTCCTAGAAGTTAAATAGATCGCATTGACACAGACAGGCAGACAGCTGAAGAGACCGCTCCTGCCTATGTGACGGGCGTAGGGCGTAGACCGGTTTCCGGTTCCAAAAAAAACAAGCTTAGACAAAGTTTCTCATTCCTGCACCAGGGACAGCACCCAAAGCCCGAGGCGGGCTAGGAAAAGGGCACCCTGCAACCCCCCAGCCCTCCTTCCAACCTCGGCGCTCACGGCGCGGCGCCTGCCAGAGGCGAAGGCGACGCCTTCGGGGCACCAGCACGTCAGCCGCGCGCGGCGCGTTTCGGCAGTTCGTGCCTTCGGCCCTCTGCCCCAGCTCACCGCTGCAGCAAGCGCGGGCGCACGCTCGCTCCCAAGGGCCTCGCTGACGCCCAGCAAAGCGCCCAGCGCAGACCTGCCCCCGCAGCGCCGTCACGCCGACGGCAGCACAGCAGCGCTCCGGCTTGCTCGCAGCTCTCGCTGCCCTTCTCGGGTGCCAAGTGCCCCGGGGGAAGCCCTCTCCAGGGCGGCAGAGCTGCCGGGCACCGCCCCTCACCCCCCGCGGGAAACGGCACTGCCTCCCTCCCTCCCTCCCCGCCAGGCAAAGCCCTGCCGGGCCGCGCCGCGCCGCGCCGGGGGAGCGGCCGCCCCCGGGAAAGGAGCCCTCTCTGCTCGCAGCTCGGCCCGCTGGAGCCTCGTGGCGGCGCCAGCGCCGTCGGGCCCGCGGCCGAGCCGACACCGCCCCCCGCGACGCCGCCGCCGCCGCCGCCGCCCGGCCCTCGCGGCCGCCCCCCGCGCTCCCCCCGCGCCCGCGCTCGCGCCGCCGCCGCCCCCTCACCGCTTCGCCTTGTCCCGACCGTCGATGCCGAGGATCGGCAGCCACCGCGGCCGCCGCAGCCGCGCCAGGTCGCCGCTGGCGGCCGCGCGGTGCAGCTTGCCCAGCTCCTCCTCGCGGAGCTCGTAGGCAGCGCGGACGCAGGCCAGCGAAGCGCCGCCGGACGGCGGCCCCCGCGCCTTGCTGAAGAGCCCCAAGAGCCTCTCCATGCTGCGGCGGGGACGCGCAGGCGGACGCGCCCGCGGACACGGACGCGGACACGGAGGCGGCCCCGCCTCGGGCGGGGCAGAGGAGCCGAGCGCCGAGCAGCGGCCGCGGCCCGGCACAGCTGCTGCGGGGCTGAGCCCCGGCGGGCTGCGCGGCCGCGGGCGGCGGGCTCGGAGCCCCCGGGGCGGGGGCAGAGGCGCGGGCCGAGGGCAGGGACGCAGCGAGGCTCCCAGCGAGGCACGCGCCGTCGCTCCGGCAGCGGCGGCCGCAGCACTCAGGGCCGCCGCCTGCAGAGGCCGCGCAACAGCCGCGGCGGGGGCGTCACAGGGCCGCGGGGCGACGCCGCGGCGGGGGCGTCACAGCGCCCCGGGGCGACGCCGCGCCGGAGCCGGGCGGCCGCCGCGCGCCTGCGCAGTGCGGCCGGGGCGGAGCGTCGGGGGCGGGGCGGGGCGGGGCCTCGGGGTGGGCGGTGCTGCCGCCTCCGCAGGGCGCTGCCGGGCCGGCACCGCGCCGCCTCGCCACGGTCGAGGGCCGCCGCCGCCGGCGCCGCACAGCGCGGGGCGGGGCGGACGGAAACACGCCGGTGCCCGCCGCTGCTGCCCCCACGCACGCGGGGCCGCTGCGGCCCGACGGCTGGCGGCGGGGGCTGGCGCCTGCTGCGCTCGCCCCGGCCCGCCCGGCTGCTGCCCCCGGCACCTCGCAGCCCGCGGCCGGGGGCAGCCGGCAGGACGGCGCGGAAAGCTCCTGCGGACAGGGCCCGACGAGAGCGCCCCTACGCAAGGGCTGCGCCGAGCAGGCAGCGCCGCGGCCTCCGCGGCCTCCGCGGCCGCTGCTCTCCTCGGCTCGGGCCCTTCCGCCCAGGCTTTCGCTGCTGCCCCCTCCTCTTTGTCAGCGGGGCTTGGGGAATTTGGCGGGGGTGGGGGGGCGGGGGTGTCCGGGTCTTTCTCGCCTCCGGCGGCTCCCGGCTCCCTCCTGCAGCCGCGAAGGCAGAGGCGGGATGGTTTCTGACTACAGAAACGCAGTCCTCAGGACTGGCTGGCAGTGCGGGGTGCCGGGGACGCTAGGAGGACTGTGGCACTCCTAAAGGGCCGCTGGCACCTCCAGGTTTTGTTGACAGAGTCTCCCCTAAGGTACTAGCATAATCTGCTGCAGTGCAACTCTCCTGGTGGCCTGAGCTGAAGGGCAAAGCTTAGTCTTTCGGTATTCGTCCTCAAAGCTGCCCGTCTTCAGGGGAAGCTGCAAGCTTTTTGCCAGGGCAAGTAGAAAACTTCTGAACCGAGGAAGACGTAGCGAGGAATGTCTTTGATCCTTGTGCCGGGTGGTGACCGAGAATCTGGTCAGTAAGGCTGCGGGACTATATGCTAGCCGTCGTCTGGATTCAGTTCTCCAGCTCTTCAGCTGCTCTGCAAGTCTTCAGCTGCATGTGTAAACGCAAGCTTTTGTCAGCTGGGCTTTGGGAGCTGCCGTCGGGAACTGTTCAGAAGAGGAACGCAAGGCCTGCGTTAAGCCCTCAAGCGCTGTGCGCCCAAAGGCAGGCTGTAATTGGCTACGGACGCATGGGTTCAGCTGTTGTGTGGTTCCTGGGAGGCCTTATTGCAAGAGTAAAAGGAAATGACATGCTTTCTTCTTTTGTTCTTCTCTTTGTTTTAACTCGTGTTTTAGAAATCGTTTTTATTAAAAAGAGTAAAAAAACTATGGCAAAGTAGAAGAGCATCTCTCTCTAACGCGGCTGGTTAACGGGCGATCGAGTCGTTCTGAGAGGCAGCTCGGCTGTGCCGCCAAGTCTGCTTTAGTTATCCTGTCTTGATTCTGGGATAAAAATTCCTTCAAAACCTCGAGTCCTGTTCTCAAATATTCTGAGGTCTCAAGCAAATAGTTGTGCTCCAATGACAAACTGGCACGCCAAGTCCTCCCAAGGTCACCTTCCTGCAAATGTGATGCAGAGCTCAAACTGCGTGGAAGACGAACCCAAGGGCTGTACACTAGTGGCAACTTTCAGGTTCTCTTTCAAGAAAAAGAAAAAGCAGGCATTCTTAAGGAGGCTTTCCCTTTTTAAGGTCCATTTGCAAACTGAAAATATGCCGTTTCTGGGTTTGGAGTTACTAGTTGTATTCTGCGTGTCATAATGTTTTGTTATTTGCCGATAGAACCAACTGCAAAAATGAAAGCTTTTGGTCCTTTCCTCAATCTAAGGGATTCAAATGTGTTTTCATCTTTGTTTCGCTTGTAGAGTATTCAAGGACCTATTAGTTGCTATCGTAATGTACGGCAGAAAAGACAGGGTGCCCTGTGTTTTCGTTCAAGAAAGAATGGCTCACATCCTGGTAGCCCAAGTGTAAGCACAAAAACGTCCCCTCGGTACCTTTAGGTTGTGTTAAATGGTTGGGTTCGGTTACCGCTTGCTGTTAGCTGCACAGGTAAAGCGCGTGCGTAGACTGTTTGGCTTAGTGTAATGGAAGCGTGTCCACAAGCAGTCTAAAGGTGTACCGTGGAGGTGTTACGGAAGAGCTCAGGAATGGGAATTGGGTAGCGTACCTTCAGGGAAAGCCCATAAAGAAGACAGGAGTCCGTGCTAGGGGTAGGCACGTGTAAGGACTGCAGAACAGAAGGTTTCTGACAGGCACAGATGCAAAGCTGGGAAAGGAAGAGCTGAACAAGGCCTTGAAGATGGTGACCCTTTTAGCATGTTCAAAGTAACGAATGTCATTGGAGCATCTGCATTTCGTGTGTCCTCAGATATCGTGGCTTCTGGAAGCCAACGAAGACTATGCTAGTATTAGGAGAGGGGGAGAATGAGCAACAAAGCAGGGAAAGACCCAGGAACAAGATAAGGGAGGTAAAGAGGCATCCACAGCTCTGCAGAACTGAGATGCGAAGTATGCAATACGAAGTATGAACACACCTGGAATCTATGGTAAGAGATACATGGAGCAACTGGAGAAAGTCCAGCGGAGGGGTATGAGGATGATCAGAGGGCTGGGGCATCTGTCGTATGAGGAACAGCTGTGAGAGCTGGGTCTGTTTAGCCTGGAGAAGAGAAGACTGAGGGGGGGTCTTATCAATGTCTCTAAGTACCTTATGGGGTGTCAAGGGAGGGTGTCAAGGGGATGGGGACAAACTCTTTTCATTTGTCCCACGTGAAAGGACAAGAGGAAATGGGCAAAAACTGAAGCACAGGAAGTTCTGCCTGAATATGAGGAGGAATTTCTTCACTGTGAGAGTGACAGAGTGCTGGCACAGTGCAACCAGGAGAGGTTGTGAAGTCTCCTTCTCTGGAGATATTCAAAGCTTGCCAGGATGCAACCCTGTCTGACACGCTCTAGGTGACCCTGCTTGAGCAGGGAGGTTGGACTAGGTGATCCCCACAGGTCCCTTCCAACCTTACTGATTCTATGATTCTACGGAAAGGAGGAATAGGGAAGCGGAAGACCCCCAACTCTAATGTTTCTATTGATTGCAAAATATCACGTGAAGGAGGGATATTTTATAGGGAGGATTTATATTGTAAAGGTACAATTGCCCAGGAATTTCTTTATTTGGAGTCCCTCTTCAGCGGCACCAGGCTCAGGCTGTAATTGCTGCACATGTGCCATTAAAACTTACTTTGCTTTGATTTGGCTTTGAACTCCTGTCTCAGCAGGAACCTAGGGTCGGACTTTGTAATGGTGGCCGGTGAGCCTAATTTTCCATGACAGCACCTGCAGCACCAGTTCTAACTTTCCTGGTGATCCAGGCTGCCACGTGAGCCTGGCTGCCACCGCCAGGACTAAGATCCTCCCAGAGCCATGTCTTCTCCAGGCTGAGCAGGCCCAGCTCTTGTAGCCTCTCCATGCAAGGCAGATGCTCCAAGCCCCTCATCGCCTTTGTGGCCCTTCGCTGCCCACGCTCTGGCAGGTCCCTGTCCAGGGCCCAGCACTCCGGCTGTGGCCTGCCCAGTGCTGCGGAGAGGCCAAGGCTCCCCGCCCTCCACCGCTGGCCTCCACTCTTCCTGGTGTGACCCAGGAAGCCGTTCGCCACCTTTGCCGCGAGGCTGTATTGCTGCTCCTTACAGCTTTGCAGCCGGCAGCCCCGCAGCCTGCGCCAGTGCACGGGGTTGTTTGTCCCCAAGTGCAGCACGTGGCAGTTCCCGTTGTTGAACCTCACGAGATTCCTGCTTGCCTGCTTCTCCAGGGCGTTGAGGTCCTTCTGACTGGCAGCACAGCCCTGGGGGAGATCAACTGTTCCTCCCAAGGCTGTGATGCCTGCAGACTTGCTGAGGGTGCGCTCTGTCCAATCATCCACGTTATCTACAAAGATGTGAACCTCTGCTGGCCCCAGCATCAGCCCCAGGGCGCACTGCTAGTGGTGGCTTTGTGCTGCTGATCGTAACCCTCTGAGCCCTTCCGAAGCCGCCTGGCCCTCCACCTACCTCGCCTGCACCTCATCAGTTTGTCTAGGCGGATGGCAGGGGAGACGGTGCTGAAAGCCTTGCTGAAGGCAAGGTAAACACCATCGCCTGCCTTCCCCTTGTCCACAGAGTTTGTGGCTGTGTTGTAGAAGGCCTTCAGGTTGCTCAGGCCTGGTTTCCCCCTTTGTAAATCCATGCTGACTACTCCTAGTCATGTTTCTCCTGCCCTTGGGAGCCCAGCACTGAAGGAAGCACTCCATCTTTGCCCTTCCCTGTGCTCAGTATCACAGATCTGCAGTCAAGAGTCGGCCTTTTGCATAGCACAGACCTTACTACAGCAGCACGTGCTGGTGCATTCTCCCGGCTGGCAGTCACCTGCGGTTTCTATGGCTGGAGGCACCATACCTCAGAAGTATGTGGGAATACAGTGATAAGAAATGAGATGACACTGGAGAAACCCTCAACTCTGGGAGGACTTTTCTGGAATGTAGTCATAAGAAATAGAAACAGAAATCGTAAGGGAAACGTGTAACCTGTTTGGACAAAAAAAGCAATTTGCCTTGCGAGCGGTTTCAGCCGCTACTTTTGAGGGGAACAGCAGGGGTAACTGTGAAAGAATAATGCCATCTTACGCAGTGTGAACCCTGCTTTGGACTGGTGGCCTGACTACAGGACCCCACCCTGCGAGAGGGGAGCGCTCGCATCAGGGTTCCTCCACGACTGACAGGGCACTGAGGCATTGCCCTCCTAAGATAGCAGCTTAGTTGTGAACCCAAAGCGCACATAGCAATATAGCCTGGCTACGGTGGATTAGGCTGAGAGATTAATCTAAGAGTGAATAATACAAACTTACTGCTTGCTGCCCTGCTACGTTTGGAGTCCTCGCTCTTTCTACAGTTCCCCTTAAGGTAGAGAACATTCAGAAGAATCTGTGGCACACACCCTAGCTCTTGACATGATGTTAGTGGCAAAGCGTTGTACGTATATTCCTGACAATAACGAAAAGATATGTTGTCATAAGTTACTCTCTTGAAGGTTAATTCATACAGAGAGTTTGTTAAATCATGTAAACAATTTATTTAATTATTTAATTAAGTAAGCAGCCACAAGCAAAACAGCGCTGGGCGGCCGGGGAGTCTCAGCTCCGCCAACGGCGCGCGCCTCCCTCACACACAGTCCCCCCCTTATAGTCTGCGTTGTAATCTCCTGCTGCATCCCGCGCATGTGTGAGTTGCTGGGGGGGGTCGTCTGAAGCTCTCTGGTGGTCGTGGAGAGGAAGGCCGTGGTGGTCTTTTGTCTCTTTATTTTGGTTTGTCTCCTTGTGAGTGATCACAGGGGTTTGCTTATCTGTTGTGTTGACTCCCTTTTGGAATGCTGTTCTGTGAGAAAATTACAGGCGCCTGCTTATCTTTTCTTTATTCTTTTACCTTCAAAACCTCTGAGCAGCTTGTTGCTTACTTCAGCTCTTCATAGTCCTGCAAGATAGCTAGGGCCCCGACACTGGTTCCACAAGGGGTAATATAAGCTTTTGTGCTTACCATAATTTATTTGTCTGACACCATGTCTCAACCCTGATTGTTGTAACACCTCCTCCTCCCCCTCCATCGGCTTATTCCTCCTTCTAAACAATGAACAAATAGCTACAATTTATTACATATGTGATGTCTTGGAAAAAAATTGTAAATTGACCGCACAACTGCATCAGGAAGACAGCTGGAGTTTGTGGGACTGGTTCAGCTCTCTGGAAACTAAGCTCATCTATAGGTGTCTTATAGTTTTCTGTGGTATAGTAGTGTTACACTTGCATGTTTTCTTCTTAAGCGTCGTCCGTTGTATTTTTGTAACCATTGCTTACACTAGAAATATCCATCAAGCCAGCAAAAGGTTGAAGATAAACAGGGTATCTGCCTGGCTATGCTGGAAGCTCACGAGCAACAGAAGGAAAAAATTGATAAACTTATGCTCATCTCAATCAAATGAGGGAACCTAAAGGCAAGAGCGATGAAGGGACAGAATGGCCTAAGCAGAGAGAGGTCCTGTTTAGGAGCCTTGAGCTAAGCATCTGTGGCTCTTCTACTGCACTCGAGGTGTGAGACTGGTAGCCTTGTTCCTTCGTGGTATGCGGAGACCACATTGGTGAGGCTTATTGTTACCATTGCTGCCATGTGCTCTCTCTTACAGCTAGCTGTAGCAAATAAAGCTGCTCTTCTGACCAAAACCAGAAGTATTAAGAATTACTTTGACAATGGGAAATTTTTCCTGCAAAGGCACTTTACCTTGGCAGTAAAACTCTTTTTTTTTTCTTCCTCAGAAGTAGGACAGCTGTCATCACTCTCCTCTTGCTTGCACATTCTTAAAAAGGGAAAGAAAAAAAAAAGAAAGAAAGAAAGAAGAGGAGGAGGACTGTCTCAAATCTTTCCTCTTTTAGCTAGGTAAAGGCATCTGGGAAAAGATATTGTTTGAGTCTCACATTCCTGAGGGAAAAGCCATCTCACTGTTCTAATATTAATTGACATATTTAGCATGCCAGATAGTCTCATTTCAACAAAATATACAAACATTTACATCTCTACAAGTAGTACTAGAGTGAACTGCAGGATAGTGAACTGATTTTTCAAAACGTACTGAACTTCTCTCTCTCTATATATATATATATATGTATATAAGTGCAGTTACATTTCCTTTCAGTTCTTATACCAAGTTCAGGAAACATTTCTAAGTACTAGTGCGGCTAGTGAGCAGACAGTTAACTGATGGTGGTGGTGGTTTAAGAGGACAATAACGAAATACTGAACTATTCATACCACACATGCAACATCACAGGCAGGGACTTCTTTTCTTTTTTTCCAACACGTGCTTGAAAATGCCGTAAACTACCCTGCATTTGCCACTCTCTACAGCCCTCCATGGGTCACTCTGAAAATTGAACAGCATCGCCAGAATCAGAGGACTATCCTCATGGGGAAGAAGCACCAGCGAATCTCTACTCCGTACCAAAGGGTCTGCGACAGGCAAGAGGGACCTAGCTGTGCCATTGTGTATCACACTCCAAGCTCTTAGCCGTGGGATGAAGCCAACCTGCGCTCGGGCTCGTTGGATAATTCAGGTCGGAAGGGACTTCAGCCCTGCAGCGGCTCTCCCAGGCTGCGACCACCGGTCAGGGCTGGGCTCCTCCGAGCCCGCTGCCCCCTCAGCTCTCTGCGCTACCTGTCTCAGTGGATCAGAAGGGCTGCTCACTCGGGCAGCACCACGCTGCTCACAGACATACAGCCCAGGAGTCAGCAATGGCCCGGAGCGGGGGAGCAGTGAAAAGCGATTCCATCCCACAAAACACACACGCACACACAGCGCTAAGAGCGAAACACAGCAGACCCAGGGGAACGGAGCAGTCACTGCCGCTGGCGGCGGTGGCGGAGCGGTGCTAAGGGCCGGCTCGGCTCGGCTCGGCTCGGCCCGGCCCGGCCCGGCTCCGCCCCCTCCCAGCAGGAGCGGCTGCCGGGCTCTGGTCCCGAGGTCGTTCGCCTGCTGGCCCCGGCAGCCAATGGGCTCGCGGCGCGTGTCGCCCTGAGGCGGCCGCAGGTGCCGCTCGCCCTCACTGCTCCCGCCGGCTCGACGCGGCCGCTGGAGCCGCGTGGCGGTCCGCGCCTGGTGTGCCTGGGCCGCGGCTCGGGGCTGGCGGGGCCTGCGGTAAAGACCACGCTGAGGGCGTGAAAAACCCGTGGCCCAAAGGGCTGCGGTGTGCCTGTTCCAGTTAGATTCCCGGGGCCCGAACATCCAGTTTGGCAAGCCAGCACGCACACACACACACACACACACACACACGCACACACAGACACACAAACACGCTACAGTAGCAAGCAGCTTATTAGTAGATACTTACAGACAGACTGACCCGATGGTGATCTCGAGAAGGACCACCCCAATGCTTGTCCCAATCGTCTGCCTGAGGAGAGAGAGTCGGCAGGCACAATCCTTTCAGGCGTCCCCAAGGAGGCAACGTGGTCCTCTGCCGTGTAGCAGCCTCTCTCTCCTTCAGAAAAACCCCGGTATTTATGATTATTTGCGGTAGGTGGGGGGTCCCGGCACATGGGGCCAACAAGTGCAGGGAGTCTAGCCCAACTCCGCCCCCATTGCATAACCGGGCTGTGATACTGCGCACGCGTGCAGATTTATTTTGGGGGCCACATTGACTTTGGGGGTCGCTATTTCACCACTCTTCAACTTGTGACCTTCATGTTGACTGCTTCTCGAGGTTATTCTGTGGCTAGAAGCCACAGAACCTATATGTAACCAACCGCTGTTCTTTCTCACACCTTTCCAAGACCTTCTTAGTTGCTTCTTTGTGTTCTGCTTAACACAGCCTTACTGTTCCAGGCACCAAAAAGTTACAGCACCGACTATTCTCACCAAGTATCACACAGTACAGATACAAAAGTTACAACACGGACCATTCCCACCAAGTATCACCTAGTACGGATCCAAAGGAGAAGTCTTTCTGCACTTGCCTTTGCTTTGGAGAGAGAAGAGCAAGGGCCCAGCACTGAACAGAAGGTTGGCTTTGCCTGTCACACTGCAGGGCAGAGAAATTGCTTCCCCCGCACACTCGCAGACTGGGTGAGGTTAGAAGGGGCCTCTGCAGATCATCTAGTCCAACCTCCCTGCTCAGCCAAGGTCACCTAGAGCATGGTAGACAGGATCGCATGCGGGTGGTTTTTGAGTTATCTCCAGAGATGGAGACTCCGCAACCTCTCTGGGCAACCTGTTCAAGTGTGCTGAAAAATCAGACTCCCTGACTGGGAATTCAACCTGGACCATGGTGCTGAGAGCACCAGATCTTAACCACTAGAGCACCAGGGAGCTTTGTTCTTTCCCCTTTGCACACTGCACATGGACCTAATACCCTTCCAGACCAGTGGGCTTTAAAACCTCTCACCGCTGCCAGAAGATCTCCCCCTCCCCTCTGCCCAGACCACAGGGAGCCTCCTTCTACAAGGCAGCAGGAGTCAAGAGCCCCAGTAGCAGCAGGACCTGAACTCGAGGCCCCTGTCTCAACACACTCCTGCTTGCAGCCTCCACTGGGGAAAAGGACACAGTCCGCCTTCTGGCCCTTGGCCGGGCTGCCGGGGCAGGCTGAAGGAGCAGCCGGCAAGCCAAACGAAGGCAGCAGAGGAGAGCTCTCCCTTGCTCCAACGGCCTCTCTTCCCGCAGCCCTGCACGTACCTGATTCTAGGCCAGATCAAGGCGAGAGAGGGCGAGGGAGGGAGGGAGAAGGGCTAACCGCCTGCCCAGACTAAGCCTTCAAAACCACAACTTTCATCGTGCATTCTGGTTAGGGCTGAGCAACGCCAGTCCTGGGAGAAAACACAGCTGTTCCCCTATAATGCAGCAACAGGCCAGACTCCCACCAGCTTTGCCCCTCCGGCACCAAGCCGACAGGTACTCTTCTGGAAGAGACAAGCGGCGGGAGTAAGAGGGTACAGTCATATGGGCAGGGCCGCCTAGGGCAGGAAGGGGAGCGGAAGAAAACAGACACACGTACTGCATTACAACATTTAGTAAATACAAAGCTGGGACAGAACACGTTCAGTTCAACACAGCATGTTGTTATGGACACACCACGCCATTAAGAGGTACGAGGCACGTTTCCCCAGGCTTCCTTCGTCTCATCTGTCCACACTCAGCCTTCTGCAAAGGTGAATTCCTGTGCGCCAGCATCTTCCAGTCAGCTGACGACTGCTGCAGGCGTGAAATGACAAAGGCAGCTGTTCCCGAGCGGCGGCTCCCCAGCATCTTTTGTCAAATCAGATCACATCCTTTTGGGTCAAAACATCGCAGTGCTCACGGGTTGCCCTCGAAAGCGGCTCCTGCTCTACGTTCTCGGAAGAGCCTTCAGAAGATGCCCAGGCAGCACCTCCCACCGATGCAGTTTTCACTTCAGCCACTGCTGAGGAGGCCAGGCGGGGCAGGGGGAAGAAAATGCCCTCGTTAGTGTTACAGGAGGAAAAGGCAACAAGTCCCCAAACCAAACAAACCAGATCAGCCCCGGCAGACAGGCACCTCCATTCACAACACAAGCAGATTCCAGGCATCGGACTTGCGTCCGTCCAAGCAAATGCAAAGACCTATAAAGCAGCAGCCGGCCACTCGCTAGGAGCTTAAGGAGCTCTGGAACAGAAGGAATTGCTCTCAGGGGCTACCCGCTTGGAAACAGGCCCAGGCACTGCAAAGCCGTGACTCTGCGGGAACGATTTTCATGAAGAGCTGGCATTATACAGGGCTCTGGGGGTCTGTGGGTACGCGCCCGTACCTTGTTCTTCCCTCTCCCTCTTGTGTAAGGCAGCTGCATTATATTCCGTACCACTATTATTCGGATAAGCAGGAAGTTTGCACATCAAGCGCCTTGTTGGAAAGCTACTAGAAAACAACTGTGCTTAGCACAGCAGCTTGACAGCTTTCAAGTGGTTGTGTTCAAAAGCTAGGGACCGTCATCTTCCTTCATTACACTGCTAGCGTATCCCCACAAAGTACCTTGCTCGAGCTCTTCAGCGATAGTTTTGACCACTCCCGCCACACCTGGAAGCATAGACAGGATTCCCTCAAGACCTCACAGTTACCCGCTTGCAGGACTAGCTTCTACAGCCTTTGGAAACCCAGCTGTAACGTGGAATAACAACTGGAAACACCATCCCCCACACTGAGAAATACTTTGTCCACCACAATGCAGCATTCTCATTACTGCGTGGCATTAACTGCAGCACAAAGCAGCCTGCAGTTCAGCCGTTTTCTCACATTCTGCTTTTTAAAGAGGACAGCAAAAAGCACAAAGACTTCACAGCAGCGGAGGCCTAGAGGGCTATCCACAAGGGCACAAGCAGCACGGTTACACCATTACATAAGGCTTGTGAGGGTTCATCACGATGCAGGCCGAGACCCCTAGAAGCGACTGTCCAAACCGAGAGCGTACAGCTTCCGGGCTTAGGCAAAGAGCAAACAGCGCAAGCTGAACCCCCTGTGGGCATCACCACTAATTCTGGCACACACACAGGCTCACCCACCAACACACTCACCCAGAGAAGAACCAAAACGCTGCCGAATTTAATTTAACGGCTCTTTTTCAGCCAGCACTGCTGGCTTACTATTTAGCCACCGGGCTGGCCCAAGGACGGTCATCTGGATCACCCTGTGAGACTCCACAAGACAACGCTCACAGCTTAGCAACTCAACTCGACAACATTACCGGCACGGGTACAGGCACAGGTACAGTACCCAGGCACGTCACTGAAACAGGATCCTTGCTATGCGTGGGGCATCACAGCACCCAGTTAGAATCAGAGGTGCCCGTACACTTCTCACGGATAGAACAGACGGAAGAGGCGACCTTGCCCAGGCCTCCACTCAGTGCAAAGGGGGCAACGGATCACTGAAGATGCACTTACAGTGCCTTACCTCAGCCATATGAGCTTCCACTCGCTCTTCCACAGAGGAAGCATTGCCCACTGGGTTCATCAGCAGAGAGTGGCTTCTGCAGCGCTCATGAGCAGGTGCGGCAACGGCTTCCACAAACCTCTCACTAGCTCTGGCTCGATGCAGGCGTTTTGTGAGGGCCAGTTCCCATTCTAAATCGCTAACTCTCCGCTGCAGTCGGCCTACCGTGGAAGCTTCAGTAGCGGCTCTGATCTGATCCACTCGCTCCTGGGTGGCTGCCTGTGTCTGAAGCAGATCACGCAATTTCAACCCCCAGGAAAGAAAAAGAGAACGTCCACCCCTAGTCAGCTTCACACACCCAATTTCAAGAGCACAACCTTACTCAGCGAGGCAACAGTGCCTCCTCACTGCCCTCAACAATCAGGGCTCAAACTCTAAGGCACCAACTTTTAGAGTTTTCAATCAAAGCTCGGACTAAGCAACCTCTGTCTCGGCAAGACACCAGTCTCCTTGCAATTCTTCTCTTGGTGCTGCTACCCGATTCCCCAGTGACCTGTCTGTGTAAAGAAGAGTATTCACAGACTCTCAGGGGCCGTTCAACAAGCTCACAGCCTTCAACAGCCTCCTGAAGACAGAAGGAGCCCTTGACTCCACAGCCCTGACCGGCAGAAGCAGGAAGTACTGAGAAATGACCACAGTAAGGAAGAGAGGAATGACAAGGCACAGATGCACTGCACATACTAGAGGGAAGGAAGCTTACGCGCAGAAAGAGATTGACTTCCTCCAGTTTTTGCCTTAGCTCTTGCTCTGCTCTTTCTTCAATCTCCCTTCTATAGTCTTCACTGTGCCTGGGATCCATCTTCTTGGCCTCTAAATGACGCCTGAGGGCAACCACCTCTTCTTCCAGCAGCCGCTTCCTCTTCCGCAGACTTTCGCGGCTCCCATGCATCCAGGCCAACTCTTCTCGCAAACCTTCATTTGCTTTCTCTAGCTGCCTCGATCTTCTCCGCTCTCTTGCCAGCCAGTTGGAAAGTTCGTGGACCTGTACACAGGGGAAGGACAGGCTCACTTAACCAGAGGCATGTTACATGCCTGCCACACACTCAGGACAGAACCCACAAGAAACACATCCTCTTCTGCCCATGACACTGAATGCCCATGACAGCTGTGCTCCAGAGAGTAGCTTTTCAAGCAGTGCAGGAAGAAGGCATTTTCTCTTCTAGATCCAGGGGGCTGTTTCTTTTCAGGAACTCTTAGCAAGCACCAGGACTTCAGGAGGCCCCAATGGGCACTTATCAAAGGAATAGTTAGGCATTATCAGGGATCCTAAGGAAAAGCCATTCCTTGCAAAACACAGCCACCAGGTAATTAACAACACCAGACAAAAGCCAGGAACAAAAACCCTACAGGTTTCCAAAACAAACCCAAACAGACCAAAGCTCACCTTTGCTCTTAATCTACCAACTTCACCGCCCTTTCCAGAACACATGTCCTCCGTTTTGCTCTGGAAATCCAACTGGGACTCACTCTCTCGCCTCTCATACGCCCTCAGTTTCTTCATAGCTGTTTCCAGGAGCCTCTTGGACCTGCAGCAATTTGTAAAGTAAGTCAGCAAGTAAAATGGGAAGCCCAAGGACAGTCAGCCTCTGCCTGAAAACACAGGTACAGAGCTTCTTCCTGCCCTGCAACCCTCCCTTCCCACAACAACTGCAGGGCAGCCTGCACTTCCACCTACCTAAGGCCATACTCTTACGTACAAAGCCACCTGCAAGATCTAAAGCAAGGCTTGAAGTTGCTTACACTCCTGTGCTCAAAGTCACAGGCTCAGGTAAAGCTTGAACCCAGCCTAGCCGCTACGTCTTGCAAGTACGGAAATCCTGCACCTACCTGTTGCACTCTTTCTGCAATTCGATGTTTCTTTGCATTTCTTCCTCCAGGCGGGCTTCTGCTGGTTGTTCCCACTCTGCCAGCTTCCTCACGGACTTTCCGTTGCTCTCACACTTCCCAAGCAGAAAGGAGAAATGGCACACGCGACTCAGTAACGGCCTCTGTACGCACTCGCTGCAGGCAGCATTCCTCACAAAGCTGCTACAGGACGTCTCCCTCTGCTAGCCAAGGGACGGCCGCGGAACTCCAGGGCACAGAATTCCCACGTAAAGGGCAGCGCCTCAGCCTTCCCACCACACAGGCCAATTCCGAGGGACAGAAAGAGTTGCCCGTCAGCCCTCCTCCCGCTCCCCTCCTCCCCCTCAAAAGTGAACGCCACTCGCTATGAGGGGCTCGCGGGGGGAAAACACACTGGAAGAAGAAATTCACAGCAACCGTTGATGTACCTGCTGATTTTGGTCTTCTCCCAAAGGCACCCGTCTTGTGCCTAAGCCAGGCATCAGGTCCTCCAGGCCATTATGAACCTACGGAAGCATTAGAAGAAGTTAAAAAGCCACACGGACTCCTTCCAGGCAGAAGCTGACACCTCACTCAAGGGGTATGACCAAAAAGAAATGCCACAGACCTTTCTCCATCTCCCTACTCCTTTATTATCTAACCCCAGCTCCAGTCATCCAGCAGTTCCCCTTCACTGAGGGCTTGTCTCTACCCACCTAGCCCCAGCACACCAGAATAAAGCTGCCCACGGATGGAGCAGGACAGTATTACTTGCACCTTGGCTTCTTTGGAGTTCTTTGAGTCACTCCACGGACTTACACCTCTGAGCCGAGGAATCCATCGGCACTACACAGGCAAGGGGCTCAGAGGCCGGGAATGGAATTCTTGTCACAGCCTGAGCTCGCCAGTTAGGAGGGCTCGGCGACAAAGCGCTCGGCACCAAGGCAATGCCACAAGCTAACTTGCAGAGTGCCTTGAAGGCAGGAACGTCTGAAGTGCTGCTGCCTGATGCCTTACGCACCACGACGGGGATAAAGCAGCAAACATTTAAACCAGCACACGAGTGTCAAACCCGGACCTCAGCCAGTGTTAAGGAAGACTCAGCAGAGTACCCCGTGAAAACTCTCAAAACCAGGAAGCCGGGCAGTGCACCAACAGCAGCCGATCCTCGGTGGGCTGCAGCAAATGCTTTCTTTCCCCCGGCCTCCCCAGGAAAATCCCTTCTGAACATCCCCCCACATACACACACACACACACACACACACATAACTAGGCTCAGTAGCTCATCAAAAAGGAAGGCCATGACCAGCTTACAGAGGCTGAGCTGTGCTGCTCTTCCTGAAGAGCTTCCAGGCGAGCAGTCTGTTCCTGGGCTCTGCCTTCCAGGCTGGCCTTTGCCTGTTCAAGCCTTGACAAGAAACACAGGTCTCGTTAACGGGAGCCCACAAGAGCACAAACACTGACACAACAGCGTGAAATAACGTAAGCTAAAGCAAAAGCCTCTCTCAAAATCACATACTGACTGGCTGCCACGCAGCAAGGTGATCCTGCTGCTTTTGCACCATCCCAGAAAGCTTCACTGTGACAGCTCCTTACCGTGCCACTCGCTCTTCCACGTCCTTCAGGCTAATGGCTCCCGAGGAGGCTTCCGGAAGGTCTTGCAGTTGCCGGCAAGAAGCCATCGCTTCCCTTTGCTCGTCTTCCAGGGCCCTCTTCAAATCCTGAGCACAACGCTCGGACTGAACGCGCTGTTCTTCCAACTCCTGCAGCTGTAAAACCCCAACCGGGACCCACGGTAGGCAGCTTGTTCTCATACAGACAAGTCGACTCCTTCGACTCCCGAGTCGACGCTCCAAAACCCTGGTGCTTCATCCTCTTGCATACTGGCCTCTCCCATCCCCAGCTCAACTTCCTACAAGCAGCCCTAAACACTGCTGCAGCACCAGCCCTACTCTTTCAATGACCCGTGACGCTCCTGGCCTCCAGCCGGTCGCCCCTCCCAGGGGAAGCATTACTCGCAAAGTTCACCCTTCTCCTGCAGCGACTTTCCAGCTCCATAATAACAGCCGTGAGCACAGCAGTCTGAACAGCAAAATGCACAACACACTCCGGGCATCTCTAGCTCACCCACTGTCACCTTCAAGTCAGCCTCAAAGCTCAGGCGGCTTGTGACAGGCAACCAACAGCTTTCTTCAGACCTACCCACCAGAGGGCTGCTCCCCACACACTGCTTCGCCCCTCACGCTTGAAACAGGCTCCTTCAAGAGCCCGTTGTGTTTGCCACCATGGGGCAGGGCGAGGAAGCAGGGAACAGAAGGGACATCACTGCAATACAACCTAGAGCCTGAACGAGGGCTTACGCCTCAGGGGCTGAAGAGCAGCGTCAGCTCTTACTGGCAAGGGAAATCAGCTCGTTTCTGGACAGTTCACATTACAGGACCCTGCACGCTCGAGGAGGAAGAGCAGGTCACTCGGTTCCCGGTTCCACCGCCTTCATGCCTTACCACAGCCTAGAATGACTGACTTCCTCAGATCCCCCAGGCGCTTGGTCACAGAATACTGCTGGGCCCCTTTTCATCGGTTACAGGGAAAAACAACATTCTCCTCACAGCCATTAATGTAGTTACAGCCTTTGCCTACCTTGCCTTTAACCCTGGCTTGTCCATGTTACCTGCTTGTAGGCATTGTTGAAACGTGAAGGTCTGACATGCTAAGAATTAACCCTGTCAATTCCTATTTGAACAACAAAAGATGTCATCCCGTGTGGATACTTTGTAAGGTGAGGTTGAACAGTAGCTTTTCTCAAATGCTTTAACCTGCCTAAAAAGAAGAAAGAATGGAGAGAGACATGGTCCTTCTTGCCTTTGCTTTTCAAGAATGTTGGAGGAAGAGGAGAGCGATGACAGCTGTCCTGCTTCTGAGAAAGCAAAACGCAGTTTAGCTGCCAAGGTAAAGTGCCTCCAGAGGCAGCGTTTCCCGTGGAACAGCTGATTTTCAGGGGAGACCTGTCTGGACTGGGGCAAAACGGTGTTTGCAGGCAGGTGATTTTCTCCTGCAAAGCGGTCTCCTGTGTGCCGCCCTCTCTGCTGCTCTGCGCTGTGTCCTCAAAGACTTGTAGGTACAGCAGAGCATGCAGCAGTCTTGTGCTTGGGCGCGAAAGAGAGTAGGAGACTAGATTAAAGACCACATGGTTTGCTTCCTGGGAGTCACATTTCTAGACCATCAAAGTGGCTCAGCTCCTAGATTACGTCTTCTTTTGTGCTGCAGACGTTGCTCTTTGTTTCCGGTAGCTTTGGTGATAGAATCCTGACTGATGTGGCAAAAGGGCATTTATTGTTCAAAATCGGCTGAAACGCTTTGTCCCCTGGCTCTCCCTTCTTCCTGGTCAGGTTCCTCGGGTGTGCTTTGTGGGAGGGGGCTGGGGTTTGCTCAAGCAGGTCTCTTTTCCCCCCAGCCAGGTGAGATGAGGATGGCATTCCAGGCTTGCAGGTGATCTTGTGCTACCTGTTTCGCCTCTTTATTTTCTTTTTGATTGTTTTTGTTTTCCAGTTGCGGTGTGTGGCCATGGGACTGTGCAGTGATGAGGACTCCGAGAGTGATGCTGGAACCCAGCTTGTACTGCAGGAGGTGGAGGCGTGTTTGGTTTGTAACCTGGTTCCGTCTTTCTCAGTGACCTTTGCGAGAGTGTTGCAGATGCTGCGTGTGAAGAGGTCCTGCAGGACATAAGATGTGCTTGTGGTGTGAAGAGTGAAAGTGAGGTAGGAGAAGGAGGAGGTCTGACTAAGGTTCTGCCTCACAGAAGAGAAGTCAGAAGAGTTCCGTGTGTGGGTGGAGAGAAGAGAAGTATTTTGGCAGGTGTTGACTGCCTGTGCCGGGGATGCTTGTTTCTGTCCTCTCCAACTCTTTTGTCTGGCCTCATTTAGGAAGCATCCCCTGAAAGGGATGGAGTAGTGGCTAGTGGTGGTCCTGAAGTGGCCCATACTGCAGCAGCCCCTGCTGATGTGAGAGGTGAGTTAATAAACATTGATCGCCCTTGTTTCTCTGCTCGTTGTGCAGAGTCAGCAAAGGGAAATGGTGACCTGCTTGTGAGATGGGCCAGCACCCAACTGTTGCCTTGCCAGCAAGTGCCAGGGGGGAAGGGACCATCAAGTGAGGGCGATGTTTTGTGGTAGTGCTAGGCAAGGAGTGTTGTGTCCTGGTGCGTTCCTGTGCGTGTGAGGATGTTTTGGCTCATGCTTTGAGGGTTCCTCCTCTACTGATGTGCAAAGTGATAGTGAGTGCCCGAGTGTGGTGCCCTGTTTAGGAGGGAAGCTGTCCCCAAGGTGGCTGCTGCCGGACTCTGACATGCCAGAGCCTCGTTTGGCTGCTCCGTGGCCACCTGTTGGGGGCTGTTCATTGTAGCCGTGAGAGGGGTCATGCTGGGCTTGTCATCCTCTGCTGCAGAGAAGGGCAGAGGGAGTGGTGCGAACAGGGTGGTGCAGCTGGGAGTGGAGATGCCCTTGCATGACAGTTGTATGTTTTGCCTCTGTAGCTGAACTATTGCCAGTTCAAGCATTCTGGTGCAAGGCTTGGTTGAAGCAGGAGAGCAGCAGAATGAAAGGAGGACTCACGGTGCGTCTTTTCTTGCTTCCTTTGTAGGTGTTACATCGGCAGCAGGAGTGGAGCAGGAGGAAGAGAGCGACTCTCCCTGGGATTCGGAGGTGCTTTCAGTGAGGGGCGCAGTGGGGTCCCAGTGGGGGGAATCACTCGGGATATCGCTTTGGACATGGGCCCGAGCAGTGATGAGGCTCACTTCCCTCTTGGGCTGCTTCCGCCATCCATTTGTTCCTGTGAACTTGAGCTGCTTCTGCTCTGTGCAAGCTGTTCAGTGAGCCCTGTGACTAGCTCGGGTGCGCTAATGCCGCAGGGGTGATGGCAACTGGCCGTCAGAGTGAAGATTCTGGTTCTGCAAGTGGCTGGAAGGGTTGCCGCTTCTTTGCCCCGGTATGCAAAGAAAGGAGTGTTTTTGGCACCGTGCAGCCAAGTAATCACCAGGACAAAAAAAAAGTCAGTCGGGGTAGGCTCCGAGCAGTGTTTTGGGTTCTGAAAGGGCTGTTGTGCTTGCAGAGCCTGCACTCCTTGACATCCAGCCTGAGTGCAGAAGCAGCCATGAAACTGCAGGTAATGCTTAAGAGACGATGCAAGTGCTGGCTGGGTATGCCACCAGTTAAAATGGAGGTTGATGCGGAAGGTTCCTGGAGATACTTTGCCCCACTCTCTGCTCGTTTGTGTTCTCGCTCACGCAGGTGTCTGCAAAGGAGGGAGGGAAGCGTGAAGGACACGAGGCTGCTGCCACAAAGACAGACTTTGAGGGTGACGGACAGGTGACTGTGTTAAAGACGTATGAAGGTGTTAGCGTAAAGCAAGCTGTGCTTCCCAAATGAGCGCGGGAGGAAGACCACAGAGAGTAGCAGATTCCAAATGTGCTTCAGATGTATTGCAGAAATCGTTTCTTTACATCTGTGAAATGGAAGACCCACACGAAAGATGAAAGCCATGGGTTGGGAGTAGGAAGCCCTGGCTTTGATGGACAGGGAAATAATGTGCAGGCAAACTGAAAAATCGCTCTGTAGACTGATGTAGAGAGTGAAAAGAGGAACGTAGTCCATAAGCTGGTGTTGAAATAGAAGAGCGTTAGTATTGTCCAGGTGTTAATCTATGGATGTGTTTGGAGGGCTCTAAGGGGGCTGGCAGTTCCTGTTGGCCCCCACCACAGAAACTGACACCAGTTCAGAAAAAAAGAAGAGAAAAAAAAAAAAAAAAAGAAAAGAGAAATCTTCCAAATTGCCATTCAAAGTAGTTTTTTTTCAAAAGAATACTAAATCTAAAATGGGGAAAGAGTTGCTAGCTCTGATTTTTCTCAAGGTTTAAGTAGTTCATATATGTTATGGTAGGCTGAAGAAGAGCATGATGAAACACAGAGAGCGCTTCCTCAAGAGAAGAGTGCCAGAGCCCTACGAGAAGGCATTTTGAACAGCCCTGCTTGGAGACGGAAGGGCCCAGAAGAAGAAAGAAGAACTCTAGTGAAAGTTTCAGAGGTAGGCAGTTTTATTTCTAGTGATTTTGATTTCACCATATTTGTTCTAAAATCGTGATAGATCTTCCTGGCAATAACTTCTGTGCTTTTTGCCAGATCACTTCTGGTGTGTCAGGTAAGTTGACTGTGGAAATACCATTTTGTTTGTTTGTTGTTCCTTCTGTCTCTAAAAATTCTGGACCAGCATACAAGACTGATGCGGTCTTGTATGTAGCTGAAGCGCAAGTGCAAGTAGGAAACCAACACGAAGGAAGACACTCTTTCCCCAATTTGTTAAGCTGTCTGCTGTTTTTTTTTCCATTGTGTAGACCTGCTATCCTGAATTTTAAGGTTTCTAGCAGTGCTCAGGTACCTAGGTATCCTGAGATTGACCGGGAAAGTAGTTGTTGTGCAGTATGTCTGAAAGTTTTAGTTGCAGAGCATCATCTGATCCTGTTGCGTGCTTTTCTTTATATCCTCATCAAAATTACTTGAAAAGAAAAGGAAAGGAAAACGTGCATTGGGGAGGGGAGTGTCTTTTCCACCTCAACCACTGGAAATGGTATGAAGGAGTATCGCCAGTGAATGAAGTTCTCTCTAGGAATTAAAATAATTGGAGGAGGAGGAGGAGGAGAAAGGATCATAAGAATGCTCCTTAAAGAAATCCTGAAAAGAGTTAACGGAAGGCATTGTGCAGATCCAGTGCTTGAAAGCATTATTTGTGCTATGCTACAGTACCCAGAGAGCACAAGATGCCTGTGCTAATGTGGAAGAAGGTTGCATATATAATAAACAAGGAAGGAAATTAATCAGAGTACTACACCCCCGGGGTGGTAGGTTGTGGTTGTATAGCTAACCTGTCGTGATACAGAAGGCTACAGTGTGAAGGAGGCGTTTGAGAAGCAGCATTCATGTTTAGTGCAGTTCAGCTAAATGTCAGAGAAGCAAAATACCTTTGCTAGGCCTGTTTTCCCAGACTTCATAGCACACCTACATTTACCTTTAAAGAAATATTTTGAAGGCCTGTAATAGACAATATACCATGCATATGCAACCTAGCACTGTCACTTTTAAAAAGAAGACAAAAAGTATTTTGTTAAGCTTTTTAAATTAAGTTTATTGTTGGGTTGCCGGATTTAGCGGGGGGAGAAAAGACATTTTACTCCTGTATGCCACCCTCTCTGCTGCTCTGCACTGTGTCCTCAAAGACTTGTAGGTACGGCAGAGCATGCAGCAGTCTTGTGCTTGGGCGCGAAAGAGAGTAGGAGACTAGATTAAAGACCACATGGTTTGCTTCCTGGGAGTCACATTTCTAGACCATCAAAGTGGCTCAGCTCCTAGATTACGTCTTCTTTTGTGCTGCAGACGTTGCTCTTTGTTTCCGGTAGCTTTGGTGATAGAATCCTGACTGATGTGGCAAAAGGGCATTTATTGTTCAAAATCGGCTGAAACGCTTTGTCCCCTGGCTCTCCCTTCTTCCTGGTCAGGTTCCTCGGGTGTGCTTTGTGGGAGGGGGCTGGGGTTTGCTCAAGCAGGTCTCTTTTCCCCCCAGCCAGGTGAGATGAGGATGGCATTCCAGGCTTGCAGGTGATCTTGTGCTACCTGTTTCGCCTCTTTATTTTCTTTTTGATTGTTTTTGTTTTCCAGTTGCGGTGTGTGGCCATGGGACTGTGCAGTGATGAGGACTCCGAGAGTGATGCTGGAACCCAGCTTGTACTGCAGGAGGTGGAGGCGTGTTTGGTTTGTAACCTGGTTCCGTCTTTCTCAGTGACCTTTGCGAGAGTGTTGCAGATGCTGCGTGTGAAGAGGTCCTGCAGGACATAAGATGTGCTTGTGGTGTGAAGAGTGAAAGTGAGGTAGGAGGAGGAGGAGGTCTGACTAAGGTTCTGCCTCACAGAAGAGAAGTCAGAAGAGTTCCGTGTGCGGGTGGAGAGAAGAGAAGTATTTTGGCAGGTGTTGACTGCCTGTGCCGGGGATGCTTGTTTCTGTCCTCTCCAACTCTTTTGTCTGGCCTCATTTAGGAAGCATCCCCTGAAAGGGATGGAGTAGTGGCTAGTGGTGGTCCTGAAGTGGCCCATACTGCAGCAGCCCCTGCTGATGTGAGAGATGAGTTAATAAACATTGATCGCCCTTGTTTCTCTGCTCGTTGTGCAGAGTCAGCAAAGGGAAATGGTGACCTGCTTGTGAGATGGGCCAGCACCCAACTGTTGCCTTGCCAGCAAGTGCCAGGGGGGAAGGGACCATCAAGTGAGGGCGATGTTTTGTGGTAGTGCTAGGCAAGGAGTGTTGTGTCCTGGTGCGTTCCTGTGCGTGTGAGGATGTTTTGGCTCATGCTTTGAGGGTTCCTCCTCTACTGATGTGCAAAGTGATAGTGAGTGCCCGAGTGTGGTGCCCTGTTTAGGAGGGAAGCTGTCCCCAAGGTGGCTGCTGCCGGACTCTGACATGCCAGAGCCTCGTTTGGCTGCTCCGTGGCCACCTGTTGGGGGCTGTTCATTGTAGCCGTGAGAGGGGTCATGCTGGGCTTGTCATCCTCTGCTGCAGAGAAGGGCAGAGGGAGTGGTGCGAACAGGGTGGTGCAGCTGGGAGTGGAGATGCCCTTGCATGACAGTTGTATGTTTTGCCTCTGTAGCTGAACTATTGCCAGTTCAAGCATTCTGGTGCAAGGCTTGGTTGAAGCAGGAGAGCAGCAGAATGAAAGGAGGACTCACGGTGCGTCTTTTCTTGCTTCCTTTGTAGGTGTTACATCGGCAGCAGGAGTGGAGCAGGAGGAAGAGAGCGACTCTCCCTGGGATTCGGAGGTGCTTTCAGTGAGGGGCGCAGTGGGGTCCCAGTGGGGGGAATCACTCGGGATCTCGCTTTGGACATGGGCCCGAGCAGTGATGAGGCTCACTTCCCTCTTGGGCTGCTTCCGCCATCCATTTGTTCCTGTGAACTTGAGCTGCTTCTGCTCTGTGCAAGCTGTTCAGTGAGCCCTGTGACTAGCTCGGGTGCGCTAATGCCGCAGGGGTGATGGCAACTGGCCGTCAGAGTGAAGATTCTGGTTCTGCAAGTGGCTGGAAGGGTTGCCGCTTCTTTGCCCCGGTATGCAAAGAAAGGAGTGTTTTTGGCACCGTGCAGCCAAGTAATCACCAGGACAAAAAAAAAGTCAGTCGGGGTAGGCTCCGAGCAGTGTTTTGGGTTCTGAAAGGGCTGTTGTGCTTGCAGAGCCTGCACTCCTTGACATCCAGCCTGAGTGCAGAAGCAGCCATGAAACTGCAGGTAATGCTTAAGAGACGATGCAAGTGCTGGCTGGGTATGCCACCAGTTAAAATGGAGGTTGATGCGGAAGGTTCCTGGAGATACCTTGCCCCACTCTCTGCTCGTTTGTGTTCTCGCTCACGCAGGTGTCTGCAAAGGAGGGAGGGAAGCGTGAAGGACACGAGGCTGCTGCCACAAAGACAGACTTTGAGGGTGACGGACAGGTGACTGTGTTAAAGACGTATGAAGGTGTTAGCGTAAAGCAAGCTGTGCTTCCCAAATGAGCGCGGGAGGAAGACCACAGAGAGTAGCAGATTCCAAATGTGCTTCAGATGTATTGCAGAAATCGTTTCTTTACATCTGTGAAATGGAAGACCCACACGAAAGATGAAAGCCATGGGTTGGGAGTAGGAAGCCCTGGCTTTGATGGACAGGGAAATAATGTGCAGGCAAACTGAAAAATCGCTCTGTAGACTGATGTAGAGAGTGAAAAGAGGAACGTAGTCCATAAGCTGGTGTTGAAATAGAAGAGCGTTAGTATTGTCCAGGTGTTAATCTATGGATGTGTTTGGAGGGCTCTAAGGGGGCTGGCAGTTCCTGTTGGCCCCCACCACAGAAACTGACACCAGTTCAGAAAAAAAGAAGAGAAAAAAAAAAAAAAAAAAGAAAAGAGATATCTTCCAAATTGCCATTCAAAGTAGTTTTTTTTCAAAAGAATACTAAATCTAAAATGGGGAAAGAGTTGCTAGCTCTGATTTTTCTCAAGGTTTAAGTAGTTCATATATGTTATGGTAGGCTGAAGAAGAGCATGATGAAACACAGAGAGCGCTTCCTCAAGAGAAGAGTGCCAGAGCCCTACGAGAAGGCATTTTGAACAGCCCTGCTTGGAGACGGAAGGGCCCAGAAGAAGAAAGAAGAACTCTAGTGAAAGTTTCAGAGGTAGGCAGTTTTATTTCTAGTGATTTTGATTTCACCATATTTGTTCTAAAATCGTGATAGATCTTCCTGGCAATAACTTCTGTGCTTTTTGCCAGATCACTTCTGGTGTGTCAGGTAAGTTGACTGTGGAAATACCATTTTGTTTGTTTGTTGTTCCTTCTGTCTCTAAAAATTCTGGACCAGCATACAAGACTGATGCGGTCTTGTATGTAGCTGAAGCGCAAGTGCAAGTAGGAAACCAACACGAAGGAAGACACTCTTTCCCCAATTTGTTAAGCTGTCTGCTGTTTTTTTTTCCATTGTGTAGACCTGCTATCCTGAATTTTAAGGTTTCTAGCAGTGCTCAGGTACCTAGGTATCCTGAGATTGACCGGGAAAGTAGTTGTTGTGCAGTATGTCTGAAAGTTTTAGTTGCAGAGCATCATCTGATCCTGTTGCGTGCTTTTCTTTATATCCTCATCAAAATTACTTGAAAAGAAAAGGAAAGGAAAACGTGCATTGGGGAGGGGAGTGTCTTTTCCACCTCAACCACTGGAAATGGTATGAAGGAGTATCGCCAGTGAATGAAGTTCTCTCTAGGAATTAAAATAATTGGAGGAGGAGGAGGAGGAGAAAGGATCATAAGAATGCTCCTTAAAGAAATCCTGAAAAGAGTTAACGGAAGGCATTGTGCAGATCCAGTGCTTGAAAGCATTATTTGTGCTATGCTACAGTACCCAGAGAGCACAAGATGCCTGTGCTAATGTGGAAGAAGGTTGCATATATAATAAACAAGGAAGGAAATTAATCAGAGTACTACACCCCCGGGGTGGTAGGTTGTGGTTGTATAGCTAACCTGTCGTGATACAGAAGGCTACAGTGTGAAGGAGGCGTTTGAGAAGCAGCATTCATGTTTAGTGCAGTTCAGCTAAATGTCAGAGAAGCAAAATACCTTTGCTAGGCCTGTTTTCCCAGACTTCATAGCACACCTACATTTACCTTTAAAGAAATATTTTGAAGGCCTGTAATAGACAATATACCATGCATATGCAACCTAGCACTGTCACTTTTAAAAAGAAGACAAAAAGTATTTTGTTAAGCTTTTTAAATTAAGTTTATTGTTGGGTTGCCGGATTTAGCGGGGGGAGAAAAGACATTTTACTCCTGTATGCCACCCTCTCTGCTGCTCTGCACTGTGTCCTCAAAGACTTGTAGGTACGGCAGAGCATGCAGCAGTCTTGTGCTTGGGCGCGAAAGAGAGTAGGAGACTAGATTAAAGACCACATGGTTTGCTTCCTGGGAGTCACATTTCTAGACCATCAAAGTGGCTCAGCTCCTAGATTACGTCTTCTTTTGTGCTGCAGACGTTGCTCTTTGTTTCCGGTAGCTTTGGTGATAGAATCCTGACTGATGTGGCAAAAGGGCATTTATTGTTCAAAATCGGCTGAAACGCTTTGTCCCCTGGCTCTCCCTTCTTCCTGGTCAGGTTCCTCGGGTGTGCTTTGTGGGAGGGGGCTGGGGTTTGCTCAAGCAGGTCTCTTTTCCCCCCAGCCAGGTGAGATGAGGATGGCATTCCAGGCTTGCAGGTGATCTTGTGCTACCTGTTTCGCCTCTTTATTTTCTTTTTGATTGTTTTTGTTTTCCAGTTGCGGTGTGTGGCCATGGGACTGTGCAGTGATGAGGACTCCGAGAGTGATGCTGGAACCCAGCTTGTACTGCAGGAGGTGGAGGCGTGTTTGGTTTGTAACCTGGTTCCGTCTTTCTCAGTGACCTTTGCGAGAGTGTTGCAGATGCTGCGTGTGAAGAGGTCCTGCAGGACATAAGATGTGCTTGTGGTGTGAAGAGTGAAAGTGAGGTAGGAGGAGGAGGAGGTCTGACTAAGGTTCTGCCTCACAGAAGAGAAGTCAGAAGAGTTCCGTGTGCGGGTGGAGAGAAGAGAAGTATTTTGGCAGGTGTTGACTGCCTGTGCCGGGGATGCTTGTTTCTGTCCTCTCCAACTCTTTTGTCTGGCCTCATTTAGGAAGCATCCCCTGAAAGGGATGGAGTAGTGGCTAGTGGTGGTCCTGAAGTGGCCCATACTGCAGCAGCCCCTGCTGATGTGAGAGGTGAGTTAATAAACATTGATCGCCCTTGTTTCTCTGCTCGTTGTGCAGAGTCAGCAAAGGGAAATGGTGACCTGCTTGTGAGATGGGCCAGCACCCAACTGTTGCCTTGCCAGCAAGTGCCAGGGGGGAAGGGACCATCAAGTGAGGGCGATGTTTTGTGGTAGTGCTAGGCAAGGAGTGTTGTGTCCTGGTGCGTTCCTGTGCGTGTGAGGATGTTTTGGCTCATGCTTTGAGGGTTCCTCCTCTACTGATGTGCAAAGTGATAGTGAGTGCCCGAGTGTGGTGCCCTGTTTAGGAGGGAAGCTGTCCCCAAGGTGGCTGCTGCCGGACTCTGACATGCCAGAGCCTCGTTTGGCTGCTCCGTGGCCACCTGTTGGGGGCTGTTCATTGTAGCCGTGAGAGGGGTCATGCTGGGCTTGTCATCCTCTGCTGCAGAGAAGGGCAGAGGGAGTGGTGCGAACAGGGTGGTGCAGCTGGGAGTGGAGATGCCCTTGCATGACAGTTGTATGTTTTGCCTCTGTAGCTGAACTATTGCCAGTTCAAGCATTCTGGTGCAAGGCTTGGTTGAAGCAGGAGAGCAGCAGAATGAAAGGAGGACTCACGGTGCGTCTTTTCTTGCTTCCTTTGTAGGTGTTACATCGGCAGCAGGAGTGGAGCAGGAGGAAGAGAGCGACTCTCCCTGGGATTCGGAGGTGCTTTCAGTGAGGGGCGCAGTGGGGTCCCAGTGGGGGGAATCACTCGGGATCTCGCTTTGGACATGGGCCCGAGCAGTGATGAGGCTCACTTCCCTCTTGGGCTGCTTCCGCCATCCATTTGTTCCTGTGAACTTGAGCTGCTTCTGCTCTGTGCAAGCTGTTCAGTGAGCCCTGTGACTAGCTCGGGTGCGCTAATGCCGCAGGGGTGATGGCAACTGGCCGTCAGAGTGAAGATTCTGGTTCTGCAAGTGGCTGGAAGGGTTGCCGCTTCTTTGCCCCGGTATGCAAAGAAAGGAGTGTTTTTGGCACCGTGCAGCCAAGTAATCACCAGGACAAAAAAAAAGTCAGTCGGGGTAGGCTCCGAGCAGTGTTTTGGGTTCTGAAAGGGCTGTTGTGCTTGCAGAGCCTGCACTCCTTGACATCCAGCCTGAGTGCAGAAGCAGCCATGAAACTGCAGGTAATGCTTAAGAGACGATGCAAGTGCTGGCTGGGTATGCCACCAGTTAAAATGGAGGTTGATGCGGAAGGTTCCTGGAGATACCTTGCCCCACTCTCTGCTCGTTTGTGTTCTCGCTCACGCAGGTGTCTGCAAAGGAGGGAGGGAAGCGTGAAGGACACGAGGCTGCTGCTACAAAGACAGACTTTGAGGGTGACGGACAGGTGACTGTGTTAAAGACGTATGAAGGTGTTAGCGTAAAGCAAGCTGTGCTTCCCAAATGAGCGCGGGAGGAAGACCACAGAGAGTAGCAGATTCCAAATGTGCTTCAGATGTATTGCAGAAATCGTTTCTTTACATCTGTGAAATGGAAGACCCACACGAAAGATGAAAGCCATGGGTTGGGAGTAGGAAGCCCTGGCTTTGATGGACAGGGAAATAATGTGCAGGCAAACTGAAAAATCGCTCTGTAGACTGATGTAGAGAGTGAAAAGAGGAACGTAGTCCATAAGCTGGTGTTGAAATAGAAGAGCGTTAGTATTGTCCAGGTGTTAATCTATGGATGTGTTTGGAGGGCTCTAAGGGGGCTGGCAGTTCCTGTTGGCCCCCACCACAGAAACTGACACCAGTTCAGAAAAAAAGAAGAGAAAAAAAAAAAAAAAAAGAAAAGAGATATCTTCCAAATTGCCATTCAAAGTAGTTTTTTTTCAAAAGAATACTAAATCTAAAATGGGGAAAGAGTTGCTAGCTCTGATTTTTCTCAAGGTTTAAGTAGTTCATATATGTTATGGTAGGCTGAAGAAGAGCATGATGAAACACAGAGAGCGCTTCCTCAAGAGAAGAGTGCCAGAGCCCTACGAGAAGGCATTTTGAACAGCCCTGCTTGGAGACGGAAGGGCCCAGAAGAAGAAAGAAGAACTCTAGTGAAAGTTTCAGAGGTAGGCAGTTTTATTTCTAGTGATTTTGATTTCACCATATTTGTTCTAAAATCGTGATAGATCTTCCTGGCAATAACTTCTGTGCTTTTTGCCAGATCACTTCTGGTGTGTCAGGTAAGTTGACTGTGGAAATACCATTTTGTTTGTTTGTTGTTCCTTCTGTCTCTAAAAATTCTGGACCAGCATACAAGACTGATGCGGTCTTGTATGTAGCTGAAGCGCAAGTGCAAGTAGGAAACCAACACGAAGGAAGACACTCTTTCCCCAATTTGTTAAGCTGTCTGCTGTTTTTTTTTCCATTGTGTAGACCTGCTATCCTGAATTTTAAGGTTTCTAGCAGTGCTCAGGTACCTAGGTATCCTGAGATTGACCGGGAAAGTAGTTGTTGTGCAGTATGTCTGAAAGTTTTAGTTGCAGAGCATCATCTGATCCTGTTGCGTGCTTTTCTTTATATCCTCATCAAAATTACTTGAAAAGAAAAGGAAAGGAAAACGTGCATTGGGGAGGGGAGTGTCTTTTCCACCTCAACCACTGGAAATGGTATGAAGGAGTATCGCCAGTGAATGAAGTTCTCTCTAGGAATTAAAATAATTGGAGGAGGAGGAGGAGGAGAAAGGATCATAAGAATGCTCCTTAAAGAAATCCTGAAAAGAGTTAACGGAAGGCATTGTGCAGATCCAGTGCTTGAAAGCATTATTTGTGCTATGCTACAGTACCCAGAGAGCACAAGATGCCTGTGCTAATGTGGAAGAAGGTTGCATATATAATAAACAAGGAAGGAAATTAATCAGAGTACTACACCCCCGGGGTGGTAGGTTGTGGTTGTATAGCTAACCTGTCGTGATACAGAAGGCTACAGTGTGAAGGAGGCGTTTGAGAAGCAGCATTCATGTTTAGTGCAGTTCAGCTAAATGTCAGAGAAGCAAAATACCTTTGCTAGGCCTGTTTTCCCAGATTACATAGCACACCTACATTTACCTTTAAAGAAATATTTTGAAGGCCTGTAATAGACAATATACCATGCATATGCAACCTAGCACTATCACTTTTAAAAAGAAGACAAAAAGTATTTTGTTAAGCTTTTTAAATTAAGTTTATTGTTGGGTTGCCGGATTTAGCGGGGGGAGAAAAGACATTTTAGACTTGGGGCATTCACTAGGGTTTTGAGGGCATGTTCTGCTTCCAGTGTGTGCATTGCTTGTAGGGGTGCATAGGCTCAGGGATGAGAATGATATTTGTGGTAATACCTAAGCTGCTGTCTGAGTCCTGCTTCAGTATTGCAAATGTTAAAAAGCAGTTTGCTGCTCAAGCGTTCTTGTGGGTTCATTTCCCCACTCTCTATTTATTTGTATTCTTTATCACGTAGGTGTCGGGCAGCAATGCGAGAGAAAAGGAGCTGTTGTACAAGCATCGATTAGTACGAGATGAGATTGCCGTACTAAGACTCGAGGCTGATCAAGGAAGGCGCAGGAGCCAGGAGGAAGAAGCAAAACATTTAGGGTCAAATGGGACCTTGAAAGAAAAGAATGAAGATCTTCGAAAGGAACTTAAGCTGAACGAGGAGGCTTTAACACGAACCGTTCGTCGGTACAACGGGCAGCTGAACTCAGTAAAGACGGAATCGGCAGTGCTGACTGGCAAACTGGAGCAGGCAAAAGAAAGCAAAGATCAACTGGAGGCAGAGGTGGAATCGCTGCGCTCCCGCCTGAGCTCTGCTCTTGAGGAACTTGAACGTCATGAGGCATCGAAAAACAATGTTGAGCAAATGTTTCAGAGAGAGCGTGACGAGTGGCTTCGTTTGCAGGACAAGCTCCGTCGTGACCTCTGTAATGCACGAGACGCTAGCGAGAGCTTGTCTCAGCAGCTGAGCAAAGCTGAGAGCAAGGCTAGTAGTCTAGAAAGTGAACTTCACCAACTGAAAGGGAGGCTTAGAGAAAGAACATTGCTTTCAGAAGTGGTGCCGAAAGACTCAAGTCCAGCGCAAAGTCGGGCGAAGGAATGTGACCGTGCTCGCCAGCCTGAGAAAGATCAGGTAAGCAAGTATACGATAAGGCAAGAACCTCTGCAGGAACGACTGGCTCTGCTGCACGGTGAAAACCTTTTCCTCTGTCAGCAGCTAGGAGATAGGCAGAACAAGAGGATCATCAAAGGAAAGGTAGTGAGGGGTGTCAGGGCACATCTGAAGCTATTTTCAATAAACTCAGAGCTGACACTGAAAAGCAAGTTTAGCTGATGGAGGAGAGAAACAAGGAACTAAAGGCCAAAGGTACAGATTTAAGAGAACAAGTCTTTACGTATGAGCCAGAGCGAGTAGCCAGAGAGGTAAAGGATGCACTTAGTAAGAACAATTTAGTAGATGTCATCTCTTGAAATGATTTTACATTTGTGGAGTTCACCAGGCCTAAGTCACCTGCGTGGGAATACACCACGCGGGCTTGTGCTGGTTTGTTGTGTGCGTCTTGGCCTTGGGGAAGTTTTTGGCAAACAGGATGTCAGTGCTCAGATCGGAGCAGAGAAAAGAGAAAGGTATCCCAGTCTTACCTGCCTACTGCCGATTTCTGGCATTTTCTTAAGAATAGGTAGGGAGAGATCTGTGCTTGCAGTATGTGCGTACGTGCTGTTCCAAGCAGAAGGACACTGCGTCGTTTCGAAGTATTAGGAAACCACGACCCTCCTTAAGAGACAGCGATAGTTCAGCTGCCCTCAGTGGGCCAGGATGGATAGCAGTGAGCAGCTGTGCAGATGCACACTGGTGGTGGGCAAAACTGCTCATCTTTGAGTTCACTCTGAAGACTGATGTAATTACGTAATCTGATTGGTGAAAGTAAAAGCATAGTCCGTGTTCGTACCCTTTTCTTCATGCGCGTGTAACCGTTTCATCAGGGTATGGCCGGACAGGTGCAGCAGGAGGTTACCGACGCTCTTGAAAAGCGGTCGACGTCAGAAGCTTTGCTGGCGGTTGCCACGCGTTATCTCAGGGACCTGGAAGAAGACAAACTGCGGCTGCAGAAGGAGCTGGTCAGGGTTAAAGGCAAGGTAGGCAAAGGCTGTAACTACATTAATGGCTGTGAGGAGAATGTTGTTTTTCCCTGTAACCGATGAAAAGGGGCCCAGCAGTATTCTGTGACCAAGCGCCTGGGGGGTCTGAGGAAGTCAGTCATTCTAGGCTGTGGTAAGGCATGAAGGCGGTGGCAAACACAACGGGCTCTTGAAGGAGCCTGTTTCAAGCGTGAGGGGCGAAGCAGTGTGTGGGGAGCAGCTCTCTGGTGGGTAGGTCTGAAGAAAGCTGTTGGTTGCCTGTCACAAGCCGCCTGAGCTTTGAGGCTGACTTGAAGGTGACAGTGGGTGAGCTAGAGATGCCCGGAGTGTGTTGTGCATTTTGCTGTTCAGACTGCTGTGCTCACGGCCGTTATTATGGAGCTGGGAAGTCGCTGCAGGAGAAGGGTGAACGTTGCGAGTAATGCTTCCCCTGGGAGGGGCGACCGGCTGGAGGCCAGGAGCGTCACGGGTCATTGAAAGAGTAGGGCTGGTGCTGCAGCAGTGTTTAGGGCCGCTTGTAGGAAGTTGAGCTGGGGATGGGAGAGGCCAGTATGCAAGAGGATGAAGCACCAGGGTTTTGGAGCGTCGACTCGGGAGTCGAAGGAGTCGACTTGTCTGTATGAGAACAAGCTGCCTACCGTGGGTCCCGGTTGGGGTTTTACAGCTGCAGGAGTTGGAAGAACAGCACGTTCAGTCCGAGCGTTGTGCTCAGGATTTGAAGAGGGCCCTGGAAGACGAGCAAAGGGAAGCGATGGCTTCTTGCCGGCAACTGCAAGACCTTCCGGAAGCCTCCTCGGGCTCCTCGGGAGCCATTAGCCAGAAGGATGTGGAAGAGAGAGTGGCACGGTAAGGAGCTGTCGCAGTGAAGCTTTCTGGGATGGTGCAAAAGCAGCAGGATCACCTTGCTGCATGGCAGCCAGTCAGTATGTGATTTTGAGAGAGGCTTTTGCTTTAGCTTACGTTATTTCACGCTGTGGTGTCAGTGTTTGTGCTCTTGTGGGCTCCCGTTAACGAGACCTGTGTTTCTTGTCAAGGCTTGAACAGGCAAAGGCCAGCCTGGAAGGCAGAGCCCAGGAACAGACTGCTCGCCTGGAAGCTCTTCAGGAAGAGCAGCACAGCTCAGCCTCTGTAAGCTGGTCATGGCCTTCCTTTTTGATGAGCTACTGAGCCTAGTTATGTGTGTGTGTGTGTGTGTGTGTGTGTATGTGGGGGGATGTTCAGAAGGGATTTTCCTGGGGAGGCCGGGGGAAAGAAAGCATTTGCTGCAGCCCACCGAGGATCGGCTGCTGTTGGTGCACTGCCCGGCTTCCTGGTTTTGAGAGTTTTCACGGGGTACTCTGCTGAGTCTTCCTTAACACTGGCTGAGGTCCGGGTTTGACACTCGTGTGCTGGTTTAAATGTTTGCTGCTTTATCCCCGTCGTGGTGCGTAAGGCATCAGGCAGCAGCACTTCAGACGTTCCTGCCTTCAAGGCACTCTGCAAGTTAGCTTGTGGCATTGCCTTGGTGCCGAGCGCTTTGTCGCCGAGCCCTCCTAACTGGCGAGCTCAGGCTGTGACAAGAATTCCATTCCCGGCCTCTGAGCCCCTTGCCTGTGTAGTGCCGATGGATTCCTTGGCTCAGAGGTGTAAGTCCGTGGAGTGACTCAAAGAACTCCAAAGAAGCCAAGGTGCAAGTAATACTGTCCTGCTCCATCCGTGGGCAGCTTTATTCTGGTGTGCTGGGGCTAGGTGGGTAGAGATAAGCCCTCAGTGAAGGGGAACTGCTGGATGACTGGAACTGGGGTTAGACAGTAAAGGAGTAGGGAGATGGAGAAAGGTCTGTGGCATTTCTTTTTGGTCATACCCCTTGAGTGAGGTGTCAGCTTCTGCCTGGAAGGAGTCCGTGTGGCTTTTTGACTTCTTCTAATGCTTCCGTAGGTTCATAATGGCCTGGAGGACCTGATGCCTGGCTTAGGGACAAGACGGGTGCCTTTGGGAGAAGACCAAAATCAGCAGGTACATCAACGGTTGCTGTGAATTTCTTCTTCCAGTGTGTTTTCCCCCCCGCGAGCCCCTCATAGCGAGTGGCGTTCACTTTTGAGGGGGAGGAGGGGAGCGGGAGGAGGGCTGACGGGCAACTCTTTCTGTCCCTCGGAATTGGCCTGTGTGGTGGGAAGGCTGAGGCGCTGCCCTTTACGTGGGAATTCTGTGCCCTGGAGTTCCGCGGCCGTCCCTTGGCTAGCAGAGGGAGACGTCCTGTAGCAGCTTTGTGAGGAACGCTGCCTGCAGCGAGTGCGTATAGAGGCCGTTACTGAGTCGCGTGTGCCATTTCTCCTTTCTGCTTGGGAAGTGTGAGAGCAACGGAAAGTCCGTGAAGAAGCTGGCAAAGTGGGAACAACCAGCAGAAGCCCGCCTGGAGGAAGAAATGCAAAGAAACATCGAATTGCAGAAAGAGTGCAACAGGTAGGTGCAGGATTTCCGTACTTGCAAGACGTAGCGGCTAGGCTGGGTTCAAGCTTTACCTGAGCCTGTGACTTTGAGCACAGGAGTGTAAGCAACTTCAAGCCTTGCTTTAGATCTTGCAGGTGGCTTTGTACGTAAGCGTATGGCCTTAGGTAGGTGGAAGTGCAGGCTGCCCTGCAGTTGTTGTGGGAAGGGAGGGTTGCAGGGCAGGAAGAAGCTCTGTACCTGTGTTTTCAGGCAGAGGCTGACTGTCCTTGGGCTTCCCATTTTACTTGCTGACTTACTTTACAAATTGCTGCAGGTCCAAGAGGCTCCTGGAAACAGCTATGAAGAAACTGAGGGCATATGAGAGGCGAGAGAGTGAGTCCCAGTTGGATTTCCAGAGCAAAACGGAGGACGTGTGTTCTGGAAAGGGCGGTGAAGTTGGTAGATTAAGAGCAAAGGTGAGCTTTGGTCTGTTTGGGTTTGTTTTGGAAACCTGTAGGGTTTTTGTTCCTGGCTTTTGTCTGGTGTTGTTAATTACCTGGTGGCTGTGTTTTGCAAGGAATGGCTTTTCCTTAGGATCCCTGATAATGCCTAACTATTCCTTTGATAAGTGCCCTTTGGGGCCTCCTGAAGTCCTGGTGCTTGCTAAGAGTTCCTGAAAAGAAACAGCCTCTTTGATCTAGAAGAGAAAATGCCTTCTTCCTGCACTGCTTGAAAAGCTACTCTCTGGAGCACAGCTGTCATGGGCATTCAGTGTCATGGGCAGAAGAGGATGTGTTTCTTGTGGGTTCTGTCCTGAGTGTGTGGCAGGCATGTAACATGCCTCTGGTTAAGTGAGCCTGTCCTTCCCCTGTGTACAGGTCCACGAACTTTCCAACTGGCTGGCGAGAGAGCGGAGAAGATCGAGGCAGCTAGAGAAAGCAAATGAAGGTTTGCGAGAAGAGTTGGCCTGGATGCATGGGAGCCGCGAAAGTCTGCGGAAGAGCAAGCGGCTGCTGGAAGAGGAGGTGGTTGCCCTCAGGCGTCATTTAGAGGCCAAGAAGATGGATCCCAGGCACAGTGAAGACTATAGAAGGGAGATTGAAGAAAGAGCAGAGCAAGAGCTAAGGCAAAAACTGGAGGAAGTCAATCTCTTTCTGCGCGTAAGCTTCCTTCCCTCTAGTATGTGCAGTGCATCTGTGCCTTGTCATTCCTCTCTTCCTTACTGTGGTCATTTCTCAGTACTTCCTGCTTCTGCCGGTCAGGGCTGTGGAGTCAAGGGCTCCTTCTGTCTTCAGGAGGCTGTTGAAGGCTGTGAGCTTGTTGAATGGTTCTCCTGAACCCCCCTGAGAGTCTATGAATACTCTTCTTTGCACACACGGGTCACTGGGGAATCAGGTAACAGCACCAAGAGAAGAATTGCAAGGAGAGTAGTGTCTTGCCGAGACAGAGGTTGCTTAGTCCGAGCTTTGATTGAAAACTCTAAAAGTTGGTGCCTTAGAGTTTGAGCCCTGATTGTTGAGGGCAGTGAGGAGGCACTGTTGCCTCGCTGAGTAAGGTTGTGCTCTTGAAATTGGGTGTGTGAAGCTGACTAGGGGTGGGCGTTCTCTTTTTCTTTCCTGGGGGTTGAAATTGCGTGATCTGCTTCAGACACAGGCAGCCACCCAGGAGCGAGTGGATCAGATCAGAGCCGCTACTGAAGCTTCCACGGTAGGCCGACTGCAGCGGAGAGTTAGCGATTTAGAATGGGAACTGGCCCTCACAAAACGCCTGCATCGAGCCAGAGCTAGTGAGAGGTTTGTGGAAGCCGTTGCCGCACCTGCTCATGAGCGCTGCAGAAGCCACTCTCTGCTGATGAACCCAGTGGGCAATGCTTCCTCTGTGGAAGAGCGAGTGGAAGCTCATATGGCTGAGGTAAGGCACTGTAAGTGCATCTTCAGTGATCCGTTGCCCCCTTTACACTGAGTGGAGGCCTGGGCAAGGTCGCCTCTTCCGTCTGTTCTATCCGTGAGAAGTGTACGGGCACCTCTGATTCTAAATGGGTGCTGTGGTGCCCCACGCATAGCAAGGATCCTGTTTCAGTGACGTGCCTGGGTACTGTACCTGTGCCTGTACCCGTGCCGGTAATGTTGTCGAGTTGAGTTGCTAAGCTGTGAGCGTTGTCTTGTGGAGTCTCACAGGGTGATCCAAATGACCGTCCTTGGGCCAGCCCGGTGGCTAAATAGTAAGCCAGCAGTGCTGGCTGAAAAAGAGCCGTTAAATTAAATTCGGCAGCGTTTTGGTTCTTCTCTGGGTGGGTGTGTTGGTGGGTGAGCCTGTGTGTGTGCCAGAATTAGTGGTGATGCCCACAGGGGTTCAGCTTGCGCTGTTTGCTCTTTGCCTAAGCCCGGAAGCTGTACGCTCTCGGTTTGGACAGTCGCTTCTAGGGGTCTCGGCCTGCATCGTGATGAACCCTCACAAGCCTTATGTAACGGTGTAACCGTGCTGCTTGTGCCCTTGTGGATAGCCCTCTAGGCCTCCGCTGCTGTGAAGTCTTTGTGCTTTTTGCTGTCCTCTTTAAAAAGCAGAATGTGAGAAAACGGCTGAACTGCAGGCTGCTTTGTGCTGCAGTTAATGCCACGCAGTAATGAGAATGCTGCGTTGTGGTGGACAAAGTATTTCTCAGTGTGGGGGATGGTGTTTCCAGTTGTTATTCCACGTTACAGCTGGGTTTCCAAAGGCTGTAGAAGCTAGTCCTGCAAGCGGGTAACTGTGAGGTCTTGAGGGAATCCTGTCTATGCTTCCAGGTGCGGCGGGAGTGGTCAAAGCTATCGCTGAAGAGCTCGAGCAAGGTACTTTGTGGGGATACGCTAGCAGTGTAATGAAGGAAGATGACGGTCCCTAGCTTTTGAACACAACCACTTGAAAGCTGTCAAGCTGCTGTGCTAAGCACAGTTGTTTTCTAGTAGCTTTCCAACAAGGCGCTTGATGTGCAAACTTCCTGCTTATCCGAATAATAGTGGTACGGAATATAATGCAGCTGCCTTACACAAGAGGGAGAGGGAAGAACAAGGTACGGGCGCGTACCCACAGACCCGCAGAGCCCTGTGTAATGCCAGCTCTTCATGAAAATTGTTCCCGCAGAGTCACGGCTTTGCAGTGCCTGGGCCTGTTTCCAAGCGGGTAGCCCCTGAGAGCAATTCCTTCTGTTCCAGAGCTCCTTAAGCTCCTAGCGAGTGGCCGGCTGCTGCTTTATAGGTCTTTGCTTTTGCTTGGACGGACGCAAGTCTGGTGCCTGGAATCTGCTTGTGTTGTGAATGGAGGTGCCTGTCTGCTGGGGCTGATCTGGTTTGTTTGGTTTGGGGACTTGTTGCCTTTTCCTCCTGTAACACTAACGAGGGCATTTTCTTCCCCCTGCCCCGCCTGGCCTCCTCAGCAGTGGCTGAAGTGAAAACTGCATCGGTGGGAGGTGCTGCCTGGGCATCTTCTGAAGGCTCTTCCGAGAACGTAGAGCAGGAGCCGCTTTCGAGGGCAACCCGTGAGCACTGCGATGTTTTGACCCAAAAGGATGTGATCTGATTTGACAAAAGATGCTGGGGAGCCGCCGCTCGGGAACAGCTGCCTTTGTCATTTCACGCCTGCAGCAGTCGTCATCAGCTGACTGGAAGATGCTGGCGCACAGGAATTCACCTTTGCAGAAGGCTGAGTGTGGACAGATGAGACGAAGGAAGCCTGAGGAAATGTGCCTTGTACCTCTTAATGGTGTGGTGTGTCCATAACAACATGCTGTGTTGAACTGAACGTGTTCTGTCCCAGCTTTGTATTTACTAAATGTTGTAATCCAGTACGTGTGTTTGTTTTCTTCCATTCCCCTTCCTGCCCTAGGCGGCCCTGCCCATATGACTGTACCTTCTTACTCCTGCCGCTTGTCTCTTCCAGAACAGTACCTGCCGTCTTGGTGCCGGAGGGGCAAAGCTGGTGGGAGTCTGGCCTGTTGCTGCATTGTAGGGGAACAGCTGTGTTTTGTCCCAGGACTGGCGTTGCTCAGCCCTAACCAGAACGCACAATGAAAGTTGTGGTTTTGAAGGCTTAGTCTGGGCAGGCGGTTAGCCCTTCTCCCTCCCTCCCTCGCCCTCTCTCGCCTTGATCTGGCCTAGAATCAGGTACGTGCAGGGCTGTGGGAAGAGAGGCCGTTGGAGCAAGGGAGAGCTCTCCTCCGCTGCCTTCGTTTGGCTTGCCGGCTGCTCCTTCAGCCTGCCCCGGCAGCCCGGCCAAGGGCCAGAAGGCGGACTGTGTCCTTTTCCCCAGTGGAGGCTGCAAGCAGGAGTGTGTTGAGACGGGGGCCTCGAGTTCAGGTCCTGCTGCTACTGGGGCTCTTGACTCCTGCTGCCTTGTAGAAGGAGGCTCCCTGTGGTCTGGGCAGAGGGGAGGGGGGGATCTTCTGGCAGCAGTGAGAGGTTTTAAAGCCCACTGGTCTGGAAGGGTATTAGGTCCATGTGCAGTGTGCAAAGGGGAAAGAACAAAGCTCCCTGGTGCTCTAGTGGTTAGGATCTGGTGCTCTCAGCACCATGGTCCAGGTTGAATTCCTAGTCAGGGAGTCTGATTTTTCAGCACACTCGAACAGGTTGCCCAGAGAGGTTGCGGAGTCTCCGTCTCTGGAGATAACTCAAAACCCACCCGCATGCGGTGGTGACCTTGGCTGAGCAGGGAGGTTGGACTAGATGATCTGCAGAGGCCCCTTCCAACCTCACCCAGTCTGCGAGTGTGCGGGGGAAGCAATTTCTCTGCCCTGCAGTGTGACAGGCAAAGCCAACCTTCTGTTCAGTGCTGGGCCCTTGCTCTTCTCTCTCCAAAGCAAAGGCAAGTGCAGAAAGACTTCTCCTTTGGATCCGTACTAGGTGATACTTGGTGGGAAAGGTCCGTGTTGTAACTTTTGTATCTGTACTGTGTGATACTTGGTGAGAATAGTCGGTGCTGTAACTTTTTGGTGCCTGGAACAGTACGGCTGTGTTAAGCAGAACACAAAGAAGCAACTAAGAAGGTCTTGGAAAGGTGTGAGAAAGAACAGCGGTTGGTTACATATAGGTTCTGTGGCTTCCAGCCACAGAATAACCCCGAGAAGCAGTCAACATGAAGGTCACAAGTTGAAGAGTGGTGAAATAGCGACCCCCAAAGTCAATGTGGCCCCCAAAATAAATCTGCACGCGTGCGCAGTATCACAGCCCGGTTATGCAATGGGGGCGGAGTTGGGCTAGACTCCCTGCACTTGTTGGCCCCATGTGCCGGGACCCCCCACCTACCGCAAATAATCATAAATACCGGGGTTTTTTTGAAGGAGAGAGAGGCTGCTACACGGCAGAGGACCACGTTGCCTCCTTGGGGACGCCTGAAAGGATTGTGCCTGCCGACTCTCTCTCCTCAGGCAGACGATTGGGACAAGCATTGGAGTGGTCCTTCTCGAGATCACCATCGGGTCAGTCTGTCTGTAAGTATCTACTAATAAGCTGCTTGCTACTGTAGCGTGTTTGTGTGTCTGTGTGTGCGTGTGTGTGTGTGTGTGTGTGTGTGTGTGTGTGTGCGTGCTGGCTTGCCAAACTGGATGTTCGGGCCCCGGGAATCTAACTGGAACAGGCACACCGCAGCCCTTTGGGCCACGGGTTTTTCACGCCCTCAGCGTGGTCTTTACCGCAGGCCCCGCCAGCCCCGAGCCGGCCCAGGCACACCAGGCGCGGACCGCCACGCGGCTCCAGCGGCCGCGTCGAGCCGGCGGGAGCAGTGAGGGCGAGCGGCACCTGCGGCCGCCTCAGGGCGACACGCGCCGCGAGCCCATTGGCTGCCGGGGCCAGCAGGCGAACGACCTCGGGACCAGAGCCCGGCAGCCGCTCCTGCTGGGAGGGGGCGGAGCCGGGCCGGGCCGGGCCGGGCCGAGCCGAGGCGAGCCGAGCCGGCCCTTAGCACCGCTCCGCCACCGCCGCCAGCGGCAGTGACTGCTCCGTTCCCCTGGGTCTGCTGTGTTTCGCTCTTAGCGCTGTGTGTGCGTGTGTGTTTTGTGGGATGGAATCGCTTTTCACTGCTCCCCCGCTCCGGGCCATTGCTGACTCCTGGGCTGTATGTCTGTGAGCAGCGTGGTGCTGCCCGAGTGAGCAGCCCTTCTGATCCACTGAGACAGGTAGCGCAGAGAGCTGAGGGGGCAGCGGGCTCGGAGGAGCCCAGCCCTGACCGGTGGTCGCAGCCTGGGAGAGCCGCTGCAGGGCTGAAGTCCCTTCCGACCTGAATTATCCAACGAGCCCGAGCGCAGGTTGGCTTCATCCCACGGCTAAGAGCTTGGAGTGTGATACACAATGGCACAGCTAGGTCCCTCTTGCCTGTCGCAGACCCTTTGGTACGGAGTAGAGATTCGCTGGTGCTTCTTCCCCATGAGGACAGTCCTCTGATTCTGGCGATGCTGTTCAATTTTCAGAGTGACCCATGGAGGGCTGTAGAGAGTGGCAAATGCAGGGTAGTTTACGGCATTTTCAAGCACGTGTTGGAAAAAAAGAAAAGAAGTCCCTGCCTGTGATGTTGCATGTGTGGTATGAATAGTTCAGTATTTCGTTATTGTCCTCTTAAACCACCACCACCATCAGTTAACTGTCTGCTCACTAGCCGCACTAGTGCTTAGAAATGTTTCCTGAACTTGGTATAAGAACTGAAAGGAAATGTAACTGCACTTATAAATATATATATATATAGAGAGAGAGAGAAGTTCAGTACGTTTTGAAAAATCAGTTCACTATCCTGCGGTTCACTCTAGTACTACTTGTAGAGATGTAAATGTTTGTATGTTTTGTTGAAATGAGACTATCTGGCATGCTAAATATGTCAATTAATATTAGAACAGTGAGATGGCTTTTCCCTCAGGAATGTGAGACTCAAACAATATCTTTTCCCAGATGCCTTTACCTAGCTAAAAGAGGAAAGGTTTGAGACAGTCCTCCTCCTCTTTCTTTCTTTCTTTTTTTTTTTTCTTTCCCTTTTTAAGAATGTGCAAGCAAGAGGAGAGTGATGACAGCTGTCCTACTTCTGAGGAAGAAAAAAAAGAGTTTTACTGCCAAGGTAAAGTGCCTTTGCAGGAAAAATTTCCCATTGTCAAAGTAATTCTTAATACTTCTGGTTTTGGTCAGAAGAGCAGCTTTATTTGCTACAGCTAGCTGTAAGAGAGAGCACATGGCAGCAATGGTAACAATAAGCCTCACCAATGTGGTCTCCGCATACCACGTAGGAACAAGGCTACCAGTCTCACACCTCGAGTGCAGTAGAAGAGCCACAGATGCTTAGCTCAAGGCTCCCAAACAGGACCTCTCTCTGCTTAGGCCATTCTGTCCCTTCATCGCTCTTGCCTTTAGGTTCCCTCATTTGATTGAGATGAGCATAAGTTTATCAATTTTTCCCTTCTGTTGCTCGTGAGCTTCCAGCATAGCCAGGCAGATACCCTGTTTATCTTCAACCTTTTGCTGGCTTGATGGATATTTCTAGTGTAAGCAATGGTTACAAAAATATAACGGACGACGCTTAAGAAGAAAACATGCAAGGGTAACACTACTATACCACAGAAAACAATAAGACACCTATAGATGAGCTTAGTTTCCAGAGAGCTGAACCAGTCCCACAAACTCCAGCTGTCTTCCTGATGCAGTTGTGCGGTCAATTTACAATTTTTTTCCAAGACATCACATATCTTTTCGTTATTGTCAGGAATATACGTACAACGCTTTGCCACTAACATCATGTCAAGAGCTAGGGTGTGTGCCACAGATTCTTTTGAATGTTCTCTACCTTAAGGGGAACTGTAGAAAGAGCGAGGACTCCAAACGTAGCAGGGCAGCAAGCAGTAAGTTTGTATTATTCACTCTTAGATTAATCTCTCAGCCTAATCCACCGTAGCCAGGCTATATTGCTATGTGCGCTTTGGGTTCACAACTAAGCTGCTATCTTAGGAGGGCAATACCTCAGTGCCCTGTCAGTCGTGGAGGAACCCTGATGCGAGCGCTCCCCTCTCGCAGGGTGGGGTCCTGTAGTCAGGCCACCAGTCCAAAGCAGGGTTCACACTGCGTAAGATGGCATTATTCTTTCACAGTTACCCCTGCTGTTCCCCTCAAAAGTAGCGGCTGAAACCGCTCGCAAGGCAAATTGCTTTTTTTGTCCAAACAGGTTACACGTTTCCCTTACGATTTCTGTTTCTATTTCTTATGACTACATTCCAGAAAAGTCCTCCCAGAGTTGAGGGTTTCTCCAGTGTCATCTCATTTCTTATCACTATATTCCCACATACTTCTGAGGTATGGTGCCTCCAGCCATAGAAACCGCAGGTGACTGCCAGCCGGGAGAATGCACCAGCACGTGCTGCTGTAGTAAGGTCTGTGCTATGCAAAAGGCCGACTCTTGACTGCAGATCTGTGATACTGAGCACAGGGAAGGCCAAAGATGGAGTGCTTCCTTCAGTGCTGGGCTCCCAAGGGCAGGAGAAACATGACTAGGAGTAGTCAGCATGGATTTACAAAGGGGGAAACCAGGCCTGAGCAACCTGAAGGCCTTCTACAACACAGCCACAAACTCTGTGGACAAGGGGAAGGCAGGCGATGGTGTTTACCTTGCCTTCAGCAAGGCTTTCAGCACCGTCTCCCCTGCCATCCGCCTAGACAAACTGATGAGGTGCAGGCGAGGTAGGTGGAGGGCCAGGCGGCTTCGGAAGGGCTCAGAGGGTTACGATCAGCAGCACAAAGCCACCACTAGCAGTGCGCCCTGGGGCTGATGCTGGGGCCAGCAGAGGTTCACATCTTTGTAGATGACGTGGACGATTGGACAGAGCGCACCCTCAGCAGGTCTGCAGGCATCACAGCCTCGGGAGGAACAGTTGATCTCCCCCAGGGCTGTGCTGCCAGTCAGAAGAGTTGCACTGCAGCAGATTGTGCTAGTACCTTAGGGGAGACTGTCAACAAAACCTGGAGGTGCCAGCGGCCCTTTAGGAGTGCCACAGTCCTCCTAGCGTCCCCGGCACCCCGCACTGCCAGCCAGTCCTGAGGACTGCGTTTCTGTAGTCAGAAACCATCCCGCCTCTGCCTTCGCGGCTGCAGGAGGGAGCCGGGAGCCGCCGGAGGCGAGAAAGACCCGGACACCCCCGCCCCCCACCCCCGCCAAATTCCCCAAGCCCCGCTGACAAAGAGGAGGGGGCAGCAGCGAAAGCCTGGGCGGAAGGGCCCGAGCCGAGGAGAGCAGCGGCCGCGGAGGCCGCGGAGGCCGCGGCGCTGCCTGCTCGGCGCAGCCCTTGCGTAGGGGCGCTCTCGTCGGGCCCTGTCCGCAGGAGCTTTCCGCGCCGTCCTGCCGGCTGCCCCCGGCCGCGGGCTGCGAGGTGCCGGGGGCAGCAGCCGGGCGGGCCGGGGCGAGCGCAGCAGGCGCCAGCCCCCGCCGCCAGCCGTCGGGCCGCAGCGGCCCCGCGTGCGTGGGGGCAGCAGCGGCGGGCACCGGCGTGTTTCCGTCCGCCCCGCCCCGCCCCGCCCCGCGCTGTGCGGCGCCGACGGCGGCGGCCCTCGACCGTGGCGAGGCGGCGCGGTGCCGGCCCGGCAGCGCCCTGCGGAGGCGGCAGCACCGCCCACCCCGAGGCCCCGCCCCGCCCCGCCCCCGACGCTCCGCCCCGGCCGCACTGCGCAGGCGCGCGGCGGCCGCCCGGCTCCGGCGCGGCGTCGCCCCGCGGCCCTGTGACGCCCCCGCCGCGGCTGTTGCGCGGCCTCTGCAGGCGGCGGCCCTGAGTGCTGCGGCCGCCGCTGCCGGAGCGACGGCGCGTGCCTCGCTGGGAGCCTCGCTGCGTCCCTGCCCTCGGCCCGCGCCTCTGCCCCCGCCCCGGGGGCTCCGAGCCCGCCGCCCGCGGCCGCGCAGCCCGCCGGGGCTCAGCCCCGCAGCAGCTGTGCCGGGCCGCGGCCGCTGCTCGGCGCTCGGCTCCTCTGCCCCGCCCGAGGCGGGGCCGCCTCCGTGTCCGCGTCCGTGTCCGCGGGCGCGTCCGCCTGCGCGTCCCCGCCGCAGCATGGAGAGGCTCTTGGGGCTCTTCAGCAAGGCGCGGGGGCCGCCGTCCGGCGGCGCTTCGCTGGCCTGCGTCCGCGCTGCCTACGAGCTCCGCGAGGAGGAGCTGGGCAAGCTGCACCGCGCGGCCGCCAGCGGCGACCTGGCGCGGCTGCGGCGGCCACGGTGGCTGCCGATCCTCGGCATCGACGGTCGGGACAAGGCGAAGCGGTGAGGGGGCGGCGGCGGCGCGAGCGCGGGCGCGGGGGGAGCGCGGGGGGCGGCCGCGAGGGCCGGGCGGCGGCGGCGGCGGCGGCGTCGCGGGGGGCGGTGTCGGCTCGGCCGCGGGCCCGACGGCGCTGGCGCCGCCGCGAGGCTCCAGCGGGCCGAGCTGCGAGCAGAGAGGGCTCCTTTCCCGGGGGCGGCCGCTCCCCCGGCGCGGCGCGGCGCGGCCCGGCAGGGCTTTGCCTGGCGGGGAGGGAGGGAGGGAGGCAGTGCCGTTTCCCGCGGGGGGTGAGGGGCGGTGCCCGGCAGCTCTGCCGCCCTGGAGAGGGCTTCCCCCGGGGCACTTGGCACCCGAGAAGGGCAGCGAGAGCTGCGAGCAAGCCGGAGCGCTGCTGTGCTGCCGTCGGCGTGACGGCGCTGCGGGGGCAGGTCTGCGCTGGGCGCTTTGCTGGGCGTCAGCGAGGCCCTTGGGAGCGAGCGTGCGCCCGCGCTTGCTGCAGCGGTGAGCTGGGGCAGAGGGCCGAAGGCACGAACTGCCGAAACGCGCCGCGCGCGGCTGACGTGCTGGTGCCCCGAAGGCGTCGCCTTCGCCTCTGGCAGGCGCCGCGCCGTGAGCGCCGAGGTTGGAAGGAGGGCTGGGGGGTTGCAGGGTGCCCTTTTCCTAGCCCGCCTCGGGCTTTGGGTGCTGTCCCTGGTGCAGGAATGAGAAACTTTGTCTAAGCTTGTTTTTTTTGGAACCGGAAACCGGTCTACGCCCTACGCCCGTCACATAGGCAGGAGCGGTCTCTTCAGCTGTCTGCCTGTCTGTGTCAATGCGATCTATTTAACTTCTAGGACACCTCTGCATCTGGCTTGCGCTAATGGACATTCGGAGGTTGTGTCCTATTTGGTAGAAAAGAAGTGCAAGCTGGATCCTCGTGACGGCTTCAAGAGATCGCCGCTGATGAAGGTAGGTGGAGTATGCGATGTTGCAGGTAGGGCTTCTAAGCTGCGTGCTGAGCGGTCGATCTCTTGGGTGGTTCTCGGCCTAGGTGTGGGTGGAGATTGCGTGGTGAGTGGCGCTGAATGGGCGCAGGTTTCCTGCTCTTTGAGGGTGTTGCTGTTTAGTGAGGGTGGCAAGCTGCGGGAGCTGTGACAGAGGGAAGGGGAGTTGCGGGAAACGTTTCCTTTTGTCCTGTGCTGTTTGCAGGCGGTGCAGTGCCAGCAAGAGCAATGTGTTGCCATTCTGCTAGCGCGTGGTGCCAACCCTAACCTTGCCGATGCTAACGGCAACACTGCCCTTCACCTCGCTGCCATTGCTCCTAGCACCTCTCTGGCAGGGCAGTTACTGGAGCACAACGCGCACGTTGATGCGCAGAATAAGGTACGGGTAGAATTTGGGCAGGGCCGCTGTTGGGAAGAAAAGGTTGCTTTGCTTTGCTGTGTTTTTTCTAACTGAGGGGATTTACGCTTCCAGATGGGCTACACTCCCCTTGCTCTTGCTGTGACCGAACACCACGAGGAGATGGTGGAGTTCCTGCTCCGAAAAGGAGCTGACGTGCACGCTCGAGATCAGTCTGAAAGGTGAAGGGCTTGTCCAAAGAGGGCCTGGGTCCCCTGAGTGTTCTGCAAGGTTGCCTGAAGAGAGGCGTGGGCGTGAGCCTCTCTGCAAGGCCGGAGTAGCCACGCAGAAGCAGTTCTTTGTGGGTGGGTGCCTTTTGACAAGTGGTCTGCACGTGGCCGCCGTGGTGCCTGACGGGATGGCTTCCGCCTTCAGGAGCACCAGCAAGCCTTGTGCCTGGTGGCCGCAAGGCAGGGAACCTGCAGCTAGTTCGCAGCGGTGCTGTTAGGCAGGAGTGGGTTTTTAGAACGCAGGCAGTAGTTGGTACGTAGGTGCTGTGTGGCGGGCAGCATAGTCTCTGTGTCCTGACGTTTGCTTTGACAACGGGTGTGTGTTGAAACGAGAGATTCCAACTGGATGTGAGGAGAAAGTTGTTCACCCGGAGGACAGTGCGCGAAAAGGTTGTGCAGGCTCCCTCCCTGGTGGCGTTGAAGGACAGCCCAAGTAAAGCCCTGAGCAACGCGGTCCGGCCTCGTAGCTGAGCGAGCTTTGGGGAGGTGTTTGGCCGAGAGAGGTGCTGAGGCCCCTTCCGAGCGGAGTTCTCCTGTGCTTCCCTGTAGTTGGCTTTGCTTTCCTTCTACGTTTGGGAAAGGGGGAAAGTAATTGTTGTGGGAGCAGACAGAGATGAAAATAATGCCGGTGAAATGTCTGTGTGGGCTGATACATTTCGTCTCATCTTTTGGATGCTCCAGGACGCCTCTTATGCTTGCTGCTTCTGCTGGGCACACGAGCATGATAGAAGTTCTTCTTCGCTACGGTGCTGATCCTTCCGAGAAAGACGTTCTTGGATGGACAGCGGAGAAGTATGCTCAAATTTCCGGGCATGCTCGGTAAGTGCTTTGGAGTCACCGTTCGAGTCGCTAAGTTGTCCGTGTGTGCGTGTTGGCTTACGGGCACAGCTAGTAACAGCTGCTGGGTTTAATGGTGTGTGGAGACCTTTGTTGAAGCTGGGCTGGATGGAATCCTGTGGCACGTATCATTGCCGTGTCGAGTGTGAATTGGGACATTTTCCCGACTTCCGCCCCAAATGCTCTGTTAGCTTTCAAGTTTGTTTCTGCTGAGCTCACATCTGAGCAATGCCAAGTCTGGGAAGTGTGTCTCTGCCAAGTGAAGTGTATATAAGTGCCCCCGCAGACGCGCACTTGGCCCCAAATCTAGAGCTCCTTTCCTCTGCCGCTTCCCCTTTTGTCGTAGCCTGTGTGGAGGGGAAGCAGGAAGGAAGGGTGCCTGGCACGTACAACTAGCCCGTGTGCGTTACCTTTCCGCTTGTCCCTGAATAGGGGTAGCAGGGAGAATAAATGGCTCTTTGTATTCTGGAAGCGGTGTACGCAAGGATGTTGTTGTTTTTAGCGGGAGTATTTCCTTTCTTTCCGCCTATAGTGTTAGTCAACACCTGGCAGAGAGTGCAGCCGAGGAGAAGGCGGGAGAAGCTTCTTCAGGCGGTGCAAGGGACGAGGCAGTGCTTAGCACGCCTGCCGGAGCAGGAGCTGCTGCTGTCTCTGCACTGGGTGCTTGTGCTGTGGCCAGCGGAGGTAGGATCCTTAACCGTGGAGGGAGGGGCTGAGGAGGAGGATCCGTACGGCCTTTTCTTTTGGTGGCTTGTGTTGTTGAAGCTTATCGTGTTCACCGTTGGCTTCAGCAGAGGCCGCAGAGGGAATAGCAGGCAAAGCTTTGTAAATGTGCTTCGGTGTTGCCGACTGGACGTGCGTCCTGCAAGGCTGAGGGGGTGCTTCTGCGGTTAATGTGTGAGCCGTCCCTTAGGAGGTTTGTTGCCTATTGGATTCGCCATGCTTCTAGGTAGGGGCTTTGCTTTTCTTCTTGAAAGAACAAAAGCAAAACCAGCCCCCCGAAATACTGCGTAGTAGGTGGCATTTTCAACCGTGGGGTGGCGGGGAGGAGGAGGAGGTGGGGGATACAAAGAGAGAAGGAGAAAGAACACAGCATCACAGAATCGGTAAGGTTGGAAGGGACCTCTGGAGATCACCTAGTGCAACTCAAGCAGGGTCACCTGGAACATGCTGCACAGGATTGCGTCCAGATGGGTTTTGAGTATCTCCAGAGAAGGAGACTGCACAACCTCTCTGGGCAAGCTGTTCCAGTGCTCTGTCACTCTCACGGTGAAGAAATTGCTCCTCACATTCTAGTGCCATGCTAGTTGTTTGGTTGGAAGGCTATAGAAGGAGAGCGTTGATTTTATGTAGTTCCTTATTTTGGGGGAGGGAGGAGAGGATTCCGAATGGTGAGAAGAACTGGTGGTTTGGGGCATGCTTTTGTTCATGCTGTCTCGCACGAATGTTTCCCTCCAGTGTGGCAGGAAGAGGAGAGCGATGACAGCTGTCCTGCTTCTGAGAAAGCAAAACGCAGTTTAGCTGCCAAGGTAAAGTGCCTCCAGAGGCAGAGTTTCCCGTGGAAGGACTGATTTTCAGGGGAGACCTGTCTGGACTGGGGCAAAACGGTGTTTGCAGGCAGGTGATTTTCTCCTGCAAAGCGGTCTCCTGTGTGCCGCCCTCTCTGCTGCTCTGCGCTGTGTCCTCAAAGACTTGTAGGTACAGCAGAGCATGCAGCAGTCTTGTGCTTGGGCGCGAAAGAGAGTAGGAGACTAGATAAAAGACCACATGGTTTGCTTCCTGGGAGTCACATTTCTAGACCATCAAAGTGGCTCAGCTCCTAGATTACGTCTTCTTTTGTGCTGCAGACGTTGCTCTTTGTTTCCGGTAGCTTTGGTGATAGAATCCTGACTGATGTGGCAAAAGGGCATTTATTGTTCAAAATCGGCTGAAATGCTTTGTCCCCTGGCTCTCCCTTCTTCCTGGTCAGGTTCCTCGGGTGTGCTTTGTGGGAGGGGGCTGGGGTTTGCTCAAGCAGGTCTCTTTTCCCCCCAGCCAGGTGAGATGAGGATGGCATTCCAGGCTTGCAGGTGATCTTGTGCTACCTGTTTCGCCTCTTTATTTTCTTTTTGATTGTTTTTGTTTTCCAGTTGCGGTGTGTGGCCTTGGGACTGTGCAGTGATGAGGACTCCGAGAGTGATGCTGGAACCCAGCCTGTACTGCAGGAGGTGGAGGCGTGTTTGGTTTGTAACCTGGTTCCGTCTTTCTCAGTGACCTTTGCGAGAGTGTTGCAGATGCTGCGTGTGAAGAGGTCCTGCAGGACATAAGATGTGCTTGTGGTGTGAAGAGTGAAAGTGAGGTAGGAGGAGGAGGAGGTCTGACTAAGGTTCTGCCTCACAGAAGAGAAGTCAGAAGAGTTTCGTGTGCGGGTGGAGAGAAGAGAAGTATTTTGGCAGGTGTTGACTGCCTGTGCCGGGGATGCTTGTTTCTGTCCTCTCCAACTCTTTTGTCTGGCCTCATTTAGGAAGCATCCCCTGAAAGGGATGGAGTAGTGGCTAGTGGTGGTCCTGAAGTGGCCCATACTGCAGCAGCCCCTGCTGATGTGAGAGGTGAGTTAATAAACATTGATCGCCCTTGTTTCTCTGCTCGTTGTGCGGAGTCAGCAAAGGGAAATGGTGACCTGCTTGTGAGATGGGCCAGCACCCAATTGTTGCCTTGCCAGCAAGTGCCAGGGGAGAAGGGACCATCAAGTGAGGGTGATGTTTTGTGGTAGTGCTAGGCAAGGAGTGTTGTGTCCTGGTGCGTTCCTGTGCGTGTGAGGATGTTTTGGCTCATGCTTTGAGGGTTCCTCCTCTACTGATGTGCAAAGTGATAGTGAGTGCCCGAGTGTGGTGCCCTGTTTAGGAGGGGAGCTGTCCCCAAGGTGGCTGCTGCCGGACTCTGACATGCCAGAGCCTCGTTTGGCTGCTCCGCGGCCACCTGTTGGGGGCTGTTCATTGTAGCCGTGAGAGGGGTCATGCTGGGCTTGTCATCCTCTGCTGCAGAGAAGGGCAGAGGGAGTGGTGCGAACAGGGTGGTGCAGCCGAGGGAGACTGGCAGTACTTTGCTTTCCCTGTGTAGGTGAAGTGTTTTCCGTCTCTTGGCTGCAGGAGTTGTCTGGAGGAGGAGAGCAGCAGAATGAAAGGAGGACTCACGGTGCGTCTTTTCTTGCTTCCTTTGTAGGTGTTACATCGGCAGCAGGAGTGGAGCAGGAGGAAGAGAGTGACTCTCCCTGGGATTCGGAGGTGCTTTCAGTGAGGGGCGCAGTGGGGTCCCAGTGGGGGGAACCGCTCGGGATCTCGCTTTGGACGTGGGCCCGAGCAGTGATGAGGCTCACTTCCCTCTTGGGCTGCTTCCGCCATCCGTTTGTTCCTGTGAACTTGAGCAGCTTCTGCTCTGTGCAAGCTGTTCAGTGAGCCCTGTGACTAGCTCGGGTGCGCTAATGTCGCAGGGGTGACGGCAACTGGCCTTTGAGTGTGATTTCTAGTGTAAGGTTGAAAGAGTGAAGATTCTGGTTCTGCAAGTGGCTGGAAGGGTTGCCGCTTCTTTGCCCCGGTATGCAAAGAAAGGAGTGTTTTTGGCACCGTGCAGCCAAGTAATCACCAGGACAAGAAAAAGTCAGTCGGGGTAGGCTCCGAGCAGTGTTTTGGGTTCTGAAAGGGCTGTTGTGCTTGCAGAGCCTGCATTCCTTGACATCCTGCCTGAGTGCAGAAGCAGCCGTGAAACTGCAGGTAATGCTTAAGCGACGATGCAAGTGCTGGCTGGGTATGCCACCAGTTAAAATGGAGGTTGATGCGGAAGGTTCCTGGAGATACCTTGCCCCACTCTCTGCTCGTTTGTGTTCTCGCTCACGCAGGTGTCTGCAAAGGAGGGAGGGAAGCGTGAAGGACACGAGGCTGCTGCCACAAAGACAGACTTTGAGGGTGACGGACAGGTGACTGTGTTAAAGACGTATGAAGGTGTTAGCGTAAAGCAAGCTGTGCTTCCCAAATGAGCGCGGGAGGAAGACCACAGAGAGTAGCAGATTCCAAATGTGCTTCAGATGTATTGCAGAAATCGTTTCTTTACATCTGTGAAATGGAAGACCCGCACGAAAGATGAAAGCCATGGGTTGGGAGTAGGAAGCCCTGGCTTTGATGGACAGGGAAATAATGTGCAGGCAAACTGAAAAATCGCTCTGTAGACTGATGTAGAGAGTGAAAAGAGGAACGTAGTCCATAAGCTGGTGTTGAAATAGAAGAGCGTTAGTATTGTCCAGGTGTTAATCTATGGATGTGTTTGGAGGGCTCTAAGGGGGCTGGCAGTTCCTGTTGGCCCCCACCACAGAAACTGACACCACTTCAGAAAAAAAAAAAGAGAAAAAAAAAAAAAAAAAAAAGAAAAGAGAAATCTTCCGAATTGCCATTCAAAGTAGTTTTTTTTCAAAAGAATACTAAATCTAAAATGGGGAAAGAGTTGCTAGCTCTGATTTTTCTCAAGGTTTAAGTAGTTCAAATATGTTATGGTAGGCTGAAGAAGAGCGTGATGAAACACAGAGAGCGCTTCCTCAAGAGAAGAGTGCCAGAGCCCTACGAGAAGGAATTTTGAACAGCCCTGCTTGGAGACGGAAGGGCCCAGAAGAAGAAAGAAGAACTCTAGTGAAAGTTTCAGAGGTAGGCAGTTTTATTTCTAGTGATTTTGATTTCACCATATTTGTTCTAAAATCGTGATAGATCTTCCTGGCAATAACTTCTGTGCTTTTTGCCAGATCACTTCTGGTGTGTCAAGTAAGTTGACTGTGGAAATACCATTTTGTTTGTTTGTTGTTCCTTCTGTCTCTAAAAATTCTGGACCAGCATACAAGACCGCATCAGTCTTGTATGTAGCTGAAGCGCAAGTGCAAGTAGGAAACCAACACAAAGGAAGACACTCTTTCCCCAATTTGTTAAGCTGTCTGCTGTTTTTTTTTTCCATTGTGTAGACCTGCTATCCTGAATTTTAAGGTTTCTAGCAGTGCTCAGGTACCTAGGTATCCTGAGATTGACCGGGAAAGTAGTTGTTGTGCAGTATGTCTGAAAGTTTTAGTTGCAGAGCATCATCTGATCCTGTTGCGTGCTTTTCTTTATATCCTCATCAAAATTACTTGAAAAGAAAAGGAAAGGAAAACGTGCATTGGGGAGGGGAGTGTCTTTTCCACCTCAACCACTGGAAATGGTATGAAGGAGTATCGCCAGTGAATGAAGTTCTCTCTAGGAATTAAAATAATTGGAGGAGGAGGAGGAGGAGAAAGGATCATAAGAATGCTCCTTAAAGAAATCCTGAAAAGAGTTAACGGAAGGCATTGTGCAGATCCAGTGCTTGAAAGCATTATTTGTGCTATGCTACAGTACCCAGAGAGCACAAGATGCCTGTGCTAATGTGGAAGAAGGTTGCATATATAATAAACAAGGAAGGAAATTAATCAGAGTACTACACCCCCGGGGTGGTAGGTTGTGGTTGTATAGCTAACCTGTCGTGATACAGAAGGCTACAGTGTGAAGGAGGCGTTTGAGAAGCAGCATTCATGTTTAGTGCAGTTCAGCTAAATGTCAGAGAAGCAAAATACCTTTGCTAGGCCTGTTTTCCCAGACTTCATAGCACACCTACATTTACCTTTAAAGAAATATTTTGAAGGCCTGTAATAGACAATATACCATGCATATGCAACCTAGCACTGTCACTTTTAAAAAGAAGACAAAAAGTATTTTGTTAAGCTTTTTAAATTAAGTTTATTGTTGGGTTGCCGAATTTAGCGGGGGGAGAAAAGACATTTTACTCCTGTATGCCACCCTCTCTGCTGCTCTGCGCTGTGTCCTCAAAAACTTGTAGGTACGGCAGAGCATGCAGCAGTCTTGTGCTTGGGCGCGAAAGAGAGTAGGAGACTAGATTAAAGACCACATGGTTTGCTTCCTGGGAGTCACATTTCTAGACCATCAAAGTGGCTCAGCTCCTAGATTACGTCTTCTTTTGTGCTGCAGACGTTGCTCTTTGTTTCCGGTAGCTTTGGTGATAGAATCCTGACTGATGTGGCAAAAGGGCATTTATTGTTCAAAATCGGCTGAAATGCTTTGTCCCCTGGCTCTCCCTTCTTCCTGGTCAGGTTCCTCGGGTGTGCTTTGTGGGAGGGGGCTGGGGTTTGCTCAAGCAGGTCTCTTTTCCCCCCAGCCAGGTGAGATGAGGATGGCATTCCAGGCTTGCAGGTGATCTTGTGCTACCTGTTTCGCCTCTTTATTTTCTTTTTGATTGTTTTTGTTTTCCAGTTGCGGTGTGTGGCCTTGGGACTGTGCAGTGATGAGGACTCCGAGAGTGATGCTGGAACCCAGCCTGTACTGCAGGAGGTGGAGGCGTGTTTGGTTTGTAACCTGGTTCCGTCTTTCTCAGTGACCTTTGCGAGAGTGTTGCAGATGCTGCGTGTGAAGAGGTCCTGCAGGACATAAGATGTGCTTGTGGTGTGAAGAGTGAAAGTGAGGTAGGAGGAGGAGGAGGTCTGACTAAGGTTCTGCCTCACAGAAGAGAAGTCAGAAGAGTTTCGTGTGCGGGTGGAGAGAAGAGAAGTATTTTGGCAGGTGTTGACTGCCTGTGCCGGGGATGCTTGTTTCTGTCCTCTCCAACTCTTTTGTCTGGCCTCATTTAGGAAGCATCCCCTGAAAGGGATGGAGTAGTGGCTAGTGGTGGTCCTGAAGTGGCCCATACTGCAGCAGCCCCTGCTGATGTGAGAGGTGAGTTAATAAACATTGATCGCCCTTGTTTCTCTGCTCGTTGTGCGGAGTCAGCAAAGGGAAATGGTGACCTGCTTGTGAGATGGGCCAGCACCCAATTGTTGCCTTGCCAGCAAGTGCCAGGGGGGAAGGGACCATCAAGTGAGGGTGATGTTTTGTGGTAGTGCTAGGCAAGGAGTGTTGTGTCCTGGTGCGTTCCTGTGCGTGTGAGGATGTTTTGGCTCATGCTTTGAGGGTTCCTCCTCTACTGATGTGCAAAGTGATAGTGAGTGCCCGAGTGTGGTGCCCTGTTTAGGAGGGGAGCTGTCCCCAAGGTGGCTGCTGCCGGACTCTGACATGCCAGAGCCTCGTTTGGCTGCTCCGCGGCCACCTGTTGGGGGCTGTTCATTGTAGCCGTGAGAGGGGTCATGCTGGGCTTGTCATCCTCTGCTGCAGAGAAGGGCAGAGGGAGTGGTGCGAACAGGGTGGTGCAGCCGAGGGAGACTGGCAGTACTTTGCTTTCCCTGTGTAGGTGAAGTGTTTTCCGTCTCTTGGCTGCAGGAGTTGTCTGGAGGAGGAGAGCAGCAGAATGAAAGGAGGACTCACGGTGCGTCTTTTCTTGCTTCCTTTGTAGGTGTTACATCGGCAGCAGGAGTGGAGCAGGAGGAAGAGAGTGACTCTCCCTGGGATTCGGAGGTGCTTTCAGTGAGGGGCGCAGTGGGGTCCCAGTGGGGGGAACCGCTCGGGATCTCGCTTTGGACGTGGGCCCGAGCAGTGATGAGGCTCACTTCCCTCTTGGGCTGCTTCCGCCATCCGTTTGTTCCTGTGAACTTGAGCAGCTTCTGCTCTGTGCAAGCTGTTCAGTGAGCCCTGTGACTAGCTCGGGTGCGCTAATGTCGCAGGGGTGACGGCAACTGGCCTTTGAGTGTGATTTCTAGTGTAAGGTTGAAAGAGTGAAGATTCTGGTTCTGCAAGTGGCTGGAAGGGTTGCCGCTTCTTTGCCCCGGTATGCAAAGAAAGGAGTGTTTTTGGCACCGTGCAGCCAAGTAATCACCAGGACAAGAAAAAGTCAGTCGGGGTAGGCTCCGAGCAGTGTTTTGGGTTCTGAAAGGGCTGTTGTGCTTGCAGAGCCTGCATTCCTTGACATCCTGCCTGAGTGCAGAAGCAGCCGTGAAACTGCAGGTAATGCTTAAGCGACGATGCAAGTGCTGGCTGGGTATGCCACCAGTTAAAATGGAGGTTGATGCGGAAGGTTCCTGGAGATACCTTGCCCCACTCTCTGCTCGTTTGTGTTCTCGCTCACGCAGGTGTCTGCAAAGGAGGGAGGGAAGCGTGAAGGACACGAGGCTGCTGCCACAAAGACAGACTTTGAGGGTGACGGACAGGTGACTGTGTTAAAGACGTATGAAGGTGTTAGCGTAAAGCAAGCTGTGCTTCCCAAATGAGCGCGGGAGGAAGACCACAGAGAGTAGCAGATTCCAAATGTGCTTCAGATGTATTGCAGAAATCGTTTCTTTACATCTGTGAAATGGAAGACCCGCACGAAAGATGAAAGCCATGGGTTGGGAGTAGGAAGCCCTGGCTTTGATGGACAGGGAAATAATGTGCAGGCAAACTGAAAAATCGCTCTGTAGACTGATGTAGAGAGTGAAAAGAGGAACGTAGTCCATAAGCTGGTGTTGAAATAGAAGAGCGTTAGTATTGTCCAGGTGTTAATCTATGGATGTGTTTGGAGGGCTCTAAGGGGGCTGGCAGTTCCTGTTGGCCCCCACCACAGAAACTGACACCACTTCAGAAAAAAAAAAAGAGAAAAAAAAAAAAAAAAAAAAGAAAAGAGAAATCTTCCGAATTGCCATTCAAAGTAGTTTTTTTTCAAAAGAATACTAAATCTAAAATGGGGAAAGAGTTGCTAGCTCTGATTTTTCTCAAGGTTTAAGTAGTTCAAATATGTTATGGTAGGCTGAAGAAGAGCGTGATGAAACACAGAGAGCGCTTCCTCAAGAGAAGAGTGCCAGAGCCCTACGAGAAGGAATTTTGAACAGCCCTGCTTGGAGACGGAAGGGCCCAGAAGAAGAAAGAAGAACTCTAGTGAAAGTTTCAGAGGTAGGCAGTTTTATTTCTAGTGATTTTGATTTCACCATATTTGTTCTAAAATCGTGATAGATCTTCCTGGCAATAACTTCTGTGCTTTTTGCCAGATCACTTCTGGTGTGTCAAGTAAGTTGACTGTGGAAATACCATTTTGTTTGTTTGTTGTTCCTTCTGTCTCTAAAAATTCTGGACCAGCATACAAGACCGCATCAGTCTTGTATGTAGCTGAAGCGCAAGTGCAAGTAGGAAACCAACACAAAGGAAGACACTCTTTCCCCAATTTGTTAAGCTGTCTGCTGTTTTTTTTTTCCATTGTGTAGACCTGCTATCCTGAATTTTAAGGTTTCTAGCAGTGCTCAGGTACCTAGGTATCCTGAGATTGACCGGGAAAGTAGTTGTTGTGCAGTATGTCTGAAAGTTTTAGTTGCAGAGCATCATCTGATCCTGTTGCGTGCTTTTCTTTATATCCTCATCAAAATTACTTGAAAAGAAAAGGAAAGGAAAACGTGCATTGGGGAGGGGAGTGTCTTTTCCACCTCAACCACTGGAAATGGTATGAAGGAGTATCGCCAGTGAATGAAGTTCTCTCTAGGAATTAAAATAATTGGAGGAGGAGGAGGAGGAGAAAGGATCATAAGAATGCTCCTTAAAGAAATCCTGAAAAGAGTTAACGGAAGGCATTGTGCAGATCCAGTGCTTGAAAGCATTATTTGTGCTATGCTACAGTACCCAGAGAGCACAAGATGCCTGTGCTAATGTGGAAGAAGGTTGCATATATAATAAACAAGGAAGGAAATTAATCAGAGTACTACACCCCCGGGGTGGTAGGTTGTGGTTGTATAGCTAACCTGTCGTGATACAGAAGGCTACAGTGTGAAGGAGGCGTTTGAGAAGCAGCATTCATGTTTAGTGCAGTTCAGCTAAATGTCAGAGAAGCAAAATACCTTTGCTAGGCCTGTTTTCCCAGACTTCATAGCACACCTACATTTACCTTTAAAGAAATATTTTGAAGGCCTGTAATAGACAATATACCATGCATATGCAACCTAGCACTGTCACTTTTAAAAAGAAGACAAAAAGTATTTTGTTAAGCTTTTTAAATTAAGTTTATTGTTGGGTTGCCGAATTTAGCGGGGGGAGAAAAGACATTTTACTCCTGTATGCCACCCTCTCTGCTGCTCTGCGCTGTGTCCTCAAAAACTTGTAGGTACGGCAGAGCATGCAGCAGTCTTGTGCTTGGGCGCGAAAGAGAGTAGGAGACTAGATTAAAGACCACATGGTTTGCTTCCTGGGAGTCACATTTCTAGACCATCAAAGTGGCTCAGCTCCTAGATTACGTCTTCTTTTGTGCTGCAGACGTTGCTCTTTGTTTCCGGTAGCTTTGGTGATAGAATCCTGACTGATGTGGCAAAAGGGCATTTATTGTTCAAAATCGGCTGAAATGCTTTGTCCCCTGGCTCTCCCTTCTTCCTGGTCAGGTTCCTCGGGTGTGCTTTGTGGGAGGGGGCTGGGGTTTGCTCAAGCAGGTCTCTTTTCCCCCCAGCCAGGTGAGATGAGGATGGCATTCCAGGCTTGCAGGTGATCTTGTGCTACCTGTTTCGCCTCTTTATTTTCTTTTTGATTGTTTTTGTTTTCCAGTTGCGGTGTGTGGCCTTGGGACTGTGCAGTGATGAGGACTCCGAGAGTGATGCTGGAACCCAGCCTGTACTGCAGGAGGTGGAGGCGTGTTTGGTTTGTAACCTGGTTCCGTCTTTCTCAGTGACCTTTGCGAGAGTGTTGCAGATGCTGCGTGTGAAGAGGTCCTGCAGGACATAAGATGTGCTTGTGGTGTGAAGAGTGAAAGTGAGGTAGGAGGAGGAGGAGGTCTGACTAAGGTTCTGCCTCACAGAAGAGAAGTCAGAAGAGTTCCGTGTGCGGGTGGAGAGAAGAGAAGTATTTTGGCAGGTGTTGACTGCCTGTGCCGGGGATGCTTGTTTCTGTCCTCTCCAACTCTTTTGTCTGGCCTCATTTAGGAAGCATCCCCTGAAAGGGATGGAGTAGTGGCTAGTGGTGGTCCTGAAGTGGCCCATACTGCAGCAGCCCCTGCTGATGTGAGAGGTGAGTTAATAAACATTGATCGCCCTTGTTTCTCTGCTCATTGTGCGGAGTCAGCAAAGGGAAATGGTGACCTGCTTGTGAGATGGGCCAGCACCCAATTGTTGCCTTGCCAGCAAGTGCCAGGGGGGAAGGGACCATCAAGTGAGGGCGATGTTTTGTGGTAGTGCTAGGCAAGGAGTGTTGTGTCCTGGTGCGTTCCTGTGCGTGTGAGGATGTTTTGGCTCATGCTTTGAGGGTTCCTCCTCTACTGATGTGCAAAGCGATAGTGAGTGCCCGAGTGTGGTGCCCTGTTTAGGAGGGGAGCTGTCCCCAAGGTGGCTGCTGCCGGACTCTGACATGCCAGAGCCTCGTTAGGCTGCTCCGTGGCCACCTGTTGGGGGCTGTTCATTGTAGCCGTGTGAGGGGTCATGCTGGGCTTGTCATCCTCTGCTGCAGAGAAGGGCAGAGGGAGTGGTGCGAACAGGGTGGTGCAGCTGGGAGTGAAGATGCCCTTGCATGACAGTTGTATGTTTTCCCTCTGTAGCTGAACTATTGCCAGTTCAAGCATTCTGGTGCAAGGCTTGGTTGAAGCAGGAGAGCAGCAGAATGAAAGGAGGACTCACGGTGCGTCTTTTCTTGCTTCCTTTGTAGGTGTTACATCGGCAGCAGGAGTGGAGCAGGAGGAAGAGAGCGACTCTCCCTGGGATTCGGAGGTGTTTTCAGTGAGGGGCGCAGTGGGGTCCCAGTGGGGGGAACCGCTCGGGATCTCGCTTTGGACGTGGGCCCGAGCAGTGATGAGGCTCACTTCCCTCTTGGGCTGCTTCCGCCATCCGTTTGTTCCTGTGAACTTGAGCAGCTTCTGCTCTGTGCAAGCTGTTCAGTGAGCCCTGTGACTAGCTCGGGTGCACTAATGTCGCAGGGGTGACGGCAACTGGCCTTTGAGTGTGATTTCTAGTGTAAGGTTGAAAGAGTGAAGATTCTGGTTCTGCAAGTGGCTGGAAGGGTTGCCGCTTCTTTGCCCCAGTATGCAAAGAAAGGAGTGTTTTTGGCACTGTGCAGCCAAGTAATAACCAGGACAAAAAAAAGTCAGTCGGGGTAGGCTCCGAGCAGTGTTTTGGGTTCTGAAAGGGCTGTTGTGCTTGCAGAGCCTGCATTCCTTGACATCCTGCCTGAGTGCAGAAGCAGCCATGAAACTGCAGGTAATGCTTAAGCGACGATGCAAGTGCTGGCTGGGTATGCCACCAGTTAAAATGGAGGTTGATGCGGAAGGTTCCTGGAGATACCTTGCCCCACTCTCTGCTCGTTTGTGTTCTCGCTCACGCAGGTGTCTGCAAAGGAGGGAGGGAAGCGTGAAGGACACGAGGCTGCTGCCACAAAGACAGACTTTGAGGGTGACGGACAGGTGACTGTGTTAAAGACGTATGAAGGTGTTAGCGTAAAGCAAGCTGTGCTTCCCAAATGAGCGCGGGAGGAAGACCACAGAGAGTAGCAGATTCCAAATATGCTTCAGATGTATTGCAGAAATCGTTTCTTTACATCTGTGAAATGGAAGACCCGCACGAAAGATGAAAGCCATGGGTTGGGAGTAGGAAGCCCTGGCTTTGATGGACAGGGAAATAATGTGCAGGCAAACTGAAAAATCGCTCTGTAGACTGATGTAGAGAGTGAAAAGAGGAACGTAGTCCATAAGCTGGTGTTGAAATAGAAGAGCGTTAGTATTGTCCAGGTGTTAATCTATGGATGTGTTTGGAGGGCTCTAAGGGGGCTGGCAGTTCCTGTTGGCCCCCACCACAGAAACTGACACCAGTTCAGAAAAAAAAAAAGAGAAAAAAAAAAAAAAAAAAGAAAAGAGAAATCTTCCGAATTGCCATTCAAAGTAGTTTTTTTTCAAAAGAATACTAAATCTAAAATGGGGAAAGAGTTGCTAGCTCTGATTTTTCTCAAGGTTTAAGTAGTTCAAATATGTTATGGTAGGCTGAAGAAGAGCGTGATGAAACACAGAGAGCGCTTCCTCAAGAGAAGAGTGCCAGAGCCCTACGAGAAGGAATTTTGAACAGCCCTGCTTGGAGACGGAAGGGCCCAGAAGAAGAAAGAAGAACTCTAGTGAAAGTTTCAGAGGTAGGCAGTTTTATTTCTAGTGATTTTGATTTCACCATATTTGTTCTAAAATCGTGATAGATCTTCCTGGCAATAACTTCTGTGCTTTTTGCCAGATCACTTCTGGTGTGTCAAGTAAGTTGACTGTGGAAATACCATTTTGTTTGTTTGTTTTTCCTTCTGTCTCTAAAAATTCTGGACCAGCATACAAGACCGCATCAGTCTTGTATGTAGCTGAAGCGCAAGTGCAAGTAGGAAACCAACACAAAGGAAGACACTCTTTCCCCAATTTGTTAAGCTGTCTGCTGTTTTTTTTTTCCATTGTGTAGACCTGCTATCCTGAATTTTAAGGTTTCTAGCAGTGCTCAGGTACCTAGGTATCCTGAGATTGACCGGGAAAGTAGTTGTTGTGCAGTATGTCTGAAAGTTTTAGTTGCAGAGCATCATCTGATCCTGTTGCGTGCTTTTCTTTATATCCTCATCAAAATTACTTGAAAAGAAAAGGAAAGGAAAACGTGCATTGGGGAGGGGAGTGTCTTTTCCACCTCAACCACTGGAAATGGTATGAAGGAGTATCGCCAGTGAATGAAGTTCTCTCTAGGAATTAAAATAATTGGAGGAGGAGGAGGAGGAGAAAGGATCATAAGAATGCTCCTTAAAGAAATCCTGAAAAGAGTTAACGGAAGGCATTGTGCAGATCCAGTGCTTGAAAGCATTATTTGTGCTATGCTACAGTACCCAGAGAGCACAAGATGCCTGTGCTAATGTGGAAGAAGGTTGCATATATAATAAACAAGGAAGGAAATTAATCAGAGTACTACACCCCCGGGGTGGTAGGTTGTGGTTGTATAGCTAACCTGTCGTGATACAGAAGGCTACAGTGTGAAGGAGGCGTTTGAGAAGCAGCATTCATGTTTAGTGCAGTTCAGCTAAATGTCAGAGAAGCAAAATACCTTTGCTAGGCCTGTTTTCCCAGACTTCATAGCACACCTACATTTACCTTTAAAGAAATATTTTGAAGGCCTGTAATAGACAATATACCATGCATATGCAACCTAGCACTGTCACTTTTAAAAAGAAGGCAAAAAGTATTTTGTTAAGCTTTTTAAATTAAGTTTATTGTTGGGTTGCCGGATTTAGCGGGGGGAGAAAAGACATTTTAGACTTGGGGCATTCACTAGGGTTTTGAGGGCATGTTCTGCTTCCAGTGTGTGCATTGCTTGTAGGGGTGCATAGGCTCAGGGATGAGAATGATATTTGTGGTAATACCTAAGCTGCTGTCTGAGTCCTGCTTCAGTATTGCAAATGTTAAAAAGCAGTTTGCTGCTCAAGCGTTCTTGTGGGTTCATTTCCCCACTCTCTATTTATTTGTATTCTTTATCACGTAGGTGTCGGGCAGCAATGCGAGAGAAAAGGAGCTGTTGTACAAGCATCGATTAGTACGAGATGAGATTGCCGTACTAAGACTCGAGGCTGATCAAGAAAGGCGCAGGAGCCAGGAGGAAGAAGCAAAACATTTAGGGTCAAATGGGACCTTGAAAGAAAAGAATGAAGATCTTCGAAAGGAACTTAAGCTGAACGAGGAGGCTTTAACACGAACCGTTCGTCGGTACAACGGGCAGCTGAACTCAGTAAAGACGGAATCGGCAGTGCTGACTGGCAAACTGGAGCAGGCAAAAGAAAGCAAAGATCAACTGGAGGCAGAGGTGGAATCGCTGCGCTCCCGCCTGAGCTCTGCTCTTGAGGAACTTGAACGTCATGAGGCATCGAAAAGCAATGTTGAGCAAACGTTTCAGAGAGAGCGTGACGAGTGGCTTCGTTTGCAGGACAAGCTCCGTCGTGACCTCTGTGATGCGCGAGACGCTAGCGAGAGCTTGTCTCAGCAGCTGAGCAAAGCTGAGAGCAAGGCTAGTAGTCTAGAAAGTGAACTTCACCAACTGAAAGGGAGGCTTAGAGAAAGAACATTGCTTTCAGAAGTGGTGCCGAAAGACTCAAGTCCAGCGCAAAGTCGGGCGAAGGAATGTGACCGTGCTCGCCAGCTTGAGAAAGATCAGGTAAGCAAGTATACGATAAGGCAAGAACCTCTGCAGGAACGACTGGCTCTGCTCCAGTGAAAACCTTTTCCTCTGTCAGCAGCTAGGAGATAGGCAGAACAAGAGGATCATCAAAGGAAAGGTAGTGAGGGGTGTCAGGGCACATCTGAAGCTATTTTCAATAAACTCAGAGCTGACACTGAAAAGCAAGCTTAGCTGATGGAGGAGAGAAACAAGGAACTAAAGTCCCAATACTAAATGAAGTATTAGGAAACCACGACCCTCCTTAAGAGACAGCGATAGTTCAGCTGCCCTCAGTGGGCCAGGATGGATAGCAGTGAGCAGCTGTGCAGATGCACACTGGTGGTGGGCAAAACTGCTCATCTTTGAGTTCACTCTGAAGACTGACGTAATTACGTAATCTGATTGGTGAAAGTAAAAGCATAGTCCGTGTTCGTACCCTTTTCTTCATGCGCGTGTAACCGTTTCATCAGGGTATGGCCGGACAGGTGCAGCAGGAGGTTACCGACGCTCTTGAAAAGCGGTCGACGTCAGAAGCTTTGCTGGCGGTTGCCACGCGTTATCTCAGGGACCTGGAAGAAGACAAACTGCGGCTGCAGAAGGAGCTGGTCAGGGTTAAAGGCAAGGTAGGCAAAGGCTGTAACTACATTAATGGCTGTGAGGAGAATGTTGTTTTTCCCTGTAACCGGTGAAAAGGGGCCCAGCAGTATTCTGTGACCAAGCGCCTGGGGGGTCTGAGGAAGTCAGTCATTCTAGGCTGTGGTAAGGCATGAAGGCGGTGGCAAACACAACGGGCTCTTGAAGGAGCCTGTTTCAAGCGTGAGGGGCGAAGCAGTGTGTGGGGAGCAGCTCTCTGGTGGGTAGGTCTGAAGAAAGCTGTTGGTTGCCTGTCACAAGCCGCCTGAGCTTTGAGGCTGACTTGAAGGTGACAGTGGGTGAGCTAGAGATGCCCGGAGTGTGTTGTGCATTTTGCTGTTCAGACTGCTGTGCTCACGGCCGTTATTATGGAGCTGGGAAGTCGCTGCAGGAGAAGGGTGAACGTTGCGAGTAATGCTTCCCCTGGGAGGGGCGACCGGCTGGAGGCCAGGAGCGTCACGGGTCATTGAAAGAGTAGGGCTGGTGCTGCAGCAGTGTTTAGGGCCGCTTGTAGGAAGTTGAGCTGGGGATGGGAGAGGCCAGTATGCAAGAGGATGAAGCACCAGGGTTTTGGAGCGTCGACTCGGGAGTCGAAGGAGTCGACTTGTCTGTATGAGAACAAGCTGCCTACCGTGGGTCCTGGTTGGGGTTTTACAGCTGCAGGAGTTGGAAGAACAGCGCGTTCAGTCCGAGCGTTGTGCTCAGGATTTGAAGAGGGCCCTGGAAGACGAGCAAAGGGAAGCGATGGCTTCTTGCCGGCAACTGCAAGACCTTCCGGAAGCCTCCTCGGGCTCCTCGGGAGCCATTAGCCGGAAGGATGTGGAAGAGCGAGTGGCACGGTAAGGAGCTGTCGCAGTGAAGCTTTCTGGGATGGTGCAAAAACAGCAGGATCACCTTGCTGCATGGCAGCCAGTCAGTATGTGATTTTGAGAGAGGCTTTTGCTTTAGCTTACGTTATTTCACGCTGTTGTGTCAGTGTTTGTGCTCTTGTGGGCTCCCGTTAACGAGACCTGTGTTTCTTGTCAAGGCTTGAACAGGCAAAGGCCAGCCTGGAAGGCAGAGCCCAGGAACAGACTGCTCGCCTGGAAGCTCTTCAGGAAGAGCTGCACAGCTCAGCCTCTGTAAGCTGGTCATGGCCTTCCTTTTTGATGAGCTACTGAGCCTAGTTATGTGTGTGTGTGTGTGTGTGTGTGTATGTGGGGGGATGTTCAGAAGGGATTTTCCTGGGGAGGCTGGGGGAAAGAAAGCATTTGCTGCAGCCCACCGAGGATCGGCTGCTGTTGGTGCACTGCCCGGCTTCCTGGTTTTGAGAGTTTTCACGGGGTACTCTGCTGAGTCTTCCTTAACACTGGCTGAGGTCCGGGTTTGACACTCGTGTGCTGGTTTAAATGTTTGCTGCTTTATCCCCGTCGTGGTGCGTAAGGCATCAGGCAGCAGCACTTCAGACGTTCCTGCCTTCAAGGCACTCTGCAAGTTAGCTTGTGGCATTGCCTTGGTGCCGAGCGCTTTGTCGCCGAGCCCTCCTAACTGGCGAGCTCAGGCTGTGACAAGAATTCCATTCCCGGCCTCTGAGCCCCTTGCCTGTGTAGTGCCGATGGATTCCTTGGCTCAGAGGTGTAAGTCCGTGGAGTGACTCAAAGAACTCCAAAGAAGCCAAGGTGCAAGTAATATTGTCCTGCTCCATCCGTGGGCAGCTTTATTCTGGTGTGCTGGGGCTAGGTGGGTAGAGACAAGCCCTCAGTGAAGGGGAACTGCTGGATGACTGGAGCTGGGGTTAGATTAGTAAAGGAGTAGGGAGATGGAGAAAGGTCTGTGGCATTTCTTTTTGGTCATACCCTTGAGTGAGGTGTCAGCTTCTGCCTGGAAGGAGTCCGTGTGGCTTTTTGACTTCTTTTAATACTTCCGTAGGTTCATAATGGCCTGGAGGACCTGATGCCTGGCTTAGGCACAAGACGGGTGCCTTTGGGGGAAGACCAAAATCAGCAGGTACATCAACGGTTGCTGTGAATTTCTTCTTCCAGTGTGTTTTCCCCCCGCGAGCCCCTCATAGCGAGTGGCGTTCACTTTTGAGGGGGAGGAGGGGAGCGGGAGGAGGGCTGACGGGCAACTCTTTCTGTCCCTCGGAATTGGCCTGTGTGGTGGGAAGGCTGAGGCGCTGCCCTTTACGTGGGAATTCTGTGCCCTGGAGTTCCGCGGCCGTCCCTTGGCTAGCAGAGGGAGACGTCCTGTAGCAGCTTTGTGAGGAACGCTGCCTGCAGCGAGTGCGTACAGAGGCCGTTACTGAGTCGCGTGTGCCATTTCTCCTTTCTGCTTGGGAAGTGTGAGAGCAACGGAAAGTCCGTGAAGAAGCTGGCAGAGTGGGAACAACCAGCAGAAGCCCGCCTGGAGGAAGAAATGCAAAGAAACATCGAATTGCAGAAAGAGTGCAACAGGTAGGTGCAGGATTTCCGTACTTGCAAGACGTAGCGGCTAGGCTGGGTTCAAGCTTTACCTGAGCCTGTGACTTTGAGCACAGGAGTGTAAGCAACTTCAAGCCTTGCTTTAGATCTTGCAGGTGGCTTTGTACGTAAGCGTATGGCCTTAGGTAGGTGGAAGTGCAGGCTGCCCTGCAGTTGTTGTGGGAAGGGAGGGTTGCAGGGCAGGAAGAAGCTCTGTACCTGTGTTTTCAGGCAGAGGCTGACTGTCCTTGGGCTTCCCATTTTACTTGCTGACTTACTTTACAAATTGCTGCAGGTCCAAGAGGCTCCTGGAAACAGCTATGAAGAAACTGAGGGCGTATGAGAGGCGAGAGAGTGAGTCCCAGTTGGATTTCCAGAGCAAAACAGAGGGCGCATGTTCTGGAAAGGGCGATGAAGTTGGTAGATTAAGAGCAAAGGTGAGCTTTGATCTGTTTGTCTTTTTTTTTGTTTTTTTTTTTTTTTTTTTTTTTGGAAACCTGTAGGATTTTTTTTTCCCAATTTTGTCTGGTGTTGTTAATTACCTGGTGGCTGTGTCTTGAAACAAATGGCTTTTCCATATGTTCCCTGAAAACCTCTGCCTAATCCTTTGGTAAGTGAAGAAATGTTGCAATACCAGGGTGCTGGTGTGGAAAAGGTGAATTTCTGCGGAGAGGAGAAGAAAGGAGAAGAAGGAAGACAGAGTTTGAGTTGCCCATTGGGGCCTCCTGAAGTCCTGGTGCTTGCTAAGAGTTTCTGAAAAGAAACAGCCCCCTGGATCTAGAAGAGAAAATGCCTTCTTCCTGCACTGCTTGAAAAGCTACTCTCTGGAGCACAGCTGTCATGGGCATTCAGTGTCATGGGCAGAAGAGGATGTGTTTCTTGTGGGTTCTGTCCTGAGTGTGTGGCAGGCATGTAACATGCCTCTGGTTAAGTGAGCCTGTCCTTCCCCTGTGTACAGGTCCACGAACTTTCCAACTGGCTGGCAAGAGAGCGGAGAAGATCGAGGCAGCTAGAGAAAGCAAATGAAGGTTTGCGAGAAGAGTTGGCCTGGATGCACGGGAGCCGCGAAAGTCTGCGGAAGAGCAAGCGGCTGCTGGAAGAAGAGGTGGTTGCCCTCAGGCGTCATTTAGAGGCCAAGAAGATGGATCCCAGGCACAGTGAAGACTATAGAAGGGAGATTGAAGAAAGAGCAGAGCAAGAGCTAAGGCAAAAACTGGAGGAAGTCAATCTCTTTCTGCGCGTAAGCTTCCTTCCCTCTAGTATGTGCAGTGCATCTGTGCCTTGTCATTCCTCTCTTCCTTACTGTGGTCATTTCTCAGTACTTCCTGCTTCTGCCGGTCAGGGCTGTGGAGTCAAGGGCTCCTTCTGTCTTCAGGAGGCTGTTGAAGGCTGTGAGCTTGTTGAATGGTTCTCCTGAACCCCCCTGAGAGTCTATGAATACTCTTCTTTGCACACACGGGTCACTGGGGAATCAGGTAACAGCACCAAGAGAAGAATTGCAAGGAGAGTAGTGTCTTGCCGAGACAGAGGTTGCTTAGTCCGAGCTTTGATTGAAAACTCTAAAAGTTGGTGCCTTAGCGTTTGAGCCCTGATTGTTGAGGGCAGTGAGGAGGCACTGTTGCCTCGCTGAGTAAGGTTGTGCTCTTGAAATTGGGTGTGTGAAGCTGACTAGGGGTGGACGTTCTCTTTTTCTTTCCTGGGGGTTGAAATTGCGTGATCTGCTTCAGACACAGGCAGCCACCCAGGAGCGAGTGGATCAGATCAGAGCCGCTACTGAAGCTTCCACGGTAGGCCGACTGCAGCGGAGAGTTAGCGATTTAGAATGGGAACTGGCCCTCACAAAACGCCTGCATCGAGCCAGAGCTAGTGAGAGGTTTGTGGAAGCCGTTGCCGCACCTGCTCATGAGCGCTGCAGAAGCCACTCTCTGCTGATGAACCCAGTGGGCAATGCTTCCTCTGTGGAAGAGCGAGTGGAAGCTCATATGGCTGAGGTAAGGCACTGTAAGTGCATCTTCAGTGATCCGTTGCCCCCTTTACACTGAGTGGAGGCCTGGGCAAGGTCGCCTCTTCCGTCTGTTCTATCCGTGAGAAGTGTACGGGCACCTCTGATTCTAACTGGGTGCTGTGGTGCCCCACGCATAGCAAGGATCCTGTTTCAGTGACGTGCCTGGGTACTGTACCTGTGCCTGTACCCGTGCCGGTAATGTTGTCGAGTTGAGTTGCTAAGCTGTGAGCGTTGTCTTGTGGAGTCTCACAGGGTGATCCAGATGACCGTCCTTGGGCCAGCCCGGTGGCTAAATAGTAAGCCAGCAGTGCTGGCTGAAAAAGAGCCGTTAAATTAAATTCGGCAGCGTTTTGGTTCTTCTCTGGGTGAGTGTGTTGGTGGGTGAGTCTGTGTGTGTGCCAGAATTAGTGGTGATGCCCACAGGGGTTCAGCTTGCGCTGTTTGCTCTTTGCCTAAGCCCGGAAGCTATACGCTCTCGGTTTGGACAGTCGCTTCTAGGGGTCTCGGCCTGCATCGTGATGAACCCTCACAAGCCTTATGTAACGGTGTAACCGTGCTGCTTGTGCCCTTGTGGATAGCCCTCTAGGCCTCCGCTGCTGTGAAGTCTTTGTGCTTTTTGCTGTCCTCTTTAAAAAGCAGAATGTGAGAAAACGGCTGAACTGCAGGCTGCTTTGTGCTGCAGTTAATGCCACGCAGTAATGAGAATGCTGCGTTGTGGTGGACAAAGTATTTCTCAGCGTGGGGGATGGTGTTTCCAGTTGTTATTCCACGTTACAGCTGGGTTCCCAAAGGCTGTAGAAGCTAGTCCTGCAAGCGGGTAACTGTGAGGTCTTGAGGGAATCCTGTCTATGCTTCCAGGTGCGGCGGGAGTGGTCAAAGCTATCGCTGAAGAGCTCGAGCAAGGTACTTTGTGGGGATACGCTAGCAGTGTAATGAAGGAAGATGACGGTCCCTAGCTTTTGAACACAACCACTTGAAAGCTGTCAAGCTGCTATGCTAAGCACAGTTGTTTTCTAGTAGCTTTCCAACAAGGTGCTTGATGTGCAAACTTCCTGCTTATCCGAATAATAGTGGTACGGAATATAATGCAGCTGCCTTACACAAGAGGGAGAGGGAAGAACAAGGTACGGGCGCGTACCCACAGACCCCCAGAGCCCTGTATAATGCCAGCTCTTCATGAAAATCGTTCCCGCAGAGTCACGGCTTTGCAGTGCCTGGGCCTGTTTCCAAGCGGGTAGCCCCTGAGAGCAATTCCTTCTGTTCCAGAGCTCCTTAAGCTCCTAGCGAGTGGCCGGCTGCTGCTTTATAGGTCTTTGCATTTGCTTGGACGGACGCAAGTCCAGTGCCTGGAATCTGCTTGTGTTGTGAAGGGAGGTGCCTGTCTGCTGGGGCTGATCTGGTTTGTTTGGTTTGGGGACTTGTTGCCTTTTCCTCCTGTAACACTAACGAGGGCATTTTCTTCCCCCTGCCCCGCCTGGCCTCCTCAGCAGTGGCTGAAGTGAAAACTGCATCGGTGGGAGGTGCTGCCTGGGCACCTTCTGAAGGCTCTTCCGAGAACGTAGAGCAGGAGCCGCTTTCGAGGGCAACCCGTGAGCACTGCGATGTTTTGACCCAAAAGGATGTGATCTGATTTGACAAAAGATGCTGGGGAGCCGCCGCTCGGGAACAGCTGCCTTTGTCATTTCACGCCTGCAGCAGTCGTCATCAGCTGACTGGAAGATGCTGGCGCACAGGAATTCACCTTTGCAGAAGGCTGAGTGTGGACAGATGAGACGAAGGAAGCCTGAGGAAATGTGCCTTGTACCTCTTAATGGCGTGGTGTGTCCATAACAACATGCTGTGTTGAACTGAACGTGTTCTGTCCCAGCTTTGTATTTACTAAATGTTGTAATCCAGTACGTGTGTTTGTTTTCTTCCATTCCCCTTCCTGCCCTAGGCGGCCCTGCCCATATGACTGTACCTTCTTACTCCCGCCGCTTGTCTCTTCCAGAACAGTACCTGCCGGCTTGGTGCCGGAGGGGCAAAGCTGGTGGGAGTCTGGCCTGTTGCTGCATTGTAGGGGAACAGCTGTGTTTTGTCCCAGGACTGGCGTTGCTCAGCCCTAACCAGAATGCACGATGAAAGTTGTGGTTTTGAAGGCTTAGTCTGGGCAGGCGGTTAGCCCTTCTCCCTCCCTCCCTCGCCCTCTCTCGCCTTGATCTGGCCTAGAATCAGGTACGTGCAGGGCTGCGGGAAGAGAGGCCGTTGGAGCAAGGGAGAGCTCTCCTCTGCTGCCTTCGTTTGGCTTGCCGGCTGCTCCTTCAGCCTGCCCCGGCAGCCCGGCCAAGGGCCAGAAGGCGGACTGTGTCCTTTTCCCCAGTGGAGGCTGCAAGCAGGAGTGTGTTGAGACGGGGGCCTCGAGTTCAGGTCCTGCTGCTACTGGGGCTCTTGACTCCTGCTGCCTTGTAGAAGGAGGCTCCCTGTGGTCTGGGCAGAGGGGAGGGGGGGATCTTCTGGCAGCAGTGAGAGGTTTTAAAGCCCACTGGTCTGGAAGGGTATTAGGTCCATGTGCAGTGTGCAAAGGGGAAAGAACAAAGCTCCCTGGTGCTCTAGTGGTTAGGATCTGGTGCTCTCAGCACCATGGTCCAGGTTGAATTCCCAGTCAGGGAGTCTGATTTTTCAGCACACTCGAACAGGTTGCCCAGAGAGGTTGCGGAGTCTCCGTCTCTGGAGATAACTCAAAACCCACCCGCATGCGGTGGTGACCTTGGCTGAGCAGGGAGGTTGGACTAGATGATCTGCAGAGGCCCCTTCCAACCTCACCCAGTCTGCGAGTGTGCGGGGGAAGCAATTTCTCTGCCCTGCAGTGTGACAGGCAAAGCCAACCTTCTGTTCAGTGCTGGGCCCTTGCTCTTCTCTCTCCAAAGCAAAGGCAAGTGCAGAAAGACTTCTCCTTTGGATCCGTACTAGGTGATACTTGGTGGGAATGGTCCGTGTTGTAACTTTTGTATCTGTACTGTGTGATACTTGGTGAGAATAGTCGGTGCTGTAACTTTTTGGTGCCTGGAACAGTACGGCTGTGTTAAGCGGAACACAAAGAAGCAACTAAGAAGGTCTTGGAAAGGTGTGAGAAAGAACAGCGGTTGGTTACATATAGGTTCTGTGGCTTCCAGCCACAGAATAACCCCGAGAAGCAGTCAACATGAAGGTCACAAGTTGAAGAGTGGTGAAATAGCGACCCCCAAAGTCAATGTGGCCCCCAAAATAAATCTGCACGCGTGCGCAGTATCACAGCCCGGTTATGCAATGGGGGCGGAGTTGGGCTAGACTCCCTGCACTTGTTGGTCCCATGTGCCGGGACCCCCCACCTACCGCAAATAATCATAAATACCGGGGTTTTTCTGAAGGAGAGAGAGGCTGCTACACGGCAGAGGACCACGTTGCCTCCTTGGGGACGCCTGAAAGGATTGTGCCTGCCGACTCTCTCTCCTCAGGCAGACGATTGGGACAAGCATTGGGGTGGTCCTTCTCGAGATCACCATCGGGTCAGTCTGTCTGTAAGTATCTACTAATAAGCTGCTTGCTACTGTAGAGTGTTTGTGTGTGTGCGTGTGTGTGCGTGTGTGCGTGCTGGCTTGCCAAACTGGATGTTTGGGCCCCGGGAATCTAACTGGAACAGGCACACCGCAGCCCTTTGGGCCAGTGCTTCTTCCCCATGAGGATAGTCCTCTGATTGTGGCGATGCTGTTCAATTTTCAGAGTGACCCATGGAGGGCTGTAGAGAGTGGCAAATGCAGGGTAGTTTACGGCACTTTCAAGCACGTGTTGGAAAAAAAGAAAAGAAGTCCCTGCCTGTGATGTTGCATGTGTGGTATGAATAGTTCAGTATTTCGTTATTGTCCTCTTAAACCACCACCACCATCAGTTAACTGTCTGCTCACTAGCCGCACTAGTGCTTAGAAATGTTTCCTGAACTTGGTATAAGAACTGAAAGGAAATGTAACTGCACTTATATATATATATATATAGAGAGAGAGAGAGTTCAGTATGTTTTGAAAAATCAGTTCACTATCCTGCAGTTCACTCTAGTACTACTTGTAGAGATGTAAATGTTTGTATGTTTTGTTGAAATGAGACTATCTGGCATGCTAAATATGTCAATTAATATTAGAACAGTGAGATGGCTTTTCCCTCAGGAATGTGAGACTCAAACAATATCTTTTCCCAGATGCCTTTACTTATCTAAAAGAGGAAAGATTTGAGACAGTCCTCCTCCTCTTTCTTTCTTTCTTTCTTTTTTTCCCCCCTTTTTAAGAATGTGCAAGCAAGAGGAGAGTGATGACAGCTGTCCTACTTCTGAGGAAGAAAAAAAAGAGTTTTACTGCCAAGGTAAAGTGCCTTTGCAGGAAAAATTTCCCATTGTCAAAGTAATTCTTAATACTTCTGGTTTTGGTCAGAAGAGCAGCTTTATTTGCTACAGCTAGCTGTAAGAGAGAGCACATGGCAGCAATGGTAACAATAAGCCTCACCAATGTGGTCTCCGCATACCACGTAGGAACAAGGCTACCAGTCTCACACCTCGAGTGCAGTAGAAGAGCCACAGATGCTTAGCTCAAGGCTCCCAAACAGGACCTCTCTCCTACACCCCTACAGGGTGGGGTCCTGTAGTCAGGCCACCAGTCCAAAGCAGGGTTCACACTGTGTAAGATGGCATTATTCTTTCACAGTTACCCCTGCTGTTCCCCTCAAAAGTAGTGGCTGAAACCGCTCGCAAGGCAAATTGCTTTTTTTGTCCAAACAGGTTACACGTTTCCCTTACGATTTCTGTTTCTATTTCTTATGACTACATTCCAGAAAAGTCCTCCCAGAGTTGAGGGTTTCTCCAGTGTCATCTCATTTCTTATCACTATATTCCCACATACTTCTGAGGTATGGTGCCTCCAGCCATAGAAACCGCAGGTGACTGCCAGCCGGGAGAATGCACCAGCACGTGCTGCTGTAGTAAGGTCTGTGCTATGCAAAAGGCCGACTCTTGACTGCAGATCTGTGATACTGAGCACAGGGAAGGCCAAAGATGGAGTGCTTCCTTCAGTGCTGGGCTCCCAAGGGCAGGAGAAACATGACTAGGAGTAGTCAGCATGGATTTACAAAGGGGGAAACCAGGCCTGACCAACCTGAAGGCCTTCTACAACACAGCCACAAACTCTGTGGACAAGGGGAAGGCAGGCGATGGTGTTTACCTTGCCTTCAGCAAGGCTTTCAGCACCGTCTCCCCTGCCATCCGCCTAGACAAACTGATGAGGTGCAGGCGAGGTAGGTGGAGGGCCAGGCGGCTTCGGAAGGGCTCAGAGGGTTACGATCAGCAGCACAAAGCCACCACTAGCAGTGCGCCCTGGGGCTGATGCTGGGGCCAGCAGAGGTTCACATCTTTGTAGATGACATGGACGATAGGACAGAGCGCACCCTCAGCAGGTCTGCAGGCATCACAGCCTCGGGAGGAACAGTTGATCTCCCCCAGGGCTGTGCTGCCAGTCAGAAGGACCTCAATGCCCTGGAGAAGCAGGCAAGCAGGAATCTCGTGAGGTTCAACAACGGGAACTGCCACATGCTGCACTTGGGGACAAACAACCCCGTGCACTGGCGCAGGCTGTGGGGCTGCCGGCTGCAAAGCTGTAAGGAGCAGCAATACAGCCTTGCAGCAAAGGTGGCGAACGGCTTCCTGGGTCACACCAGGAAGAGTGGAGGCCAGCGGTGGAGGGCGGGGAGCCTTGGCCTCTCCGCAGCACTGGGCAGGCCACAGCCGGAGTGCTGGGCCCTGGACAGGGACCTGCCAGAGCGTGGGCAGCGAAGGGCCACAAAGGCGATGAGGGGCTTGGAGCATCTGCCTTGCATGGAGAGGCTACAAGAGCTGGGCCTGCTCAGCCTGGAGAAGACATGGCTCTGGGAGGATCTTAGTCCTGGCGGTGGCAGCCAGGCTCACGTGGCAGCCCGGATCACCAGGAAAGTTAGAACTGGTGCCGCAGGTGCTGTCATGGAAAATTAGGCTCACCGGCCACCATTACAAAGTCCGACCCTAGGTTCCTGCTGAGACAGGAGTTCAAAGCCAAATCAAAGCAAAGTAAGTTTTAATGGCACATCTGCAGCAATTACAGCCTGAGCCTGGTGCCGCTGAAGAGGGACTCCAAATAAAGAAATTCCTGGGCAGTTGTACCTTTACAATATAAATCCTCCCTATAAAATATCCCATCCTTCGCGTGATATTTTGCAATCAATAGAAACATTAGAGTTGGGGGTCTTCCGCTTCCCTATTCCTCCTTTCCGTAGAATCATAGAATCAGTAAGGTTGGAAGGGACCTGTGGGGATCACCTAGTCCAACCTCCCTGCTCAAGCAGGGTCACCTAGAGCGTGTCAGACAGGGTTGCATCCTGGCAAGCTTTGAATATCTCCAGAGAAGGAGACTTCACAATCTCTCCTGGTTGCACTGTGCCAGCGCTCTGTCACTCTCACAGTGAAGAAATTCCTCCTCATATTCAGGCAGAACTTCCTGTGGTTCAGTTTTTGCCCATTTCCTCTTGTCCTTTCACGTGGGACAAATGAAAAGAGTTTGTCCCCATCCCCTTGACACCCTCCCTTGACACCCTATAAGGTACTTAGAGACATTGACAAGACCCCCCCTCAGTCTTCTCTTCTCCAGGCTAAGCAGACCCAGCTCTCACAGCTGTTCCTCATACGACAGATGCCCCAGCCCTCTGATCATCCTCATACCCCTCCGCTGGACTTTCTCCAGTTGCTCCATGTATCTCTTACCATAGATTCCAGGTGTGTTCATACTTCGTATTGCATACTTCGCATCTCAGTTCTGCAGAGCTGTGGATGCCTCTTTACCTCCCTTATCTTGTTCCTGGGTCTTTCCCTGCTTTGTTGCTCATTCTCCCCCTCTCCTAATACTAGCATAGTCTTCGTTGGCTTCCAGAAGCCACGATATCTGAGGACACACGAAATGCAGATGCTCCAATGACATTCGTTACTTTGAACATGCTAAAAGGGTCACCATCTTCAAGGCCTTGTTCAGCTCTTCCTTTCCCAGCTTTGCATCTGTGCCTGTCAGAAACCTTCTGTTCTGCAGTCCTTACACGTGCCTACCCCTAGCACGGACTCCTGTCTTCTTTATGGGCTTTCTCTGAAGGTACGCTACCCAATTCCCATTCCTGAGCTCTTCCGTAACACCTCCACGGTACACCTTTAGACTGCTTGTGGACACGCTTCCATTACACTAAGCCAAACAGTCTACGCATGCGCTTTACCTGTGCAGCTAACAGCAAGCGGTAACCGAACCCAACCATTTAACACAACCTAAAGGTACCGAGGGGACGTTTTTGTGCTTACACTTGGGCTACCAGGATGTGAGCCATTCTTTCTTGAACGAAAACACAGGGCACCCTGTCTTTTCTGCCGTACATTACGATAGCAACTAATAGGTCCTTGAATACTCTACAAGCGAAACAAAGATGAAAACACATTTGAATCCCTTAGATTGAGGAAAGGACCAAAAGCTTTCATTTTTGCAGTTGGTTCTATCGGCAAATAACAAAACATTATGACACGCAGAATACAACTAGTAACTCCAAACCCAGAAACGGCATATTTTCAGTTTGCAAATGGACCTTAAAAAGGGAAAGCCTCCTTAAGAATGCCTGCTTTTTCTTTTTCTTGAAAGAGAACCTGAAAGTTGCCACTAGTGTACAGCCCTTGGGTTCGTCTTCCACGCAGTTTGAGCTCTGCATCACATTTGCAGGAAGGTGACCTTGGGAGGACTTGGCGTGCCAGTTTGTCATTGGAGCACAACTATTTGCTTGAGACCTCAGAATATTTGAGAACAGGACTCGAGGTTTTGAAGGAATTTTTATCCCAGAATCAAGACAGGATAACTAAAGCAGACTTGGCGGCACAGCCGAGCTGCCTCTCAGAACGACTCGATCGCCCGTTAACCAGCCGCGTTAGAGAGAGATGCTCTTCTACTTTGCCATAGTTTTTTTACTCTTTTTAATAAAAACGATTTCTAAAACACGAGTTAAAACAAAGAGAAGAACAAAAGAAGAAAGCATGTCATTTCCTTTTACTCTTGCAATAAGGCCTCCCAGGAACCACACAACAGCTGAACCCATGCGTCCGTAGCCAATTACAGCCTGCCTTTGGGCGCACAGCGCTTGAGGGCTTAACGCAGGCCTTGCGTTCCTCTTCTGAACAGTTCCCGACGGCAGCTCCCAAAGCCCAGCTGACAAAAGCTTGCGTTTACACATGCAGCTGAAGACTTGCAGAGCAGCTGAAGAGCTGGAGAACTGAATCCAGACGACGGCTAGCATATAGTCCCGCAGCCTTACTGACCAGATTCTCGGTCACCACCCGGCACAAGGATCAAAGACATTCCTCGCTACGTCTTCCTCAGTTCAGAAGTTTTCTACTTGCCCTGGCAAAAAGCTTGCAGCTTCCCCTGAAGACGGGCAGCTTTGAGGACGAATACCGAAAGACTAAGCTTTGCCCTTCAGCTCAGGCCACCAGGAGAGTTGCACTGCAGCAGATTGTGCTAGTACCTTAGGGGAGACTCTGTCAACAAAACCTGGAGGTGCCAGCGGCCCTTTAGGAGTGCCACAGTCCTCCTAGCGTCCCCGGCACCCCGCACTGCCAGCCAGTCCTGAGGACTGCGTTTCTGTAGTCAGAAACCATCCCGCCTCTGCCTTCGCGGCTGCAGGAGGGAGCCGGGAGCCGCCGGAGGCGAGAAAGACCCGGACACCCCCGCCCCCCCACCCCCGCCAAATTCCCCAAGCCCCGCTGACAAAGAGGAGGGGGCAGCAGCGAAAGCCTGGGCGGAAGGGCCCGAGCCGAGGAGAGCAGCGGCCGCGGAGGCCGCGGAGGCCGCGGCGCTGCCTGCTCGGCCCAGCCCTTGCGTAGGGGCGCTCTCGTCGGGCCCTGTCCGCAGGAGCTTTCCGCGCCGTCCTGCCGGCTGCCCCCGGCCGCGGGCTGCGAGGTGCCGGGGGCAGCAGCCGGGCGGGCCGGGGCGAGCGCAGCAGGCGCCAGCCCCCGCCGCCAGCCGTCGGGCCGCAGCGGCCCCGCGTGCGTGGGGGCAGCAGCGGCGGGCACCGGCGTGTTTCCGTCCGCCCCGCCCCGCGCTGTGCGGCGCCGGCGGCGGCGGCCCTCGACCGTGGCGAGGCGGCGCGGTGCCGGCCCGGCAGCGCCCTGCGGAGGCGGCAGCACCGCCCACCCCGAGGCCCCGCCCCGCCCCGCCCCCGACGCTCCGCCCCGGCCGCACTGCGCAGGCGCGCGGCGGCCGCCCGGCTCCGGCGCGGCGTCGCCCCGGGGCGCTGTGACGCCCCCGCCGCGGCGTCGCCCCGCGGCCCTGTGACGCCCCCGCCGCGGCTGTTGCGCGGCCTCTGCAGGCGGCGGCCCTGAGTGCTGCGGCCGCCGCTGCCGGAGCGACGGCGCGTGCCTCGCTGGGAGCCTCGCTGCGTCCCTGCCCTCGGCCCGCGCCTCTGCCCCCGCCCCGGGGGCTCCGAGCCCGCCGCCCGCGGCCGCGCAGCCCGCCGGGGCTCAGCCCCGCAGCAGCTGTGCCGGGCCGCGGCCGCTGCTCGGCGCTCGGCTCCTCTGCCCCGCCCGAGGCGGGGCCGCCTCCGTGTCCGCGTCCGTGTCCGCGGGCGCGTCCGCCTGCGCGTCCCCGCCGCAGCATGGAGAGGCTCTTGGGGCTCTTCAGCAAGGCGCGGGGGCCGCCGTCCGGCGGCGCTTCGCTGGCCTGCGTCCGCGCTGCCTACGAGCTCCGCGAGGAGGAGCTGGGCAAGCTGCACCGCGCGGCCGCCAGCGGCGACCTGGCGCGGCTGCGGCGGCCGCGGTGGCTGCCGATCCTCGGCATCGACGGTCGGGACAAGGCGAAGCGGTGAGGGGGCGGCGGCGGCGCGAGCGCGGGCGCGGGGGGAGCGCGGGGGGCGGCCGCGAGGGCCGGGCGGCGGCGGCGGCGGCGGCGTCGCGGGGGGCGGTGTCGGCTCGGCCGCGGGCCCGACGGCGCTGGCGCCGCCGCGAGGCTCCAGCGGGCCGAGCTGCGAGCAGAGAGGGCTCCTTTCCCGGGGGCGGCCGCTCCCCCGGCGCGGCGCGGCGCGGCCCGGCAGGGCTTTGCCTGGCGGGGAGGGAGGGAGGGAGGCAGTGCCGTTTCCCGCGGGGGGTGAGGGGCGGTGCCCGGCAGCTCTGCCGCCCTGGAGAGGGCTTCCCCCGGGGCACTTGGCACCCGAGAAGGGCAGCGAGAGCTGCGAGCAAGCCGGAGCGCTGCTGTGCTGCCGTCGGCGTGACGGCGCTGCGGGGGCAGGTCTGCGCTGGGCGCTTTGCTGGGCGTCAGCGAGGCCCTTGAGAGCGAGCGTGCGCCCGCGCTTGCTGCAGCGGTGAGCAGGGGCAGAGGGCCGAAGGCACGAACTGCCGAAACGCGCCGCGCGCGGCTGACGTGCTGGTGCCCCGAAGGCGTCGCCTTCGCCTCTGGCAGGTGCCGCGCCGTGAGCGCCGAGGTTGGAAGGAGGGCTGGGGGGTTGCAGGGTGCCCTTTTCCTAGCCCGCCTCGGGCTTTGGGTGCTGTCCCTGGTGCAGGAATGAGAAACTTTGTCTAAGCTTGTTTTTTTTGGAACCGGAAACCGGTCTACGCCCTACGCCCGTCACATAGGCAGGAGCGGTCTCTTCAGCTGTCTGCCTGTCTGTGTCAATGCGATCTATTTAACTTCTAGGACACCTCTGCATCTGGCTTGCGCTAATGGACATTCGGAGGTTGTGTCCTATTTGGTAGAAAAGAAGTGCAAGCTGGATCCTCGTGACGGCTTCAAGAGATCGCCGCTGATGAAGGTAGGTGGAGTATGCGATGTTGCAGGTAGGGCTTCTAAGCTGCGTGCTGAGCGGTCGATCTCTTGGGTGGTTCTCGGCCTAGGTGTGGGTGGAGATTGCGTGGTGAGTGGCGCTGAATGGGCGCAGGTTTCCTGCTCTTTGAGGGTGTTGCTGTTTAGTGAGGGTGGCAAGCTGCGGGAGCTGTGACAGAGGGAAGGGGAGTTGCGGGAAACGTTTCCTTTTGTCCTGTGCTGTTTGCAGGCGGTGCAGTGCCAGCAAGAGCGATGTGTTGCCATTCTGCTAGCGCGTGGTGCCAACCCTAACCTTGCCGATGCTAACGGCAACACTGCCCTTCACCTCGCTGCCATTGCTCCTAGCACCTCTCTGGCAGGGCAGTTACTGGAGCACAACGCGCACGTTGATGCGCAGAATAAGGTACGGGTAGAATTTGGGCAGGGCCGCTGTTGGGAAGAAAAGGTTGCTTTGCTTTGCTGTGTTTTTTCTAACTGAGGGGATTTACGCTTCCAGATGGGCTACACTCCCCTTGCTCTTGCTGTGACCGAACACCACGAGGAGATGGTGGAGTTCCTGCTCCGAAAAGGAGCTGACGTGCACGCTCGAGATCAGTCTGAAAGGTGAAGGGCTTGTCCAAAGAGGGCCTGGGTCCCCTGAGTGTTCTGCAAGGTTGCCTGAAGAGAGGCGTGGGCGTGAGCCTCTCTGCAAGGCCGGAGTAGCCACGCAGAAGCAGTTCTTTGTGGGTGGGTGCCTTTTGACAAGTGGTCTGCACGTGGCTGCCGTGGTGCCTGACGGGATGGCTTCCGCCTTCAGGAGCACCAGCAAGCCTTGTGCCTGGTGGCCGCAAGGCAGGGAACCTGCAGCTAGTTTGCAGCGGTGCTGTTAGGCAGGAGTGGGTTTTTAGAACGCAGGCAGTAGTTGGTACGTAGGTGCTGTGTGGCAGGCAGCGTAGTCTCTGTGTCCTGACGTTTGCTTTGACAACGGGTGTGTGTTGAAACGAGAGATTCCAACTGGATGTGAGGAGAAAGTTGTTCACCCGGAGGACAGTGCGCGAAAAGGTTGTGCAGGCTCCCTCCCTGGTGGCGTTGAAGGACAGCCCAAGTAAAGCCCTGAGCAACGCGGTCCGGCCTCGTAGCTGAGCGAGCTTTGGGGAGGTGTTTGGCCGAGAGAGGTGCTGAGGCCCCTTCCGAGTGGAGTTCTCCTGTGCTTCCCTGTAGTTGGCTTTGCTTTCCTTCTACGTTTGGGAAAGGGGGAAAGTAATTGTTGTGGGAGCAGACAGAGATGAAAATAATGCCGGTGAAATGTCTGTGTGGGCTGATACATTTCGTCTCATCTTTTGGATGCTCCAGGACGCCTCTTATGCTTGCTGCTTCTGCTGGGCACACGAGCATGATAGAAGTTCTTCTTCGCTACGGTGCTGATCCTTCCGAGAAAGACGTTCTTGGATGGACAGCGGAGAAGTATGCTCAAATTTCCGGGCATGCTCGGTAAGTGCTTTGGAGTCACCGTTCGAGTCGCTAAGTTGTCCGTGTGTGCGTGTTGGCTTACGGGCACAGCTGGTAACAGCTGCTGGGTTTAATGGTGTGTGGAGACCTTTGTTGAAGCTGGGCTGGATGGAATCCTGTGGCACGTATCATTGCCGTGTCGAGTGTGAATTGGGACATTTTCCCGACTTCCGCCCCAAATGCTCTGTTAGCTTTCAAGTTTGTTTCTGCTGAGCTCACATCTGAGCAATGCCAAGTCTGGGAAGTGTGTCTCTGCCAAGTGAAGTGTATATAAGTGCCCCCGCAGACGCGCACTTGGCCCCAAATCTAGAGCTCCTTTCCTCTGCCGCTTCCCCTTTTGTCGTAGCCTGTGTGGAGGGGAAGCAGGAAGGAAGGGTGCCTGGCACGTACAACTAGCCCGTGTGCGTTACCTTTCCGCTTGTCCCTGAATAGGGGTAGCAGGGAGAATAAATGGCTCTTTGTATTCTGGAAGCGGTGTACGCAAGGATGTTGTTGTTTTTAGCGGGAGTATTTCCTTTCTTTCCGCCTATAGTGTTAGTCAACACCTGGCAGAGAGTGCAGCCGAGGAGAAGGCGGGAGAAGCTTCTTCAGGCGGTGCAAGGGACGAGGCAGTGCTTAGCACGCCTGCCGGAGCAGGAGCTGCTGCTGTCTCTGCACTGGGTGCTTGTGCTGTGGCCAGCGGAGGTAGGATCCTTAACCGTGGAGGGAGGGGCTGAGGAGGAGGATCCGTACGGCCTTTTCTTTTGGTGGCTTGTGTTGTTGAAGCTTATCGTGTTCACCGTTGGCTTCAGCAGAGGCCGCAGAGGGAATAGCAGGCAAAGCTTTGTAAATGTGCTTCGGTGTTGCCGACTGGACGTGCGTCCTGCAAGGCTGAGGGGGTGCTTCTGCGGTTAATGTGTGAGCCGTCCCTTAGGAGGGTTGTTGCCTATTGGATTCGCCATGCTTCTAGGTAGGGGCTTTGCTTTTCTTCTTGAAAGAACAAAAGCAAAACCAGCCCCCCGAAATACTGCGTAGTAGGTGGCATTTTCAACCGTGGGGTGGCGGGGAGGAGGAGGAGGTGGGGGATACAAAGAGAGAAGGAGAAAGAACACAGCATCACAGAATCGGTAAGGTTGGAAGGGACCTCTGGAGATCACCTAGTGCAACTCAAGCAGGGTCACCTGGAACATGCTGCACAGGATTGCGTCCAGACGGGTTTTGAGTATCTCCAGAGAAGGAGACTGCACAACCTCTCTGGGCAAGCTGTTCCAGTGCTCTGTCACTCTCACGGTGAAGAAATTGCTCCTCACATTCTAGTGCCATGCTAGTTGTTTGGTTGGAAGGCTATAGAAGGAGAGCGTTGATTTTATGTAGTTCCTTATTTTGGGGGAGGGAGGAGAGGATTCCGAATGGTGAGAAGAACTGGTGGTTTGGGGCATGCTTTTGTTCATGCTGTCTCGCACGAATGTTTCCCTCCAGTGTGGCAGGAAGAGGAGAGCGATGACAGCTGTCCTGCTTCTGAGAAAGCAAAACGCAGTTTAGCTGCCAAGGTAAAGTGCCTCCAGAGGCAGAGTTTCCCGTGGAAGGACTGATTTTCAGGGGAGACCTGTCTGGACTGGGGCAAAACGGTGTTTGCAGGCAGGTGATTTTCTCCTGCAAAGCGGTCTCCTGTGTGCCGCCCTCTCTGCTGCTCTGCGCTGTGTCCTCAAAGACTTGTAGGTACGGCAGAGCATGCAGCAGTCTTGTGCTTGGGCGCGAAAGAGAGTAGGAGACTAGATAAAAGACCACATGGTTTGCTTCCTGGGAGTCACATTTCTAGACCATCAAAGTGGCTCAGCTCCTAGATTACGTCTTCTTTTGTGCTGCAGACGTTGCTCTTTGTTTCCGGTAGCTTTGGTGATAGAATCCTGACTGATGTGGCAAAAGGGCATTTATTGTTCAAAATCGGCTGAAACGCTTTGTCCCCTGGCTCTCCCTTCTTCCTGGTCAGGTTCCTCGGGTGTGCTTTGTGGGAGGGGGCTGGGGTTTGCTCAAGCAGGTCTCTTTTCCCCCCAGCCAGGTGAGATGAGGATGGCATTCCAGGCTTGCAGGTGATCTTGTGCTACCTGTTTCGCCTCTTTATTTTCTTTTTGATTGTTTTTGTTTTCCAGTTGCGGTGTGTGGCCATGGGACTGTGCAGTGATGAGGACTCCGAGAGTGATGCTGGAACCCAGCCTGTACTGCAGGAGGTGGAGGCGTGTTTGGTTTGTAACCTGGTTCCGTCTTTCTCAGTGACCTTTGCGAGAGTGTTGCAGATGCTGCGTGTGAAGAGGTCCTGCAGGACAGTAAGATGTGCTTGTGGTGTGAAGAGTGAAAGTGAGGTAGGAGGAGGAGGCGGTCTGACTAAGGTTCTGCCTCACAGAAGAGAAGTCAGAAGAGTTCCGTGTGCGGGTGGAGAGAAGAGAAGTATTTTGGCAGGTGTTGACTGCCTGTGCCGGGGATGCTTGTTTCTGTCCTCTCCAACTCTTTTGTCTGGCCTCATTTAGGAAGCATCCCCTGAAAGGGATGGAGTAGTGGCTAGTGGTGGTCCTGAAGTGGCCCATACTGCAGCAGCCCCTGCTGATGTGAGAGGTGAGTTAATAAACATTGATCGCCCTTGTTTCTCTGCTCGTTGTGCAGAGTCAGCAAAGGGAAATGGTGACCTGCTTGTGAGATGGGCCAGCACCCAATTGTTGCCTTGCCAGCAAGTGCCAGGGGGGAAGGGACCATCAAGTGAGGGTGATGTTTTGTGGTAGTGCTAGGCAAGGAGTGTTGTGTCCTGGTGCGTTCCTGTGCGTGTGAGGATGTTTTGGCTCATGCTTTGAGGGTTCCTCCTCTCCTGATGTGCAAAGTGATAGTGAGTGCCAGAGTGTGGTGCCCTGTTTAGGAGGGGAGCTGTCCCCAAGGTGGCTGCTGCCGGACTCTGACATGCCAGAGCCTCGTTTGGCTGCTCCGTGGCCACCTGTTGGGGGCTGTTCATTGTAGCCGTGAGAGGGGTCATGCTGGGCTTGTCATCCTCTGCTGCAGAGAAGGGCAGAGGGAGTGGTGCGAACAGGGTGGTGCAGCCGAGGGAGACTGGCAGTACTTTGCTTTCCCTGTGTAGTTGAAGTGTTTTCCGTCTCTTGGCTGCAGGAGTTGTCTGGAGGAGGAGAGCAGCAGAATGAAAGGAGGACTCACGGTGCGTCTTTTCTTGCTTCCTTTGTAGGTGTTACATCGGCAGCAGGAGTGGAGCAGGAGGAAGAGAGCGACTCTCCCTGGGATTCGGAGGTGCTTTCAGTGAGGGGCGCAGTGGGGTCCCAGTGGGGGGAATCGCTCGGGATCTCGCTTTGGACGTGGGCCCGAGCAGTGATGAGGCTCACTTCCCTCTTGGGCTGCTTCCGCCATCCGTTTGTTCCTGTGAACTTGAGCAGCTTCTGCTCTGTGCAAGCTGTTCAGTGAGCCCTGTGACTAGCTCGGGTGCGCTAATGTCGCAGGGGTGACGGCAACTGGCCTTTGAGTGTGATTTCTAGTGTAAGGTTGAAAGAGTGAAGATTCTGGCTCTGCAAGTGGCTGGAAGGGTTGCCGCTTCTTTGCCCCGGTATGCAAAGAAAGGAGTGTTTTTGGCACCGTGCAGCCAAGTAATCACCAGGACAAAAAAAAGTCAGTCGGGGTAGGCTCCGAGCAGTGTTTTGGGTTCTGAAAGGGCTGTTGTGCTTGCAGAGCCTGCATTCCTTGACATCCTGCCTGAGTGCAGAAGCAGCCGTGAAACTGCAGGTAATGCTTAAGCGACGATGCAAGTGCTGGCTGGGTATGCCACCAGTTAAAATGGAGGTTGATGCGGAAGGTTCCTGGAGATACCTTGCCCCACTCTCTGCTCGTTTGTGTTCTCGCTCACGCAGGTGTCTGCAAAGGAGGGAGGGAAGCGTGAAGGACACGAGGCTGCTGCCACAAAGACAGACTTTGAGGGTGACAGACAGGTGACTGTGTTAAAGACGTATGAAGGTGTTAGCGTAAAGCAAGCTGTGCTTCCCAAATGAGCGCGGGAGGAAGACCACAGAGAGTAGCAGATTCCAAATGTGCTTCAGATGTATTGCAGAAATCGTTTCTTTACATCTGTGAAATGGAAGACCCGCACGAAAGATGAAAGCCATGGGTTGGGAGTAGGAAGCCCTGGCTTTGATGGACAGGGAAATAATGTGCAGGCAAACTGAAAAATCGCTCTGTAGACTGATGTAGAGAGTGAAAAGAGGAACGTAGTCCATAAGCTGGTGTTGAAATAGAAGAGCGTTAGTATTGTCCAGGTGTTAATCTATGGATGTGTTTGGAGGGCTCTAAGGGGGCTGGCAGTTCCTGTTGGCCCCCACCACAGAAACTGACACCAGTTCAGAAAAAAAAAAAAGAGAAAAAAAAAAAAGAAAAGAGAAATCTTCCGAATTGCCATTCAAAGTAGTTTTTTTTCAAAAGAATACTAAATCTAAAATGGGGAAAGAGTTGCTGGCTCTGATTTTTCTCAAGGTTTAAGTAGTTCAAATATGTTATGGTAGGCTGAAGAAGAGCGTGATGAAACACAGAGAGCGCTTCCTCAAGAGAAGAGTGCCAGAGCCCTACGAGAAGGAATTTTGAACAGCCCTGCTTGGAGACGGAAGGGCCCAGAAGAAGAAAGAAGAACTCTAGTGAAAGTTTCAGAGGTAGGCAGTTTTATTTCTAGTGATTTTGATTTCACCATATTTGTTCTAAAATCGTGATAGATCTTCCTGGCAATAACTTCTGTGCTTTTTGCCAGATCACTTCTGGTGTGTCAAGTAAGTTGACTGTGGAAATACCATTTTGTTTGTTTGTTGTTCCTTCTGTCTCTAAAAATTCTGGACCAGCATACAAGACCGCATCAGTCTTGTATGTAGCTGAAGCGCAAGTGCAAGTAGGAAACCAACACAAAGGAAGACACTCTTTCCCCAATTTGTTAAGCTGTCTGCTGTTTTTTTTTTCCATTGTGTAGACCTGCTATCCTGAATTTTAAGGTTTCTAGCAGTGCTCAGGTACCTAGGTATCCTGAGGTTGACCGGGAAAGTAGTTGTTGTGCAGTATGTCTGAAAGTTTTAGTTGCAGAGCATCATCTGATCCTGTTGCGTGCTTTTCTTTATATCCTCATCAAAATTACTTGAAAAGAAAAGGAAAGGAAAACGTGCATTGGGGGGGGGAGTGTCTTTTCCACCTCAACCACTGGAAATGGTATGAAGGAGTATCGCCAGTGAATGAAGTTCTCTCTAGGAATTAAAATAATTGGAGGAGGAGGAGGAGGAGAAAGGATCATAAGAATGCTCCTTAAAGAAATCCTGAAAAGAGTTAACGGAAGGCATTGTGCAGATCCAGTGCTTGAAAGCATTATTTGTGCTATGCTACAGTACCCAGAGAGCACAAGATGCCTGTGCTAATGTGGAAGAAGGTTGCATATATAATAAACAAGGAAGGAAATTAATCAGAGTACTACACCCCCGGGGTGGTAGGTTGTGGTTGTATAGCTAACCTGTCGTGATACAGAAGGCTACAGTGTGAAGGAGGCGTTTGAGAAGCAGCATTCATGTTTAGTGCAGTTCAGCTAAATGTCAGAGAAGCAAAATACCTTTGCTAGGCCTGTTTTCCCAGACTTCATAGCACACCTACATTTACCTTTAAAGAAATATTTTGAAGGCCTGTAATAGACAATATACCATGCATATGCAACCTAGCACTGTCACTTTTAAAAAGAAGACAAAAAGTATTTTGTTAAGCTTTTTAAATTAAGTTTATTGTTGGGTTGCCGGATTTAGCGGGGGGAGAAAAGACATTTTACTCCTGTATGCCACCCTCTCTGCTGCTCTGCACTGTGTCCTCAAAGACTTGTAGGTACGGCAGAGCATGCAGCAGTCTTGTGCTTGGGCGCGAAAGAGAGTAGGAGACTAGATAAAAGACCACATGGTTTGCTTCCTGGGAGTCACATTTCTAGACCATCAAAGTGGCTCAGCTCCTAGATTACGTCTTCTTTTGTGCTGCAGACGTTGCTCTTTGTTTCCGGTAGCTTTGGTGATAGAATCCTGACTGATGTGGCAAAAGGGCATTTATTGTTCAAAATCGGCTGAAACGCTTTGTCCCCTGGCTCTCCCTTCTTCCTGGTCAGGTTCCTCGGGTGTGCTTTGTGGGAGGGGGCTGGGGTTTGCTCAAGCAGGTCTCTTTTCCCCCCAGCCAGGTGAGATGAGGATGGCATTCCAGGCTTGCAGGTGATCTTGTGCTACCTGTTTCGCCTCTTTATTTTCTTTTTGATTGTTTTTGTTTTCCAGTTGCGGTGTGTGGCCTTGGGACTGTGCAGTGATGAGGACTCCGAGAGTGATGCTGGAACCCAGCCTGTACTGCAGGAGGTGGAGGCGTGTTTGGTTTGTAACCTGGTTCCGTCTTTCTCAGTGACCTTTGCGAGAGTGTTGCAGATGCTGCGTGTGAAGAGGTCCTGCAGGACAGTAAGATGTGCTTGTGGTGTGAAGAGTGAAAGTGAGGGAGGAGGAGGAGGAGGAGGTCTGACTAAGGTTCTGCCTCACAGAAGAGAAGTCAGAAGAGTTCCGTGTGCGGGTGGAGAGAAGAGAAGTATTTTGGCAGGTGTTGACTGCCTGTGCCGGGGATGCTTGTTTCTGTCCTCTCCAACTCTTTTGTCTGGCCTCATTTAGGAAGCATCCCCTGAAAGGGATGGAGTAGTGGCTAGTGGTGGTCCTGAAGTGGCCCATACTGCAGCAGCCCCTGCTGATGTGAGAGGTGAGTTAATAAACATTGATCGCCCTTGTTTCTCTGCTCATTGTGCAGAGTCAGCAAAGGGAAATGGTGACCTGCTTGTGAGATGGGCCAGCACCCAATTGTTGCCTTGCCAGCAAGTGCCAGGGGAGAAGGGACCATCAAGTGAGGGCGATGTTTTGTGGTAGTGCTAGGCAAGGAGTGTTGTGTCCTGGTGCGTTCCTGTGCGTGTGAGGATGTTTTGGCTCATGCTTTGAGGGTTCCTCCTCTCCTGATGTGCAAAGTGATAGTGAGTGCCAGAGTGTGGTGCCCTGTTTAGGAGGGGAGCTGTCCCCAAGGTGGCTGCTGCCGGACTCTGACATGCCAGAGCCTCGTTTGGCTGCTCCGTGGCCACCTGTTGGGGGCTGTTCATTGTAGCCGTGAGAGGGGTCATGCTGGGCTTGTCATCCTCTGCTGCAGAGAAGGGCAGAGGGAGTGGTGCGAACAGGGTGGTGCAGCTGGGAGTGAAGATGCCCTTGCATGACAGTTGTATGTTTTGCCTCTGTAGCTGAACTATTGCCAGTTCAAGCATTCTGGTGCAAGGCTTGGTTGAAGCAGGAGAGCAGCAGAATGAAAGGAGGACTCACGGTGCGTCTTTTCTTGCTTCCTTTGTAGGTGTTACATCGGCAGCAGGAGTGGAGCAGGAGGAAGAGAGCGACTCTCCCTGGGATTCGGAGGTGCTTTCAGTGAGGGGCGCAGTGGGGTCCCAGTGGGGGGAATCGCTCGGGATCTCGCTTTGGACGTGGGCCCGAGCAGTGATGAGGCTCACTTCCCTCTTGGGCTGCTTCCGCCATCCGTTTGTTCCTGTGAACTTGAGCAGCTTCTGCTCTGTGCAAGCTGTTCAGTGAGCCCTGTGACTAGCTCGGGTGCGCTAATGTCGCAGGGGTGACGGCAACTGGCCTTTGAGTGTGATTTCTAGTGTAAGGTTGAAAGAGTGAAGATTCTGGTTCTGCAAGTGGCTGGAAGGGTTGCCGCTTCTTTGCCCCAGTATGCAAAGAAAGGAGTGTTTTTGGCACTGTGCAGCCAAGTAATCACCAGGACAAAAAAAAGTCAGTCGGGGTAGGCTCCGAGCAGTGTTTTGGGTTCTGAAAGGGCTGTTGTGCTTGCAGAGCCTGCATTCCTTGACATCCTGCCTGAGTGCAGAAGCAGCCGTGAAACTGCAGGTAATGCTTAAGCGACGATGCAAGTGCTGGCTGGGTATGCCACCAGTTAAAATGGAGGTTGATGCGGAAGGTTCCTGGAGATACCTTGCCCCACTCTCTGCTCGTTTGTGTTCTCGCTCACGCAGGTGTCTGCAAAGGAGGGAGGGAAGCGTGAAGGACACGAGGCTGCTGCCACAAAGACAGACTTTGAGGGTGACGGACAGGTGACTGTGTTAAAGACGTATGAAGGTGTTAGCGTAAAGCAAGCTGTGCTTCCCAAATGAGCGCGGGAGGAAGACCACAGAGAGTAGCAGATTCCAAATATGCTTCAGATGTATTGCAGAAATCGTTTCTTTACATCTGTGAAATGAAAGACCCGCACGAAAGATGAAAGCCATGGGTTGGGAGTAGGAAGCCCCGGCTTTGATGGACAGGGAAATAATGTGCAGGCAAACTGAAAAATCGCTCTGTAGACTGATGTAGAGAGTGAAAAGAGGAACGTAGTCCATAAGCTGGTGTTGAAATAGAAGAGCGTTAGTATTGTCCAGGTGTTAATCTATGGATGTGTTTGGAGGGCTCTAAGGGGGCTGGCAGTTCCTGTTGGCCCCCACCACAGAAACTGATACCAGTTCAGGAAAAAAAAAAAGAGAGAAAAAAAAAAAAGAAAAGAGAAATCTTCCGAATTGCCATTCAAAGTAGTTTTTTTTTCAAAAGAATACTAAATCTAAAATGGGGAAAGAGTTGCTAGCTCTGATTTTTCTCAAGGTTTAAGTAGTTCAAATATGTTATGGTAGGCTGAAGAAGAGCGTGATGAAACACAGAGAGCGCTTCCTCAAGAGAAGAGTGCCAGAGCCCTACGAGAAGAAATTTTGAACAGCCCTGCTTGGAGACGGAAGGGCCCAGAAGAAGAAAGAAGAACTCTAGTGAAAGTTTCAGAGGTAGGCAGTTTTATTTCTAGTGATTTTGATTTCACCATATTTGTTCTAAAATCGTGATAGATCTTCCTGGCAATAACTTCTGTGCTTTTTGCCAGATCACTTCTGGTGTGTCAAGTAAGTTGACTGTGGAAATACCATTTTGTTTGTTTGTTGTTCCTTCTGTCTCTAAAAATTCTGGACCAGCATACAAGACCGCATCAGTCTTGTATGTAGCTGAAGCGCAAGTGCAAGTAGGAAACCAACACAAAGGAAGACACTCTTTCCCCAATTTGTTAAGCTGTCTGCTGTTTTTTTTTTCCATTGTGTAGACCTGCTATCCTGAATTTTAAGGTTTCTAGCAGTGCTCAGGTACCTAGGTATCCTGAGATTGACCGGGAAAGTAGTTGTTGTGCAGTATGTCTGAAAGTTTTAGTTGCAGAGCATCATCTGATCCTGTTGCGTGCTTTTCTTTATATCCTCATCAAAATTACTTGAAAAGAAAAGGAAAGGAAAACGTGCATTGGGGGGGGGAGTGTCTTTTCCACCTCAACCACTGGAAATGGTATGAAGGAGTATCGCCAGTGAATGAAGTTCTCTCTAGGAATTAAAATAATTGGAGGAGGAGGAGGAGGAGAAAGGATCATAAGAATGCTCCTTAAAGAAATCCTGAAAAGAGTTAACGGAAGGCATTGTGCAGATCCAGTGCTTGAAAGCATTATTTGTGCTATGCTACAGTACCCAGAGAGCACAAGATGCCTGTGCTAATGTGGAAGAAGGTTGCATATATAATAAACAAGGAAGGAAATTAATCAGAGTACTACACCCCCGGGGTGGTAGGTTGTGGTTGTATAGCTAACCTGTCGTGATACAGAAGGCTACAGTGTGAAGGAGGCGTTTGAGAAGCAGCATTCATGTTTAGTGCAGTTCAGCTAAATGTCAGAGAAGCAAAATACCTTTGCTAGGCCTGTTTTCCCAGACTTCATAGCACACCTACATTTACCTTTAAAGAAATATTTTGAAGGCCTGTAATAGACAATATACCATGCATATGCAACCTAGCACTGTCACTTTTAAAAAGAAGGCAAAAAGTATTTTGTTAAGCTTTTTAAATTAAGTTTATTGTTGGGTTGCCGGATTTAGCGGGGGGAGAAAAGACATTTTAGACTTGGGGCATTCACTAGGGTTTTGAGGGCATGTTCTGCTTCCAGTGTGTGCATTGCTTGTAGGGGTGCATAGGCTCAGGGATGAGAATGATATTTTTGGTAATACCTAAGCTGCTGTCTGAGTCCTGCTTCAGTATTGCAAATGTTAAAAAGCAGTTTGCTGCTCAAGCGTTCTTGTGGGTTCATTTCCCCACTCTCTATTTATTTGTATTCTTTATCACGTAGGTGTCGGGCAGCAATGCGAGAGAAAAGGAGCTGTTGTACAAGCATCGATTAGTACGAGATGAGATTGCCGTACTAAGACTCGAGGCTGATCAAGAAAGGCGCAGGAGCCAGGAGGAAGAAGCAAAACATTTAGGGTCAAATGGGACCTTGAAAGAAAAGAATGAAGATCTTCGAAAGGAACTTAGGCTGAACGAGGAGGCTTTAACACGAACCGTTCGTCGGTACAACGGGCAGCTGAACTCAGTAAAGACGGAATCGGCAGTGCTGACTGGCAAACTGGAGCAGGCAAAAGAAAGCAAAGATCAACTGGAGGCAGAGGTGGAATCGCTGCGCTCCCGCCTGAGCTCTGCTCTTGAGGAACTTGAACGTCATGAGGCATCGAAAAGCAATGTTGAGCAAACGTTTCAGAGAGAGCGTGACGAGTGGCTTCGTTTGCAGGACAAGCTCCGTCGTGACCTCTGTGATGCGCGAGACGCTAGCGAGAGCTTGTCTCAGCAGCTGAGCAAAGCTGAGAGCAAGGCTAGTAGTCTAGAAAGTGAACTTCACCAACTGAAAGGGAGGCTTAGAGAAAGAACATTGCTTTCAGAAGTGGTGCCGAAAGACTCAAGTCCAGCGCAAAGTCGGGCGAAGGAATGTGACCGTGCTCGCCAGCTTGAGAAAGATCAGGTAAGCAAGTATACGATAAGGCAAGAACCTCTGCAGGAACGACTGGCTCTGCTCCAGTGAAAACCTTTTCCTCTGTCAGCAGCTAGGAGATAGGCAGAACAAGAGGATCATCAAAGGAAAGGTAGTGAGGGGTGTCAGGGCACATCTGAAGCTATTTTCAATAAACTCAGAGCTGACACTGAAAAGCAAGCTTAGCTGATGAAGGAGAGAAACAAGGAACTAAAGTCCCAATACTAAATGAAGTATTAGGAAACCACGACCCTCCTTAAGAGACAGCGATAGTTCAGCTGCCCTCAGTGGGCCAGGATGGATAGCAGTGAGCAGCTGTGCAGATGCACACTGGTGGTGGGCAAAACTGCTCATCTTTGAGTTCACTCTGAAGACTGACGTAATTACGTAATCTGATTGGTGAAAGTAAAAGCATAGTCCGTGTTCGTACCCTTTTCTTCATGCGCGTGTAACCGTTTCATCAGGGTATGGCCGGACAGGTGCAGCAGGAGGTTACCGACGCTCTTGAAAAGCGGTCGACGTCAGAAGCTTTGCTGGCGGTTGCCACGCGTTATCTCAGGGACCTGGAAGAAGACAAACTGCGGCTGCAGAAGGAGCTGGTCAGGGTTAAAGGCAAGGTAGGCAAAGGCTGTAACTACATTAATGGCTGTGAGGAGAATGTTGTTTTTCCCTGTAACCGGTGAAAAGGGGCCCAGCAGTATTCTGTGACCAAGCGCCTGGGGGGTCTGAGGAAGTCAGTCATTCTAGGCTGTGGTAAGGCATGAAGGCGGTGGCAAACACAACGGGCTCTTGAAGGAGCCTGTTTCAAGCGTGAGGGGCGAAGCAGTGTGTGGGGAGCAGCTCTCTGGTGGGTAGGTCTGAAGAAAGCTGTTGGTTGCCTGTCACAAGCCGCCTGAGCTTTGAGGCTGACTTGAAGGTGACAGTGGGTGAGCTAGAGATGCCCGGAGTGTGTTGTGCATTTTGCTGTTCAGACTGCTGTGCTCACGGCCGTTATTATGGAGCTGGGAAGTCGCTGCAGGAGAAGGGTGAACGTTGCGAGTAATGCTTCCCCTGGGAGGGGCGACCGGCTGGAGGCCAGGAGCGTCACGGGTCATTGAAAGAGTAGGGCTGGTGCTGCAGCAGTGTTTAGGGCCGCTTGTAGGAAGTTGAGCTGGGGATGGGAGAGGCCAGTATGCAAGAGGATGAAGCACCAGGGTTTTGGAGCGTCGACTCGGGAGTCGAAGGAGTCGACTTGTCTGTATGAGAACAAGCTGCCTACCGTGGGTCCTGGTTGGGGTTTTACAGCTGCAGGAGTTGGAAGAACAGCGCGTTCAGTCCGAGCGTTGTGCTCAGGATTTGAAGAGGGCCCTGGAAGACGAGCAAAGGGAAGCGATGGCTTCTTGCCGGCAACTGCAAGACCTTCCGGAAGCCTCCTCGGGCTCCTCGGGAGCCATTAGCCGGAAGGATGTGGAAGAGCGAGTGGCACGGTAAGGAGCTGTCGCAGTGAAGCTTTCTGGGATGGTGCAAAAACAGCAGGATCACCTTGCTGCATGGCAGCCAGTCAGTATGTGATTTTGAGAGAGGCTTTTGCTTTAGCTTACGTTATTTCACGCTGTTGTGTCAGTGTTTGTGCTCTTGTGGGCTCCCGTTAACGAGACCTGTGTTTCTTGTCAAGGCTTGAACAGGCAAAGGCCAGCCTGGAAGGCAGAGCCCAGGAACAGACTGCTCGCCTGGAAGCTCTTCAGGAAGAGCTGCACAGCTCAGCCTCTGTAAGCTGGTCATGGCCTTCCTTTTTGATGAGCTACTGAGCCTAGTTATGTGTGTGTGTGGGGGGGGGGGGGGGGGGATGTTCAGAAGGGATTTTCCTGGGGAGGCTGGGGGAAAGAAAGCATTTGCTGCAGCCCACCGAGGATCGGCTGCTGTTGGTGCACTGCCCGGCTTCCTGGTTTTGAGAGTTTTCACGGGGTACTCTGCTGAGTCTTCCTTAACACTGGCTGAGGTCCGGGTTTGACACTCGTGTGCTGGTTTAAATGTTTGCTGCTTTATCCCCGTCGTGGTGCGTAAGGCATCAGGCAGCAGCACTTCAGACGTTCCTGCCTTCAAGGCACTCTGCAAGTTAGCTTGTGGCATTGCCTTGGTGCCGAGCGCTTTGTCGCCGAGCCCTCCTAACTGGCGAGCTCAGGCTGTGACAAGAATTCCATTCCCGGCCTCTGAGCCCCTTGCCTGTGTAGTGCCGATGGATTCCTTGGCTCAGAGGTGTAAGTCCGTGGAGTGACTCAAAGAACTCCAAAGAAGCCAAGGTGCAAGTAATATTGTCCTGCTCCATCCGTGGGCAGCTTTATTCTGGTGTGCTGGGGCTAGGTGGGTAGAGACAAGCCCTCAGTGAAGGGGAACTGCTGGATGACTGGAGCTGGGGTTAGATTAGTAAAGGAGTAGGGAGATGGAGAAAGGTCTGTGGCATTTCTTTTTGGTCATACCCTTGAGTGAGGTGTCAGCTTCTGCCTGGAAGGAGTCCGTGTGGCTTTTTGACTTCTTTTAATACTTCCGTAGGTTCATAATGGCCTGGAGGACCTGATGCCTGGCTTAGGGACAAGACGGGTGCCTTTGGGGGAAGACCAAAATCAGCAGGTACATCAACGGTTGCTGTGAATTTCTTCTTCCAGTGTGTTTTCCCCCCGCGAGCCCCTCATAGCGAGTGGCGTTCACTTTTGAGGGGGAGGAGGGGAGCGGGAGGAGGGCTGACGGGCAACTCTTTCTGTCCCTCGGAATTGGCCTGTGTGGTGGGAAGGCTGAGGCGCTGCCCTTTACGTGGGAATTCTGTGCCCTGGAGTTCCGCGGCCGTCCCTTGGCTAGCAGAGGGAGACGTCCTGTAGCAGCTTTGTGAGGAACGCTGCCTGCAGCGAGTGCGTACAGAGGCCGTTACTGAGTCGCGTGTGCCATTTCTCCTTTCTGCTTGGGAAGTGTGAGAGCAACGGAAAGTCCGTGAAGAAGCTGGCAGAGTGGGAACAACCAGCAGAAGCCCGCCTGGAGGAAGAAATGCAAAGAAACATCGAATTGCAGAAAGAGTGCAACAGGTAGGTGCAGGATTTCCGTACTTGCAAGACGTAGCGGCTAGGCTGGGTTCAAGCTTTACCTGAGCCTGTGACTTTGAGCACAGGAGTGTAAGCAACTTCAAGCCTTGCTTTAGATCTTGCAGGTGGCTTTGTACGTAAGCGTATGGCCTTAGGTAGGTGGAAGTGCAGGCTGCCCTGCAGTTGTTGTGGGAAGGGAGGGTTGCAGGGCAGGAAGAAGCTCTGTACCTGTGTTTTCAGGCAGAGGCTGACTGTCCTTGGGCTTCCCATTTTACTTGCTGACTTACTTTACAAATTGCTGCAGGTCCAAGAGGCTCCTGGAAACAGCTATGAAGAAACTGAGGGCGTATGAGAGGCGAGAGAGTGAGTCCCAGTTGGATTTCCAGAGCAAAACAGAGGGCGCATGTTCTGGAAAGGGCGATGAAGTTGGTAGATTAAGAGCAAAGGTGAGCTTTGATCTGTTTGTCTTTTTTTTTTTTTTTTTTTTTTTTTTTTTTTTTTTTTTTTTTGGAAACCTGTAGGATTTTTTTTTCCCAATTTTGTCTGGTGTTGTTAATTACCTGGTGGCTGTGTCTTGAAACAAATGGCTTTTCCATATGTTCCCTGAAAACCTCTGCCTAATCCTTTGGTAAGTGAAGAAATGTTGCAATACCAGGGTGCTGGTGTGGAAAAGGTGAATTTCTGCGGAGAGGAGAAGAAAGGAGAAGAAGGAAGACAGAGTTTGAGTTGCCCATTGGGGCCTCCTGAAGTCCTGGTGCTTGCTAAGAGTTTCTGAAAAGAAACAGCCCCCTGGATCTAGAAGAGAAAATGCCTTCTTCCTGCACTGCTTGAAAAGCTACTCTCTGGAGCACAGCTGTCATGGGCATTCAGTGTCATGGGCAGAAGAGGATGTGTTTCTTGTGGGTTCTGTCCTGAGTGTGTGGCAGGCATGTAACATGCCTCTGGTTAAGTGAGCCTGTCCTTCCCCTGTGTACAGGTCCACGAACTTTCCAACTGGCTGGCAAGAGAGCGGAGAAGATCGAGGCAGCTAGAGAAAGCAAATGAAGGTTTGCGAGAAGAGTTGGCCTGGATGCACGGAAGCCGCGAAAGTCTGCGGAAGAGCAAGCGGCTGCTGGAAGAAGAGGTGGTTGCCCTCAGGCGTCATTTAGAGGCCAAGAAGATGGATCCCAGGCACAGTGAAGACTATAGAAGGGAGATTGAAGAAAGAGCAGAGCAAGAGCTAAGGCAAAAACTGGAGGAAGTCAATCTCTTTCTGCGCGTAAGCTTCCTTCCCTCTAGTATGTGCAGTGCATCTGTGCCTTGTCATTCCTCTCTTCCTTACTGTGGTCATTTCTCAGTACTTCCTGCTTCTGCCGGTCAGGGCTGTGGAGTCAAGGGCTCCTTCTGTCTTCAGGAGGCTGTTGAAGGCTGTGAGCTTGTTGAATGGTTCTCCTGAACCCCCCTGAGAGTCTATGAATACTCTTCTTTGCACACACGGGTCACTGGGGAATCAGGTAACAGCACCAAGAGAAGAATTGCAAGGAGAGTAGTGTCTTGCCGAGACAGAGGTTGCTTAGTCCGAGCTTTGATTGAAAACTCTAAAAGTTGGTGCCTTAGCGTTTGAGCCCTGATTGTTGAGGGCAGTGAGGAGGCACTGTTGCCTCGCTGAGTAAGGTTGTGCTCTTGAAATTGGGTGTGTGAAGCTGACTAGGGGTGGACGTTCTCTTTTTCTTTCCTGGGGGTTGAAATTGCGTGATCTGCTTCAGACACAGGCAGCCACCCAGGAGCGAGTGGATCAGATCAGAGCCGCTACTGAAGCTTCCACGGTAGGCCGACTGCAGCGGAGAGTTAGCGATTTAGAATGGGAACTGGCCCTCACAAAACGCCTGCATCGAGCCAGAGCTCGTGAGAGGTTTGTGGAAGCCGTTGCCGCACCTGCTCATGAGCGCTGCAGAAGCCACTCTCTGCTGATGAACCCAGTGGGCAATGCTTCCTCTGTGGAAGAGCGAGTGGAAGCTCATATGGCTGAGGTAAGGCACTGTAAGTGCATCTTCAGTGATCCGTTGCCCCCTTTGCACTGAGTGGAGGCCTGGGCAAGGTCGCCTCTTCCGTCTGTTCTATCCGTGAGAAGTGTACGGGCACCTCTGATTCTAAATGGGTGCTGTGGTGCCCCACGCATAGCAAGGATCCTGTTTCAGTGACGTGCCTGGGTACTGTACCTGTGCCTGTACCCGTGCCGGTAATGTTGTCGAGTTGAGTTGCTAAGCTGTGAGCGTTGTCTTGTGGAGTCTCACAGGGTGATCCAGATGACCGTCCTTGGGCCAGCCCGGTGGCTAAATAGTAAGCCAGCAGTGCTGGCTGAAAAAGAGCCGTTAAATTAAATTCGGCAGCGTTTTGGTTCTTCTCTGGGTGGGTGTGTTGGTGGGTGAGCCTGTGTGTGTGCCAGAATTAGTGGTGATGCCCACAGGGGTTCAGCTTGCGCTGTTTGCTCTTTGCCTAAGCCCGGAAGCTGTACGCTCTCGGTTTGGACAGTCGCTTCTAGGGGTCTCGGCCTGCATCGTGATGAACCCTCACAAGCCTTATGTAACGGTGTAACCGTGCTGCTTGTGCCCTTGTGGATAGCCCTCTAGCCCTCCGCTGCTGTGAAGTCTTTGTGCTTTTTGTTGTCCTCTTTAAAAAGCAGAATGTGAGAAAACAGCTGAACTGCAGGCTGCTTTGTGCTGCAGTTAATGCCACGCAGTAATGAGAATGCTGCGTTGTGGTGGACAAAGTATTTCTCAGCGTGGGGGATGGTGTTTCCAGTTGTTATTCCACGTTACAGCTGGGTTTCCAAAGGCTGTAGAAGCTAGTCCTGCAAGTGGGTAACTGAGGTCTTGAGGGAATCCTGTCTATGCTTCCAGGTGCGGCGGGAGTGGTCAAAGCTATCGCTGAAGAGCTCGAGCAAGGTAATTTGTGGGGATACGCTAGCAGTGTAATGAAGGAAGATGACGGTCCCTAGCTTTTGAACACAACCACTTGAAAGCTGTCAAGCTGCTATGCTAAGCACAGTTGTTTTCTAGTAGCTTTCCAACAAGGTGCTTGATGTGCAAACTTCCTGCTTATCCGAATAATAGTGGTACGGAATATAATGCAGCTGCCTTACACAAGAGGGAGAGGGAAGAACAAGGTACGGGCGCGTACCCACAGACCCGCAGAGCCCTGTGTAATGCCAGCTCTTCATGAAAATCGTTCCCGCAGAGTCACGGCTTTGCAGTGCCTGGGCCTGTTTCCAAGCGGGTAGCCCCTGAGAGCAATTCCTTCTGTTCCAGAGCTCCTTAAGCTCCTAGCGAGTGGCCGGCTGCTGCTTTATAGGTCTTTGCATTTGCTTGGACGGACGCAAGTCCGGTGCCTGGAATCTGCTTGTGTTGTGAATGGAGGTGCCTGTCTGCTGGGGCTGATCTGGTTTGTTTGGTTTGGGGACTTGTTGCCTTTTCCTCCTGTAACACTAACGAGGGCATTTTCTTCCCCCTGCCCCGCCTGGCCTCCTCAGCAGTGGCTGAAGTGAAAACTGCATCGGTGGGAGGTGCTGCCTGGGCATCTTCTGAAGGCTCTTCCGAGAACGTAGAGCAGGAGCCGCTTTCGAGGGCAACCCATGAGCACTGCGATGTTTTGACCCAAAAGGATGTGATCTGATTTGACAAAAGATGCTGGGGAGCCGCCGCTCGGGAACAGCTGCCTTTGTCATTTCACGCCTGCAGCAGTCGTCATCAGCTGACTGGAAGATGCTGGCGCACAGGAATTCACCTTTGCAGAAGGCTGAGTGTGGACAGATGAGACGAAGGAAGCCTGAGGAAATGTGCCTCGTACCTCTTAATGGCGTGGTGTGTCCATAACAACATGCTGTGTTGAACTGAACGTGTTCTGTCCCAGCTTTGTATTTACTAAATGTTGTAATCCAGTACGTGTGTTTGTTTTCTTCCATTCCCCTTCCTGCCCTAGGCGGCCCTGCCCATATGACTGTACCTTCTTACTCCCGCCGCTTGTCTCTTCCAGAACAGTACCTGCCGGCTTGGTGCCGGAGGGGCAAAGCTGGTGGGAGTCTGGCCTGTTGCTGCATTGTAGGGGAACAGCTATGTTTTGTCCCAGGACTGGCGTTGCTCAGCCCTAACCAGAACGCACGATGAAAGTTGTGGTTTTGAAGGCTTAGTCTGGGCAGGCGGTTAGCCCTTCTCCCTCCCTCCCTCGCCCTCTCTCGCCTTGATCTGGCCTAGAATCAGGTACGTGCAGGGCTGCGGGAAGAGAGGCCGTTGGAGCAAGGGAGAGCTCTCCTCTGCTGCCTTCGTTTGGCTTGCCGGCTGCTCCTTCAGCCTGCCCCGGCAGCCCGGCCAAGGGCCAGAAGGCGGACTGTGTCCTTTTCCCCAGTGGAGGCTGCAAGCAGGAGTGTGTTGAGACGGGGGCCTCGAGTTCAGGTCCTGCTGCTACTGGGGCTCTTGACTCCTGCTGCCTTGTAGAAGGAGGCTCCCTGTGGTCTGGGCAGAGGGGAGGGGGGGATCTTCTGGCAGCGGTGAGAGGTTTTAAAGCCCACTGGTCTGGAAGGGTATTAGGTCCATGTGCAGTGTGCAAAGGGGAAAGAACAAAGCTCCCTGGTGCTCTAGTGGTTAGGATCTGGTGCTCTCAGCACCATGGTCCAGGTTGAATTCCCAGTCAGGGAGTCTGATTTTTCAGCACACTCGAACAGGTTGCCCAGAGAGGTTGCGGAGTCTCCGTCTCTGGAGATAACTCAAAACCCACCCGCATGCGGTGGTGACCTTGGCTGAGCAGGGAGGTTGGACTAGATGATCTGCAGAGGCCCCTTCCAACCTCACCCAGTCTGCGAGTGTGCGGGGGAAGCAATTTCTCTGCCCTGCAGTGTGACAGGCAAAGCCAACCTTCTGTTCAGTGCTGGGCCCTTGCTCTTCTCTCTCCAAAGCAAAGGCAAGTGCAGAAAGACTTCTCCTTTGGATCCGTACTAGGTGATACTTGGTGGGAATGGTCCGTGTTGTAACTTTTGTATCTGTACTGTGTGATACTTGGTGAGAATAGTCGGTGCTGTAACTTTTTGGTGCCTGGAACAGTACGGCTGTGTTAAGCGGAACACAAAGAAGCAACTAAGAAGGTCTTGGAAAGGTGTGAGAAAGAACAGCGGTTGGTTACATATAGGTTCTGTGGCTTCCAGCCACAGAATAACCCCGAGAAGCAGTCAACATGAAGGTCACAAGTTGAAGAGTGGTGAAATAGCGACCCCCAAAGTCAATGTGGCCCCCAAAATAAATCTGCACGCGTGCGCAGTATCACAGCCCGGTTATGCAATGGGGGCGGAGTTGGGCTAGACTCCCTGCACTTGTTGGCCCCATGTGCCGGGACCCCCCACCTACCGCAAATAATCATAAATACCGGGGTTTTTTTGAAGGAGAGAGAGGCTGCTACACGGCAGAGGACCACGTTGCCTCCTTGGGGACGCCTGAAAGGATTGTGCCTGCCGACTCTCTCTCCTCAGGCAGACGATTGGGACAAGCATTGGGGTGGTCCTTCTCGAGATCACCATCGGGTCAGTCTGTCTGTAAGTATCTACTAATAAGCTGCTTGCTACTGTAGCGTGTTTGTGTGTCTGTGTGTGCGTGTGTGTGTGTGTGTGTGTGTGTGCGCGTGCTGGCTTGCCAAACTGGATGTTCAGGCCCCGGGAATCTAACTGGAACAGGCACACCGCAGCCCTTTGGGCCACGGGTTTTTCACGCCCTCAGCGTGGTCTTTACCGCAGGCCCCGCCAGCCCCGAGCCGCGGCCCAGGCACACCAGGCGCGGACCGCCACGCGGCTCCAGCGGCCGCGTCGAGCCGGCGGGAGCAGTGAGGGCGAGCGGCACCTGCGGCCGCCTCAGGGCGACACGCGCCGCGAGCCCATTGGCTGCCGGGGCCAGCAGGCGAACGACCTCGGGACCAGAGCCCGGCAGCCGCTCCTGCTGGGAGGGGGCGGAACCGGGCGGGGCCGGGCCGAGCCGAGCCGAGCCGAGCCGGCCCTTAGCACCGCTCCGCCACCGCCGCCAGCGGCAGTGACTGCTCCGTTCCCCTGGGTCTGCTGTGTTTCGCTCTTAGCGCTGTGTGTGCGTGTGTGTTTTGTGGGATGGAATCGCTTTTCACTGCTCCCCCGCTCCGGGCCATTGCTGACTCCTGGGCTGTATGTCTGTGAGCAGCGTGGTGCTGCCCGAGTGAGCAGCCCTTCTGATCCACTGAGACAGGTAGCGCAGAGAGCTGAGGGGGCAGCGGGCTCGGAGGAGCCCAGCCCTGACCGGTGGTCGCAGCCTGGGAGAGCCGCTGCAGGGCTGAAGTCCCTTCCGACCTGAATTATCCAACGAGCCCGAGCGCAGGTTGGCTTCATCCCACGGCTAAGAGCTTGGAGTGTGATACACAATGGCACAGCTAGGTCCCTCTTGCCTGTCGCAGACCCTTTGGTACGGAGTAGAGATTCGCTGGTGCTTCTTCCCCATGAGGACAGTCCTCTGATTCTGGCGATGCTGTTCAATTTTCAGAGTGACCCATGGAGGGCTGTAGAGAGTGGCAAATGCAGGGTAGTTTACGGCATTTTCAAGCACGTGTTGGAAAAAAAGAAAAGAAGTCCCTGCCTGTGATGTTGCATGTGTGGTATGAATAGTTCAGTATTTCGTTATTGTCCTCTTAAACCACCACCACCATCAGTTAACTGTCTGCTCACTAGCCGCACTAGTGCTTAGAAATGTTTCCTGAACTTGGTATAAGAACTGAAAGGAAATGTAACTGCACTTATAAATATATATATAGAGAGAGAGAGAGAGAAGTTCAGTACGTTTTGAAAAATCAGTTCACTATCCTGCGGTTCACTCTAGTACTACTTGTAGAGATGTAAATGTTTGTATGTTTTGTTGAAATGAGACTATCTGGCATGCTAAATATGTCAATTAATATTAGAACAGTGAGATGGCTTTTCCCTCAGGAATGTGAGACTCAAACAATATCTTTTCCCAGATGCCTTTACCTAGCTAAAAGAGGAAAGGTTTGAGACAGTCCTCCTCCTCTTTCTTTCTTTCTTTTTTTTTTTTCTTTCCCTTTTTAAGAATGTGCAAGCAAGAGGAGAGTGATGACAGCTGTCCTACTTCTGAGGAAGAAAAAAAAGAGTTTTACTGCCAAGGTAAAGTGCCTTTGCAGGAAAAATTTCCCATTGTCAAAGTAATTCTTAATACTTCTGGTTTTGGTCAGAAGAGCAGCTTTATTTGCTACAGCTAGCTGTAAGAGAGAGCACATGGCAGCAATGGTAACAATAAGCCTCACCAATGTGGTCTCCGCATACCACGAAGGAACAAGGCTACCAGTCTCACACCTCGAGTGCAGTAGAAGAGCCACAGATGCTTAGCTCAAGGCTCCCAAACAGGACCTCTCTCTGCTTAGGCCATTCTGTCCCTTCATCGCTCTTGCCTTTAGGTTCCCTCATTTGATTGAGATGAGCATAAGTTTATCAATTTTTTCCTTCTGTTGCTCGTGAGCTTCCAGCATAGCCAGGCAGATACCCTGTTTATCTTCAACCTTTTGCTGGCTTGATGGATATTTCTAGTGTAAGCAATGGTTACAAAAATATAACGGACGACGCTTAAGAAGAAAACGTGCAAGGGTAACACTACTATACCACAGAAAACAATAAGACACCTATAGATGAGCTTAGTTTCCAGAGAGCTGAACCAGTCCCACAAACTCCAGCTGTCTTCCCGATGCAGTTGTGCGGTCAATTTACAATTTTTTTCCAAGACATCACATATCTTTTCGTTATTGTCAGGAATATACGTACAACGCTTTGCCACTAACATCATGTCAAGAGCTAGGGTGTGTGCCACAGATTCTTTTGAATGTTCTCTACCTTAAGGGGAACTGTAGAAAGAGCGAGGACTCCAAACGTAGCAGGGCAGCAAGCAGTAAGTTTGTATTATTCACTCTTAGATTAATCTCTCAGCCTAATCCACCGTAGCCAGGCTATATTGCTATGTGCGCTTTGGGTTCACAACTAAGCTGCTATCTTAGGAGGGCAATGCCTCAGTGCCCTGTCAGTCGTGGAGGAACCCTGATGCGAGCGCTCCCCTCTCGCAGGGTGGGGTCCTGTAGTCAGGCCACCAGTCCAAAGCAGGGTTCACACTGCGTAAGATGGCATTATTCTTTCACAGTTACCCCTGCTGTTCCCCTCAAAAGTAGCGGCTGAAACCGCTCGCAAGCCAAATTGCTTTTTTTGTCCAAACAGGTTACACGTTTCCCTTACGATTTCTGTTTCTATTTCTTATGACTACATTCCAGAAAAGTCCTCCCAGAGTTGAGGGTTTCTCCAGTGTCATCTCATTTCTTATCACTGTATTCCCACATACTTCTGAGGTATGGTGCCTCCAGCCATAGAAACCGCAGGTGACTGCCAGCCGGGAGAATGCACCAGCACGTGCTGCTGTAGTAAGGTCTGTGCTATGCAAAAGGCCGACTCTTGACTGCAGATCTGTGATACTGAGCACAGGGAAGGGCAAAGATGGAGTGCTTCCTTCAGTGCTGGGCTCCCAAGGGCAGGAGAAACATGACTAGGAGTAGTCAGCATGGATTTACAAAGGGGGAAACCAGGCCTGAGCAACCTGAAGGCCTTCTACAACACAGCCACAAACTCTGTGGACAAGGGGAAGGCAGGCGATGGTGTTTACCTTGCCTTCAGCAAGGCTTTCAGCACCGTCTCCCCTGCCATCCGCCTAGACAAACTGATGAGGTGCAGGCGAGGTAGGTGGAGGGCCAGGCGGCTTCGGAAGGGCTCAGAGGGTTACGATCAGGAGCACAAAGCCACCACTAGCAGTGCGCCCTGGGGCTGATGCTGGGGCCAGCAGAGGTTCACATCTTTGTAGATGACGTGGACGATTGGACAGAGCGCACCCTCAGCAGGTCTGCAGGCATCACAGCCTCGGGAGGAACAGTTGATCTCCCCCAGGGCTGTGCTGCCAGTCAGAAGAGTTGCACTGCAGCAGATTGTGCTAGTACCTTAGGGGAGACTGTCAACAAAACCTGGAGGTGCCAGCGGCCCTTTAGGAGTGCCACAGTCCTCCTAGCGTCCCCGGCACCCCGCACTGCCAGCCAGTCCTGAGGACTGCGTTTCTGTAGTCAGAAACCATCCCGCCTCTGCCTTCGCGGCTGCAGGAGGGAGCCGGGAGCCGCCGGAGGCGAGAAAGACCCGGACACCCCCGCCCCCCACCCCCGCCAAATTCCCCAAGCCCCGCTGACAAAGAGGAGGGGGCAGCAGCGAAAGCCTGGGCGGAAGGGCCCGAGCCGAGGAGAGCAGCGGCCGCGGAGGCCGCGGAGGCCGCGGCGCTGCCTGCTCGGCGCAGCCCTTGCGTAGGGGCGCTCTCGTCGGGCCCTGTCCGCAGGAGCTTTCCGCGCCGTCCTGCCGGCTGCCCCCGGCCGCGGGCTGCGAGGTGCCGGGGGCAGCAGCCGGGCGGGCCGGGGCGAGCGCAGCAGGCGCCAGCCCCCGCCGCCAGCCGTCGGGCCGCAGCGGCCCCGCGTGCGTGGGGGCAGCAGCGGCGGGCACCGGCGTGTTTCCGTCCGCCCCGCCCCGCCCCGCCCCGCGCTGTGCGGCGCCGGCGGCGGCGGCCCTCGACCGTGGCGAGGCGGCGCGGTGCCGGCCCGGCAGCGCCCTGCGGAGGCGGCAGCACCGCCCACCCCGAGGCCCCGCCCCGCCCCCGACGCTCCGCCCCGGCCGCACTGCGCAGGCGCGCGGCGGCCGCCCGGCTCCGGCGCGGCGTCGCCCCGGGGCGCTGTGACGCCCCCGCCGCGGCGTCGCCCCGCGGCCCTGTGACGCCCCCGCCGCGGCTGTTGCGCGGCCTCTGCAGGCGGCGGCCCTGAGTGCTGCGGCCGCCGCTGCCGGAGCGACGGCGCGTGCCTCGCTGGGAGCCTCGCTGCGTCCCTGCCCTCGGCCCGCGCCTCTGCCCCCGCCCCGGGGGCTCCGAGCCCGCCGCCCGCGGCCGCGCAGCCCGCCGGGGCTCAGCCCCGCAGCAGCTGTGCCGGGCCGCGGCCGCTGCTCGGCGCTCGGCTCCTCTGCCCCGCCCGAGGCGGGGCCGCCTCCGTGTCCGCGTCCGTGTCCGCGGGCGCGTCCGCCTGCGCGTCCCCGCCGCAGCATGGAGAGGCTCTTGGGGCTCTTCAGCAAGGCGCGGGGGCCGCCGTCCGGCGGCGCTTCGCTGGCCTGCGTCCGCGCTGCCTACGAGCTCCGCGAGGAGGAGCTGGGCAAGCTGCACCGCGCGGCCGCCAGCGGCGACCTGGCGCGGCTGCGGCGGCCGCGGTGGCTGCCGATCCTCGGCATCGACGGTCGGGACAAGGCGAAGCGGTGAGGGGGCGGCGGCGGCGCGAGCGCGGGCGCGGGGGGAGCGCGGGGGGCGGCCGCGAGGGCCGGGCGGCGGCGGCGGCGGCGGCGGCGTCGCGGGGGGCGGTGTCGGCTCGGCCGCGGGCCCGACGGCGCTGGCGCCGCCGCGAGGCTCCAGCGGGCCGAGCTGCGAGCAGAGAGGGCTCCTTTCCCGGGGGCGGCCGCTCCCCCGGCGCGGCGCGGCCCGGCAGGGCTTTGCCTGGCGGGGAGGGAGGGAGGGAGGCAGTGCCGTTTCCCGCGGGGGGTGAGGGGCGGTGCCCGGCAGCTCTGCCGCCCTGGAGAGGGCTTCCCCCGGGGCACTTGGCACCCGAGAAGGGCAGCGACAGCTGCGAGCAAGCCGGAGCGCTGCTGTGCTGCCGTCGGCGTGACGGCGCTGCGGGGGCAGGTCTGCGCTGGGCGCTTTGCTGGGCGTCAGCGAGGCCCTTGGGAGCGAGCGTGCGCCCGCGCTTGCTGCAGCGGTGAGCTGGGGCAGAGGGCCGAAGGCACGAACTGCCGAAACGCGCCGCGCGCGGCTGACGTGCTGGTGCCCCGAAGGCGTCGCCTTCGCCTCTGGCAGGCGCCGCGCCGTGAGCGCCGAGGTTGGAAGGAGGGCTGGGGGGTTGCAGGGTGCCCTTTTCCTAGCCCGCCTCGGGCTTTGGGTGCTGTCCCTGGTGCAGGAATGAGAAACTTTGTCTAAGCTTGTTTTTTTTGGAACCGGAAACCGGTCTACGCCCTACGCCCGTCACATAGGCAGGAGCGGTCTCTTCAGCTGTCTGCCTGTCTGTGTCAATGCGATCTATTTAACTTCTAGGACACCTCTGCATCTGGCTTGCGCTAATGGACATTCGGAGGTTGTGTCCTATTTGGTAGAAAAGAAGTGCAAGCTGGATCCTCGTGACGGCTTCAAGAGATCGCCGCTGATGAAGGTAGGTGGAGTATGCGATGTTGCAGGTAGGGCTTCTAAGCTGCGTGCTGAGCGGTCGATCTCTTGGGTGGTTCTCGGCCTAGGTGTGGGTGGAGATTGCGTGGTGAGTGGCGCTGAATGGGCGCAGGTTTCCTGCTCTTTGAGGGTGTTGCTGTTTAGTGAGGGTGGCAAGCTGCGGGAGCTGTGACAGAGGGAAGGGGAGTTGCGGGAAACGTTTCCTTTTGTCCTGTGCTGTTTGCAGGCGGTGCAGTGCCAGCAAGAGCAATGTGTTGCCATTCTGCTAGCGCGTGGTGCCAACCCTAACCTTGCCGATGCTAACGGCAACACTGCCCTTCACCTCGCTGCCATTGCTCCTAGCACCTCTCTGGCAGGGCAGTTACTGGAGCACAACGCGCATGTTGATGCGCAGAATAAGGTACGGGTAGAATTTGGGCAGGGCCGCTGTTGGGAAGAAAAGGTTGCTTTGCTTTGCTGTGTTTTTTCTAACTGAGGGGATTTACGCTTCCAGATGGGCTACACTCCCCTTGCTCTTGCTGTGACCGAACACCACGAGGAGATGGTGGAGTTCCTGCTCCGAAAAGGAGCTGACGTGCACGCTCGAGATCAGTCTGAAAGGTGAAGGGCTTGTCCAAAGAGGGCCTGGGTCCCCTGAGTGTTCTGCAAGGTTACCTGAAGAGAGGCGTGGGCGTGAGCCTCTCTGCAAGGCCGGAGTAGCCACGCAGAAGCAGTTCTTTGTGGGTGGGTGCCTTTTGACAAGTGGTCTGCACGTGGCCGCCGTGGTGCCTGACGGGATGGCTTCCGCCTTCAGGAGCACCAGCAAGCCTTGTGCCTGGTGGCCGCAAGGCAGGGAACCTGCAGCTAGTTCGCAGCGGTGCTGTTAGGCAGGAGTGGGTTTTTAGAACGCAGGCAGTAGTTGGTACGTAGGTGCTGTGTGGCGGGCAGCATAGTCTCTGTGTCCTGACGTTTGCTTTGACAACGGGTGTGTGTTGAAACGAGAGATTCCAACTGGATGTGAGGAGAAAGTTGTTCACCCGGAGGACAGTGCGCGAGAAGGTTGTGCAGGCTCCCTCCCTGGTGGCGTTGAAGGACAGCCCAAGTAAAGCCCTGAGCAACGCGGTCCGGCCTCGTAGCTGAGCGAGCTTTGGGGAGGTGTTTGGCCGAGAGAGGTGCTGAGGCCCCTTCCGAGCGGAGTTCTCCTGTGCTTCCCTGTAGTTGGCTTTGCTTTCCTTCTACGTTTGGGAAAGGGGGAAAGTAATTGTTGTGGGAGCAGACAGAGATGAAAATAATGCCGGTGAAATGTCTGTGTGGGCTGATACATTTCGTCTCATCTTTTGGATGCTCCAGGACGCCTCTTATGCTTGCTGCTTCTGCTGGGCACACGAGCATGATAGAAGTTCTTCTTCGCTACGGTGCTGATCCTTCCGAGAAAGACGTTCTTGGATGGACAGCGGAGAAGTATGCTCAAATTTCCGGGCATGCTCGGTAAGTGCTTTGGAGTCACCGTTCGAGTCGCTAAGTTGTCCGTGTGTGCGTGTTGGCTTACGGGCACAGCTGGTAACAGCTGCCGGGTTTAATGGTGTGTGGAGACCTTTGTTGAAGCTGGGCTGGATGGAATCCTGTGGCACGTATCATTGCCGTGTCGAGTGTGAATTGGGACATTTTCCCGACTTCCGCCCCAAATGCTCTGTTAGCTTTCAAGTTTGTTTCTGCTGAGCTCACATCTGAGCAATGCCAAGTCTGGGAAGTGTGTCTCTGCCAAGTGAAGTGTATATAAGTGCCCCCGCAGACGCGCACTTGGCCCCAAATCTAGAGCTCCTTTCCTCTGCCGCTTCCCCTTTTGTCGTAGCCTGTGTGGAGGGGAAGCAGGAAGGAAGGGTGCCTGGCACGTACAACTAGCCCGTGTGCGTTACCTTTCCGCTTGTCCCTGAATAGGGGTAGCAGGGAGAATAAATGGCTCTTTGTATTCTGGAAGCGGTGTACGCAAGGATGTTGTTGTTTTTAGCGGGAGTATTTCCTTTCTTTCCGCCTATAGTGTTAGTCAACACCTGGCAGAGAGTGCAGCCGAGGAGAAGGCGGGAGAAGCTTCTTCAGGCGGTGCAAGGGACGAGGCAGTGCTTAGCACGCCTGCCGGAGCAGGAGCTGCTGCTGTCTCTGCACTGGGTGCTTGTGCTGTGGCCAGCGGAGGTAGGATCCTTAACCGTGGAGGGAGGGGCTGAGGAGGAGGATCCGTACGGCCTTTTCTTTTGGTGGCTTGTGTTGTTGAAGCTTATCGTGTTCACCGTTGGCTTCAGCAGAGGCCGCAGAGGGAATAGCAGGCAAAGCTTTGTAAATGTGCTTCGGTGTTGCCGACTGGACGTGCGTCCTGCAAGGCTGAGGGGGTGCTTCTGCGGTTAATGTGTGAGCCGTCCCTTAGGAGGGTTGTTGCCTATTGGATTCGCCATGCTTCTAGGTAGGGGCTTTGCTTTTCTTCTTGAAAGAACAAAAGCAAAACCAGCCCCCCGAAATACTGCGTAGTAGGTGGCATTTTCAACCGTGGGGTGGCGGGGAGGAGGAGGAGGTGGGGGATACAAAGAGAGAAGGAGAAAGAACACAGCATCACAGAATCGGTAAGGTTGGAAGGGACCTCTGGAGATCACCTAGTGCAACTCAAGCAGGGTCACCTGGAACATGCTGCACAGGATTGCGTCCAGACGGGTTTTGAGTATCTCCAGAGAAGGAGACTGCACAACCTCTCTGGGCAAGCTGTTCCAGTGCTCTGTCACTCTCACGGTGAAGAAATTGCTCCTCACATTCTAGTGCCATGCTAGTTGTTTGGTTGGAAGGCTATAGAAGGAGAGCGTTGATTTTATGTAGTTCCTTATTTTGGGGGAGGGAGGAGAGGATTCCGAATGGTGAGAAGAACTGGTGGTTTGGGGCATGCTTTTGTTCATGCTGTCTCGCACGAATGTTTCCCTCCAGTGTGGCAGGAAGAGGAGAGCGATGACAGCTGTCCTGCTTCTGAGAAAGCAAAACGCAGTTTAGCTGCCAAGGTAAAGTGCCTCCAGAGGCAGAGTTTCCCGTGGAAGGACTGATTTTCAGGGGAGACCTGTCTGGACTGGGGCAAAACGGTGTTTGCAGGCAGGTGATTTTCTCCTGCAAAGCGGTCTCCTGTGTGCCGCCCTCTCTGCTGCTCTGCGCTGTGTCCTCAAAGACTTGTAGGTACAGCAGAGCATGCAGCAGTCTTGTGCTTGGGCGCGAAAGAGAGTAGGAGACTAGATAAAAGACCACATGGTTTGCTTCCTGGGAGTCACATTTCTAGACCATCAAAGTGGCTCAGCTCCTAGATTACGTCTTCTTTTGTGCTGCAGACGTTGCTCTTTGTTTCCGGTAGCTTTGGTGATAGAATCCTGACTGATGTGGCAAAAGGGCATTTATTGTTCAAAATCGGCTGAAATGCTTTGTCCCCTGGCTCTCCCTTCTTCCTGGTCAGGTTCCTCGGGTGTGCTTTGTGGGAGGGGGCTGGGGTTTGCTCAAGCAGGTCTCTTTTCCCCCCAGCCAGGTGAGATGAGGATGGCATTCCAGGCTTGCAGGTGATCTTGTGCTACCTGTTTCGCCTCTTTATTTTCTTTTTGATTGTTTTTGTTTTCCAGTTGCGGTGTGTGGCCTTGGGACTGTGCAGTGATGAGGACTCCGAGAGTGATGCTGGAACCCAGCCTGTACTGCAGGAGGTGGAGGCGTGTTTGGTTTGTAACCTGGTTCCGTCTTTCTCAGTGACCTTTACGAGAGTGTTGCAGATGCTGCGTGTGAAGAGGTCCTGCAGGACAGTAAGATGTGCTTGTGGTGTGAAGAGTGAAAGTGAGGTAGGAGGAGGAGGAGGTCTGACTAAGGTTCTGCCTCACAGAAGAGAAGTCAGAAGAGTTCCGTGTGCGGGTGGAGAGAAGAGAAGTATTTTGGCAGGTGTTGACTGCCTGTGCCGGGGATGCTTGTTTCTGTCCTCTCCAACTCTTTTGTCTGGCCTCATTTAGGAAGCATCCCCTGAAAGGGATGGAGTAGTGGCTAGTGGTGGTCCTGAAGTGGCCCATACTGCAGCAGCCCCTGCTGATGTGAGAGGTGAGTTAATAAACATTGATCGCCCTTGTTTCTCTGCTCGTTGTGCAGAGTCAGCAAAGGGAAATGGTGACCTGCTTGTGAGATGGGCCAGCACCCAATTGTTGCCTTGCCAGCAAGTGCCAGGGGGGAAGGGACCATCAAGTGAGGGCGATGTTTTGTGGTAGTGCTAGGCAAGGAGTGTTGTGTCCTGGTGCGTTCCTGTGCGTGTGAGGATGTTTTGGCTCATGCTTTGAGGGTTCCTCCTCTCCTGATGTGCAAAGTGATAGTGAGTGCCAGAGTGTGGTGCCCTGTTTAGGAGGGGAGCTGTCCCCAAGGTGGCTGCTGCCGGACTCTGACATGCCAGAGCCTCGTTTGGCTGCTCCGTGGCCACCTGTTGGGGGCTGTTCATTGTAGCCGTGAGAGGGGTCATGCTGGGCTTGTCATCCTCTGCTGCAGAGAAGGGCAGAGGGAGTGGTGCGAACAGGGTGGTGCAGCTGGGAGTGGAGATGCCCTTGCATGACAGTTGTATGTTTTGCCTCTGTAGCTGAACTATTGCCAGTTCAAGCATTCTGGTGCAAGGCTTGGTTGAAGCAGGAGAGCAGCAGAATGAAAGGAGGACTCACGGTGCGTCTTTTCTTGCTTCCTTTGTAGGTGTTACATCGGCAGCAGGAGTGGAGCAGGAGGAAGAGAGCGACTCTCCCTGGGATTCGGAGGTGCTTTCAGTGAGGGGCGCAGTGGGGTCCCAGTGGGGGGAATCACTCGGGATCTCGCTTTGGACGTGGGCCCGAGCAGTGATGAGGCTCACTTCCCTCTTGGGCTGCTTCCGCCATCCGTTTGTTCCTGTGAACTTGAGCAGCTTCTGCTCTGTGCAAGCTGTTCAGTGAGCCCTGTGACTAGCTCGGGTGCGCTAATGTCGCAGGGGTGACGGCAACTGGCCTTTGAGTGTGATTTCTAGTGTAAGGTTGAAAGAGTGAAGATTCTGGTTCTGCAAGTGGCTGGAAGGGCTGCCGCTTCTTTGCCCCGGTATGCAAAGAAAGGAGTGTTTTTGGCACCGTGCAGCCAAGTAATCACCAGGACAAAAAAAAGTCAGTCGGGGTAGGCTCCGAGCAGTGTTTTGGGTTCTGAAAGGGCTGTTGTGCTTGCAGAGCCTGCATTCCTTGACATCCTGCCTGAGTGCAGAAGCAGCCGTGAAACTGCAGGTAATGCTTAAGCGACGATGCAAGTGCTGGCTGGGTATGCCACCAGTTAAAATGGAGGTTGATGCGGAAGGTTCCTGGAGATACCTTGCCCCACTCTCTGCTCGTTTGTGTTCTCGCTCACGCAGGTGTCTGCAAAGGAGGGAGGGAAGCGTGAAGGACACGAGGCTGCTGCCACAAAGACAGACTTTGAGGGTGACGGACAGGTGACTGTGTTAAAGACGTATGAAGGTGTTAGCGTAAAGCAAGCTGTGCTTCCCAAATGAGCGCGGGAGGAAGACCACGGAGAGTAGCAGATTCCAAATGTGCTTCAGATGTATTGCAGAAATCGTTTCTTTACATCTGTGAAATGGAAGACCCGCACGAAAGATGAAAGCCATGGGATGGGAGTAGGAAGCCCTGGCTTTGATGGACAGGGAAATAATGTGCAGGCAAACTGAAAAATCGCTCTGTAGACTGATGTAGAGAGTGAAAAGAGGAACGTAGTCCATAAGCTGGTGTTGAAATAGAAGAGCGTTAGTATTGTCCAGGTGTTAATCTATGGATGTGTTTGGAGGGCTCTAAGGGGGCTGGCAGTTCCTGTTGGCCCCCACCACAGAAACTGACACCAGTTCAGAAAAAAAAAAAAAAAGAGAAAAAAAAAAAAAAAGAAAAGAGAAATCTTCCGAACTGCCATTCAAAGTAGTTTTTTTTCAAAAGAATACTAAATCTAAAATGGGGAAAGAGTTGCTGGCTCTGATTTTTCTCAAGGTTTAAGTAGTTCAAATATGTTATGGTAGGCTGAAGAAGAGCGTGATGAAACACAGAGAGCGCTTCCTCAAGAGAAGAGTGCCAGAGCCCTACGAGAAGGAATTTTGAACAGCCCTGCTTGGAGACGGAAGGGCCCAGAAGAAGAAAGAAGAACTCTAGTGAAAGTTTCAGAGGTAGGCAGTTTTATTTCTAGTGATTTTGATTTCACCATATTTGTTCTAAAATCGTGATAGATCTTCCTGGCAATAACTTCTGTGCTTTTTGCCAGATCACTTCTGGTGTGTCAAGTAAGTTGACTGTGGAAATACCATTTTGTTTGTTTGTTTTTCCTTCTGTCTCTAAAAATTCTGGACCAGCATACAAGACCGCATCAGTCTTGTATGTAGCTGAAGCGCAAGTGCAAGTAGGAAACCAACACAAAGGAAGACACTCTTTCCCCAATTTGTTAAGCTGTCTGCTGTTTTTTTTTCCATTGTGTAGACCTGCTATCCTGAATTTTAAGGTTTCTAGCAGTGCTCAGGTACCTAGGTATCCTGAGATTGACCGGGAAAGTAGTTGTTGTGCAGTATGTCTGAAAGTTTTAGTTGCAGAGCATCATCTGATCCTGTTGCGTGCTTTTCTTTATATCCTCATCAAAATTACTTGAAAAGAAAAGGAAAGGAAAACGTGCATTGGGGAGGGGAGTGTCTTTTCCACCTCAACCACTGGAAATGGTATGAAGGAGTATCGCCAGTGAATGAAGTTCTCTCTAGGAATTAAAATAATTGGAGGAGGAGGAGGAGGAGAAAGGATCATAAGAATGCTCCTTAAAGAAATCCTGAAAAGAGTTAACGGAAGGCATTGTGCAGATCCAGTGCTTGAAAGCATTATTTGTGCTATGCTACAGTACCCAGAGAGCACAAGATGCCTGTGCTAATGTGGAAGAAGGTTGCATATATAATAAACAAGGAAGGAAATTAATCAGAGTACTACACCCCCGGGGTGGTAGGTTGTGGTTGTATAGCTAACCTGTCGTGATACAGAAGGCTACAGTGTGAAGGAGGCGTTTGAGAAGCAGCATTCATGTTTAGTGCAGTTCAGCTAAATGTCAGAGAAGCAAAATACCTTTGCTAGGCCTGTTTTCCCAGACTTCATAGCACACCTACATTTACCTTTAAAGAAATATTTTGAAGGCCTGTAATAGACAATATACCATGCATATGCAACCTAGCACTGTCAGTTTTAAAAAGAAGGCAAAAAGTATTTTGTTAAGCTTTTTAAATTAAGTTTATTGTTGGGTTGCCGGATTTAGCGGGGGGAGAAAAGACATTTTACTCCTGTGTGCCACCCTCTCTGCTGCTCTGCGCTGTGTCCTCAAAGACTTGTAGGTACGGCAGAGCATGCAGCAGTCTTGTGCTTGGGCGCGAAAGAGAGTAGGAGACTAGATAAAAGACCACATGGTTTGCTTCCTGGGAGTCACATTTCTAGACCATCAAAGTGGCTCAGCTCCTAGATTACGTCTTCTTTTGTGCTGCAGACGTTGCTCTTTGTTTCCGGTAGCTTTGGTGATAGAATCCTGACTGATGTGGCAAAAGGGCATTTATTGTTCAAAATCGGCTGAAATGCTTTGTCCCCTGGCTCTCCCTTCTTCCTGGTCAGGTTCCTCGGGTGTGCTTTGTGGGAGGGGGCTGGGGTTTGCTCAAGCAGGTCTCTTTTCCCCCCAGCCAGGTGAGATGAGGATGGCATTCCAGGCTTGCAGGTGATCTTGTGCTACCTGTTTCGCCTCTTTATTTTCTTTTTGATTGTTTTTGTTTTCCAGTTGCGGTGTGTGGCCTTGGGACTGTGCAGTGATGAGGACTCCGAGAGTGATGCTGGAACCCAGCCTGTACTGCAGGAGGTGGAGGCGTGTTTGGTTTGTAACCTGGTTCCGTCTTTCTCAGTGACCTTTGCGAGAGTGTTGCAGATGCTGCGTGTGAAGAGGTCCTGCAGGACAGTAAGATGTGCTTGTGGTGTGAAGAGTGAAAGTGAGGTAGGAGGAGGAGGAGGTCTGACTAAGGTTCTGCCTCACAGAAGAGAAGTCAGAAGAGTTCCGTGTGCAGGTGGAGAGAAGAGAAGTATTTTGGCAGGTGTTGACTGCCTGTGCCGGGGATGCTTGTTTCTGTCCTCTCCAACTCTTTTGTCTGGCCTCATTTAGGAAGCATCCCCTGAAAGGGATGGAGTAGTGGCTAGTGGTGGTCCTGAAGTGGCCCATACTGCAGCAGCCCCTGCTGATGTGAGAGGTGAGTTAATAAACATTGATCGCCCTTGTTTCTCTGCTCGTTGTGCGGAGTCAGCAAAGGGAAATGGTGACCTGCTTGTGAGATGGGCCAGCACCCAATTGTTGCCTTGCCAGCAAGTGCCAGGGGGGAAGGGACCATCAAGTGAGGGCGATGTTTTGTGGTAGTGCTAGGCAAGGAGTCTTGTGTCCTGGTGCGTTCCTGTGTGTGTGAGGATGTTTTGGCTCATGCTTTGAGGGTTCCTCCTCTACTGATGTGCAAAGTGATAGTGAGTGCCCGAGTGTGGTGCCCTGTTTAGGAGGGGAGCTGTCCCCAAGGTGGCTGCTGCCGGACTCTGACATGCCAGAGCCTCGTTTGGCTGCTCCGTGGCCACCTGTTGGGGGCTGTTCATTGTAGCCGTGAGAGGGGTCATGCTGGGCTTGTCATCCTCTGCTGCAGAGAAGGGCAGAGGGAGTGGTGCGAACAGGGTGGTGCAGCTGGGAGTGGAGATGCCCTTGCATGACAGTTGTATGTTTTGCCTCTGTAGCTGAACTATTGCCAGTTCAAGCATTCTGGTGCAAGGCTTGGTTGAAGCAGGAGAGCAGCAGAATGAAAGGAGGACTCACGGTGCGTCTTTTCTTGCTTCCTTTGTAGGTGTTACATCGGCAGCAGGAGTGGAGCAGGAGGAAGAGAGCGACTCTCCCTGGGATTCGGAGGTGCTTTCAGTGAGGGGCGCAGTGGGGTCCCAGTGGGGGGAATCGCTCGGGATCTCGCTTTGGACATGGGCCCGAGCAGTGATGAGGCTCACTTCCCTCTTGGGCTGCTTCCGCCATCCGTTTGTTCCTGTGAACTTGAGCAGCTTCTGCTCTGTGCAAGCTGTTCAGTGAGCCCTGTGACTAGCTCGGGTGTGCTAATGTCGCAGGGGTGACGGCAACTGGCCTTTGAGTGTGATTTCTAGTGTAAGGTTGAAAGAGTGAAGATTCTGGTTCTGCAAGTGGCTGGAAGGGCTGCCGCTTCTTTGCCCCGGTATGCAAAGAAAGGAGTGTTTTTGGCACCGTGCAGCCAAGTAATCACCAGGACAAAAAAAAGTCAGTCGGGGTAGGCTCCGAGCAGTGTTTTGGGTTCTGAAAGGGCTGTTGTGCTTGCAGAGCCTGCATTCCTTGACATCCTGCCTGAGTGCAGAAGCAGCCGTGAAACTGCAGGTAATGCTTAAGCGACGATGCAAGTGCTGGCTGGGTATGCCACCAGTTAAAATGGAGGTTGATGCGGAAGGTTCCTGGAGATACCTTGCCCCACTCTCTGCTCGTTTGTGTTCTCGCTCACGCAGGTGTCTGCAAAGGAGGGAGGGAAGCGTGAAGGACACGAGGCTGCTGCCACAAAGACAGACTTTGAGGGTGACGGACAGGTGACTGTGTTAAAGACGTATGAAGGTGTTAGCGTAAAGCAAGCTGTGCTTCCCAAATGAGCGCGGGAGGAAGACCACAGAGAGTAGCAGATTCCAAATGTGCTTCAGATGTATTGCAGAAATCGTTTCTTTACATCTGTGAAATGAAAGACCCGCACGAAAGATGAAAGCCATGGGTTGGGAGTAGGAAGCCCTGGCTTTGATGGACAGGGAAATAATGTGCAGGCAAACTGAAAAATCGCTCTGTAGACTGATGTAGAGAGTGAAAAGAGGAACGTAGTCCATAAGCTGGTGTTGAAATAGAAGAGCGTTAGTATTGTCCAGGTGTTAATCTATGGATGTGTTTGGAGGGCTCTAAGGGGGCTGGCAGTTCCTGTTGGCCCCCACCACAGAAACTGACACCAGTTCAGAAAAAAAAAAAAAAAAGAGAAAAAAAAAAAAAAAAAGAAAAGAGAAATCTTCCGAATTGCCATTCAAAGTAGTTTTTTTTTCAAAAGAATACTAAATCTAAAATGGGGAAAGAGTTGCTGGCTCTGATTTTTCTCAAGGTTTAAGTAGTTCAAATATGTTATGGTAGGCTGAAGAAGAGCGTGATGAAACACAGAGAGCGCTTCCTCAAGAGAAGAGTGCCAGAGCCCTACGAGAAGGAATTTTGAACAGCCCTGCTTGGAGACGGAAGGGCCCAGAAGAAGAAAGAAGAACTCTAGTGAAAGTTTCAGAGGTAGGCAGTTTTATTTCTAGTGATTTTGATTTCACCATATTTGTTCTAAAATCGTGATAGATCTTCCTGGCAATAACTTCTGTGCTTTTTGCCAGATCACTTCTGGTGTGTCAAGTAAGTTGACTGTGGAAATACCATTTTGTTTGTTTGTTTTTCCTTCTGTCTCTAAAAATTCTGGACCAGCATACAAGACCGCATCAGTCTTGTATGTAGCTGAAGCGCAAGTGCAAGTAGGAAACCAACACAAAGGAAGACACTCTTTCCCCAATTTGTTAAGCTGTCTGCTGTTTTTTTTTTCCATTGTGTAGACCTGCTATCCTGAATTTTAAGGTTTCTAGCAGTGCTCAGGTACCTAGGTATCCTGAGATTGACCGGGAAAGTAGTTGTTGTGCAGTATGTCTGAAAGTTTTAGTTGCAGAGCATCATCTGATCCTGTTGCGTGCTTTTCTTTATATCCTCATCAAAATTACTTGAAAAGAAAAGGAAAGGAAAACGTGCATTGGGGGGGGGAGTGTCTTTTCCACCTCAACCACTGGAAATGGTATGAAGGAGTATCGCCAGTGAATGAAGTTCTCTCTAGGAATTAAAATAATTGGAGGAGGAGGAGGAGGAGAAAGGATCATAAGAATGCTCCTTAAAGAAATCCTGAAAAGAGTTAACGGAAGGCATTGTGCAGATCCAGTGCTTGAAAGCATTATTTGTGCTATGCTACAGTACCCAGAGAGCACAAGATTATATATGCACAAGAAGGTTGCATATATAATAAACAAGGAAGGAAATTAATCAGAGTACTACACCCCCGGGGTGGTAGGTTGTGGTTGTATAGCTAACCTGTCGTGATACAGAAGGCTACAGTGTGAAGGAGGCGTTTGAGAAGCAGCATTCATGTTTAGTGCAGTTCAGCTAAATGTCAGAGAAGCAAAATACCTTTGCTAGGCCTGTTTTCCCAGACTTCATAGCACACCTACATTTACCTTTAAAGAAATATTTTGAAGGCCTGTAATAGACAATATACCATGCATATGCAACCTAGCACTGTCACTTTTAAAAAGAAGGCAAAAAGTATTTTGTTAAGCTTTTTAAATTAAGTTTATTGTTGGGTTGCCGGATTTAGCGGGGGGAGAAAAGACATTTTAGACTTGGGGCATTCACTAGGGTTTTGAGGGCATGTTCTGCTTCCAGTGTGTGCATTGCTTGTAGGGGTGCATAGGCTCAGGGATGAGAATGATATTTGTGGTAATACCTAAGCTGCTGTCTGAGTCCTGCTTCAGTATTGCAAATGTTAAAAAGCAGTTTGCTGCTCAAGCGTTCTTGTGGGTTCATTTCCCCACTCTCTATTTATTTGTATTCTTTATCACGTAGGTGTCGGGCAGCAATGCGAGAGAAAAGGAGCTGTTGTACAAGCATCGATTAGTACGAGATGAGATTGCCGTACTAAGACTCGAGGCTGATCAAGAAAGGCGCAGGAGCCAGGAGGAAGAAGCAAAACATTTAGGGTCAAATGGGACCTTGAAAGAAAAGAATGAAGATCTTCGAAAGGAACTTAAGCTGAACGAGGAGGCTTTAACACGAACCGTTCGTCGGTACAACGGGCAGCTGAACTCAGTAAAGACGGAATCGGCAGTGCTGACTGGCAAACTGGAGCAGGCAAAAGAAAGCAAAGATCAACTGGAGGCAGAGGTGGAATTGCTGCGCTCCCGCCTGAGCTCTGCTCTTGAGGAACTTGAACGTCATGAGGCATCGAAAAGCAATGTTGAGCAAACGTTTCAGAGAGAGCGTGACGAGTGGCTTCGTTTGCAGGACAAGCTCCGTCGTGACCTCTGTGATGCACGAGACGCTAGCGAGAGCTTGTCTCAGCAGCTGAGCAAAGCTGAGAGCAAGGCTAGTAGTCTAGAAAGTGAACTTCACCAACTGAAAGGGAGGCTTAGAGAAAGAACATTGCTTTCAGAAGTGGTGCCGAAAGACTCAAGTCCAGCGCAAAGTCGGGCGAAGGAATGTGACCGTGCTCGCCAGCCTGAGAAAGATCAGGTAAGCAAGTATACGATAAGGCAAGAACCTCTGCAGGAACGACTGGCTCTGCTCCACAGTGAAAACCTTTTCCTCTGTCAGCAGCTAGGAGATAGGCAGAACAAGAGGATCATCAAAGGAAAGGTAGTGAGGGGTGTCAGGGCACATCTGAAGCTATTTTCAATAAACTCAGAGCTGACACTGAAAAGCAAGCTTAGCTGATGGAGGAGAGAAACAAGGAACTAAAGTCCCAATACTAAATGAAGTATTAGGAAACCACGACCCTCCTTAAGAGACAGCGATAGTTCAGCTGCCCTCAGTGGGCCAGGATGGATAGCAGTGAGCAGCTGTGCAGATGCACACTGGTGGTGGGCAAAACTGCTCATCTTTGAGTTCACTCTGAAGACTGACGTATTTACGTAATCTGATTGGTGAAAGTAAAAGCATAGTCCGTGTTCGTACCCTTTTCTTCATGCGCGTGTAACCGTTTCATCAGGGTATGGCCGGACAGGTGCAGCAGGAGGTTACCGACGCCCTTGAAAAGCGGTCGACGTCAGAAGCTTTGCTGGCGGTTGCCACGCGTTATCTCAGGGACCTGGAAGAAGACAAACTGCGGCTGCAGAAGGAGCTGGTCAGGGTTAAAGGCAAGGTAGGCAAAGGCTGTAACTATATTAATGGCTGTGAGGAGAATGTTGTTTTTCCCTGTAACCGATGAAAAGGGGCCCAGCAGTATTCTGTGACCAAGCGCCTGGGGAGTCTGAGGAAGTCAGTCATTCTAGGCTGTGGTAAGGCATGAAGGCGGTGGCAAACACAACGGGCTCTTGAAGGAGCCTGTTTCAAGCGTGAGGGGCGAAGCAGTGTGTGGGGAGCAGCCCTCTGGTGGGTAGGTCTGAAGAAAGCTGTTGGTTGCCTGTCACAAGCCGCCTGAGCTTTGAGGCTGACTTGAAGGTGACAGTGGGTGAGCTAGAGATGCCCGGAGTGTGTTGTGCATTTTGCTGTTCAGACTGCTGTGCTCACGGCCGTTATTATGGAGCTGGGAAGTCGCTGCAGGAGAAGGGTGAACGTTGCGAGTAATGCTTCCCCTGGGAGGGGCGACCGGCTGGAGGCCAGGAGCGTCACGGGTCATTGAAAGAGTAGGGCTGGTGCTGCAGCAGTGTTTAGGGCCGCTTGTAGGAAGTTGAGCTGGGGATGGGAGAGGCCAGTATGCAAGAGGATGAAGCACCAGGGTTTTGGAGCGTCGACTCGGGAGTCGAAGGAGTCGACTTGTCTGTATGAGAACAAGCTGCCTACCGTGGGTCCTGGTTGGGGTTTTACAGCTGCAGGAGTTGGAAGAACAGCGCGTTCAGTCCGAGCGTTGTGCTCAGGATTTGAAGAGGGCCCTGGAAGACGAGCAAAGGGAAGCGATGGCTTCTTGCCGGCAACTGCAAGACCTTCCGGAAGCCTCCTCGGGCTCCTCGGGAGCCATTAGCCGGAAGGACGTGGAAGAGCGAGTGGCACGGTAAGGAGCTGTCGCAGTGAAGCTTTCTGGGATGGTGCAAAAGCAGCAGGATCACCTTGCTGCATGGCAGCCAGTCAGTATGTGATTTTGAGAGAGGCTTTTGCTTTAGCTTACGTTATTTCACGCTGTTGTGTCAGTGTTTGTGCTCTTGTGGGCTCCCGTTAACGAGACCTGTGTTTCTTGTCAAGGCTTGAACAGGCAAAGGCCAGCCTGGAAGGCAGAGCCCAGGAACAGACTGCTCGCCTGGAAGCTCTTCAGGAAGAGCTGCACAGCTCAGCCTCTGTAAGCTGGTCATGGCCTTCCTTTTTGATGAGCTACTGAGCCTAGTTATGTGTGTGTGTGTGTGTGTGTGTGTGTGTGTGTGTGTGTGTATGTGGGGGGATGTTCAGAAGGGATTTTCCTGGGGAGGCCGGGGGAAAGAAAGCATTTGCTGCAGCCCACCGAGGATCGGCTGCTGTTGGTGCACTGCCCGGCTTCCTGGTTTTGAGAGTTTTCACGGGGTACTCTGCTGAGTCTTCCTTAACACTGGCTGAGGTCCGGGTTTGACACTCGTGTGCTGGTTTAAATGTTTGCTGCTTTATCCCCGTCGTGGTGCGTAAGGCATCAGGCAGCAGCACTTCAGACGTTCCTGCCTTCAAGGCACTCTGCAAGTTAGCTTGTGGCATTGCCTTGGTGCCGAGCGCTTTGTCGCCGAGCCCTCCTAACTGGCGAGCTCAGGCTGTGACAAGAATTCCATTCCCGGCCTCTGAGCCCCTTGCCTGTGTAGTGCCGATGGATTCCTCGGCTCAGAGGTGTAAGTCCGTGGAGTGACTCAAAGAACTCCAAAGAAGCCAAGGTGCAAGTAATATTGTCCTGCTCCATCCGTGGGCAGCTTTATTCTGGTGTGCTGGGGCTAGGTGGGTAGAGACAAGCCCTCAGTGAAGGGGAACTGCTGGATGACTGGAACTGGGGTTAGATTAGTAAAGGAGTAGGGAGATGGAGAAAGGTCTGTGGCATTTCTTTTTGGTCATACCCCTTGAGTGAGGTGTCAGCTTCTGCCTGGAAGGAGTCCGTATGGCTTTTTGACTTCTTTTAATGCTTCCGTAGGTTCATAATGGCCTGGAGGACCTGATGCCTGGCTTAGGGACAAGACGGGTGCCTTTGGGGGAAGACCAAAATCAGCAGGTACATCAACGGTTGCTGTGAATTTCTTCTTCCAGTGTGTTTTCCCCCCCGCGAGCCCCTCATAGCGAGTGGCGTTCACTTTTGAGGGGGAGGAGGGGAGCGGGAGGAGGGCTGACGGGCAACTCTTTCTGTCCCTCGGAATTGGCCTGTGTGGTGGGAAGGCTGAGGCGCTGCCCTTTACGTGGGAATTCTGTGCCCTGGAGTTCCGCGGCCATCCCTTGGCTAGCAGAGGGAGACGTCCTGTAGCAGCTTTGTGAGGAACGCTGCCTGCAGCGAGTGCGTATAGAGGCCGTTACTGAGTCGCGTGTGCCATTTCTCCTTTCTGCTTGGGAAGTGTGAGAGCAACGGAAAGTCCGTGAAGAAGCTGGCAGAGTGGGAACAACCAGCAGAAGCCCGCCTGGAGGAAGAAATGCAAAGAAACATCGAATTGCAGAAAGAGTGCAACAGGTAGGTGCAGGATTTCCGTACTTGCAAGACGTAGCGGCTAGGCTGGGTTCAAGCTTTACCTGAGCCTGTGACTTTGAGCACAGGAGTGTAAGCAACTTCAAGCCTTGCTTTAGATCTTGCAGGTGGCTTTGTACGTAAGCGTATGGCCTTAGGTAGGTGGAAGTGCAGGCTGCCCTGCAGTTGTTGTGGGAAGGGAGGGTTGCAGGGCAGGAAGAAGCTCTGTACCTGTGTTTTCAGGCAGAGGCTGACTGTCCTTGGGCTTCCCATTTTACTTGCTGACTTACTTTACAAATTGCTGCAGGTCCAAGAGGCTCCTGGAAACAGCTATGAAGAAACTGAGGGCGTATGAGAGGCGAGAGAGTGAGTCCCAGTTGGATTTCCAGAGCAAAACAGAGGGCGCATGTTCTGGAAAGGGCGATGAAGTTGGTAGATTAAGAGCAAAGGTGAGCTTTGATCTGTTTGTCTTTTTTTTTTTTGGTTATTTTTTTTTTTGGAAACCTGTAGGATTTTTTTTCCCCAATTTTGTCTGGTGTTGTTAATTACCTGGTGGCTGTGTCTTGAAACAAATGGCTTTTCCATATGTTCCCTGAAAACCTCTGCCTAATCCTTTGGTAAGTGAAGAGATGTTGCAATACCAGGGTGCTGGTGTGGAAAAGGTGAATTTCTGCGGAGAGGAGAAGAAAGGAGAAGAAGGAAGACAGAGTTTGAGTTGCCCATTGGGGCCTCCTGAAGTCCTGGTGCTTGCTAAGAGTTTCTGAAAAGAAACAGCCCCCTGGATCTAGAAGAGAAAATGCCTTCTTCCTGCACTGCTTGAAAAGCTACTCTCTGGAGCACAGCTGTCATGGGCATTCAGTGTCATGGGCAGAAGAGGATGTGTTTCTTGTGGGTTCTGTCCTGCGTGTGTGGCAGGCATGTAACATGCCTCTGGTTAAGTGAGCCTGTCCTTCCACTGTGTACAGGTCCACGAACTTTCCAACTGGCTGGCGAGAGAGCGGAGAAGATCGAGGCAGCTAGAGAAAGCAAATGAAGGTTTGCGAGAAGAGTTGGCCTGGATGCATGGGAGCCGCGAAAGTCTGCGGAAGAGCAAGCGGCTGCTGGAAGAGGAGGTGGTTGCCCTCAGGCGTCATTTAGAGGCCAAGAAGATGGATCCCAGGCACAGTGAAGACTATAGAAGGGAGATTGAAGAAAGAGCAGAGCAAGAGCTAAGGCAAAAACTGGAGGAAGTCAATCTCTTTCTGCGCGTAAGCTTCCTTCCCTCTAGTATGTGCAGTGCATCTGTGCCTTGTCATTCCTCTCTTCCTTACTGTGGTCATTTCTCAGTACTTCCTGCTTCTGCCGGTCAGGGCTGTGGAGTCAAGGGCTCCTTCTGTCTTCAGGAGGCTGTTGAAGGCTGTGAGCTTGTTGAATGGTTCTCCTGAACCCCCCCTGAGAGTCTATGAATACTCTTCTTTGCACACACGGGTCACTGGGGAATCAGGTAACAGCACCAAGAGAAGAATTGCAAGGAGAGTAGTGTCTTGCCGAGACAGAGGTTGCTTAGTCCGAGCTTTGATTGAAAACTCTAAAAGTTGGTGCCTTAGAGTTTGAGCCCTGATTGTTGAGGGCAGTGAGGAGGCACTGTTGCCTCGCTGAGTAAGGTTGTGCTCTTGAAATTGGGTGTGTGAAGCTGACTAGGGGTGGGCGTTCTCTTTTTCTTTCCTGGGGGTTGAAATTGCGTGATCTGCTTCAGACACAGGCAGCCACCCAGGAGCGAGTGGATCAGATCAGAGCCGCTACTGAAGCTTCCACGGTAGGCCGACTGCAGCGGAGAGTTAGCGATTTAGAATGGGAACTGGCCCTCACAAAACGCCTGCATCGAGCCAGAGCTAGTGAGAGGTTTGTGGAAGCCGTTGCCGCACCTGCTCATGAGCGCTGCAGAAGCCACTCTCTGCTGATGAACCCAGTGGGCAATGCTTCCTCTGTGGAAGAGCGAGTGGAAGCTCATATGGCTGAGGTAAGGCACTGTAAGTGCATCTTCAGTGATCCGTTGCCCCCTTTGCACTGAGTGGAGGCCTGGGCAAGGTCGCCTCTTCCGTCTGTTCTATCCGTGAGAAGTGTACGGGCACCTCTGATTCTAAATGGGTGCTGTGGTGCCCCACGCATAGCAAGGATCCTGTTTCAGTGACGTGCCTGGGTACTGTACCTGTGCCTGTACCCGTGCCGGTAATGTTGTCGAGTTGAGTTGCTAAGCTGTGAGCGTTGTCTTGTGGAGTCTCACAGGGTGATCCAGATGACCGTCCTTGGGCCAGCCCGGTGGCTAAATAGTAAGCCAGCAGTGCTGGCTGAAAAAGAGCCGTTAAATTAAATTCGGCAGCGTTTTGGTTCTTCTCTGGGTGGGTGTGTTGGTGGGTGAGCCTGTGTGTGTGCCAGAATTAGTGGTGATGCCCACAGGGGTTCAGCTTGCGCTGTTTGCTCTTTGCCTAAGCCCGGAAGCTGTACGCTCTCGGTTTGGACAGTCGCTTCTAGGGGTCTCGGCCTGCATCGTGATGAACCCTCACAAGCCTTATGTAACGGTGTAACCGTGCTGCTTGTGCCCTTGTGGATAGCCCTCTAGGCCTCCGCTGCTGTGAAGTCTTTGTGCTTTTTGCTGTCCTCTTTAAAAAGCAGAATGTGAGAAAACGGCTGAACTGCAGGCTGCTTTGTGCTGCAGTTAATGCCACGCAGTAATGAGAATGCTGCGTTGTGGTGGACAAAGTATTTCTCAGTGTGGGGGATGGTGTTTCCAGTTGTTATTCCACGTTACAGCTGGGTTTCCAAAGGCTGTAGAAGCTAGTCCTGCAAGCGGGTAACTGTGAGGTCTTGAGGGAATCCTGTCTATGCTTCCAGGTGCGGCGGGAGTGGTCAAAGCTATCGCTGAAGAGCTCGAGCAAGGTACTTTGTGGGGATACGCTAGCAGTGTAATGAAGGAAGATGACGGTCCCTAGCTTTTGAACACAACCACTTGAAAGCTGTCAAGCTGCTGTGCTAAGCACAGTTGTTTTCTAGTAGCTTTCCAACAAGGCGCTTGATGTGCAAACTTCCTGCTTATCCGAATAATAGTGGTACGGAATATAATGCAGCTGCCTTACACAAGAGGGAGAGGGAAGAACAAGGTACGGGCGCGTACCCACAGACCCGCAGAGCCCTGTGTAATGCCAGCTCTTCATGAAAATCGTTCCCGCAGAGTCACGGCTTTGCAGTGCCTGGGCCTGTTTCCAAGCGGGTAGCCCCTGAGAGCAATTCCTTCTGTTCCAGAGCTCCTTAAGCTCCTAGCGAGTGGCCGGCTGCTGCTTTATAGGTCTTTGCTTTTGCTTGGACGGACGCAAGTCTGGTGCCTGGAATCCGCTTGCGTTGTGAATGGAGGTGCCTGTCTGCTGGGGCTGATCTGGTTTGTTTGGTTTGGGGACTTGTTGCCTTTTCCTCCTGTAACACTAACGAGGGCATTTTCTTCCCCCTGCCCCACCTGGCCTCCTCAGCAGTGGCTGAAGTGAAAACTGCATCGGTGGGAGGTGCTGCCTGGGCATCTTCTGAAGGCTCTTCCGAGAACGTAGAGCAGGAGCCGCTTTCGAGGGCAACCCATGAGCACTGCGATGTTTTGACCCAAAAGGATGTGATCTGATTTGACAAAAGATGCTGGGGAGCCGCCGCTCGGGAACAGCTGCCTTTGTCATTTCACGCCTGCAGCAGTCGTCATCAGCTGACTGGAAGATGCTGGCGCACAGGAATTCACCTTTGCAGAAGGCTGAGTGTGGACAGATGAGACGAAGGAAGCCTGAGGAAATGTGCCTTGTACCTCTTAATGGCGTGGTGTGTCCATAACAACATGCTGTGTTGAACTGAACGTGTTCTGTCCCAGCTTTGTATTTACTAAATGTTGTAATCCAGTACGTGTGTTTGTTTTCTTCCATTCCCCTTCCTGCCCTAGGCGGCCCTGCCCATATGACTGTACCCTCTTACTCCCGCCGCTTGTCTCTTCCAGAACAGTACCTGCCGTCTTGGTGCCGGAGGGGCAAAGCTGGTGGGAGTCTGGCCTGTTGCTGCATTGTAGGGGAACAGCTGTGTTTTGTCCCAGGACTGGCGTTGCTCAGCCCTAACCAGAACGCACAATGAAAGTTGTGGTTTTGAAGGCTTAGTCTGGGCAGGCGGTTAGCCCTTCTCCCTCCCTCCCTCGCCCTCTCTCACCTTGATCTGGCCTAGAATCAGGTACGTGCAGGGCTGTGGGAAGAGAGGCCGTTGGAGCAAGGGAGAGCTCTCCTCCGCTGCCTTCGTTTGGCTTGCCGGCTGCTCCTTCAGCCTGCCCCGGCAGCCCAGCCAAGGGCCAGAAGGCGGACTGTGTCCTTTTCCCCAGTGGAGGCTGCAAGCAGGAGTGTGTTGAGACGGGGGCCTCGAGTTCAGGTCCTGCTGCTACTGGGGCTCTTGACTCCTGCTGCCTTGTAGAAGGAGGCTCCCTGTGGTCTGGGCAGAGGGGAGGGGGGGATCTTCTGGCAGCGGTGAGAGGTTTTAAAGCCTGGAAGGGTATTAGGTCCATGTGCAGTGTGCAAAGGGGAAAGAACAAAGCTCCCTGGTGCTCTAGTGGTTAGGATCTGGTGCTCTCAGCACCGTGGTCCAGGTTGAATTCCCAGTCAGGGAGTCTGATTTTTCAGCAAACTGGAACAGGTTGCCCAGAGAGGTTGCGGAGTCTCCGTCTCTGGAGATAACTCAAAACCCACCCGCATGCGGTGGTGACCTTGGCTGAGCAGGGAGGTTGGACTAGATGATCTGCAGAGGCCCCTTCCAACCTCACCCAGTCTGCGAGTGTGCGGGGGAAGCAATTTCTCTGCCCTGCAGTGTGACAGGCAAAGCCAACCTTCTGTTCAGTGCTGGGCCCTTGCTCTTCTCTCTCCAAAGCAAAGGCAAGTGCAGAAAGACTTCTCCTTTGGATCCGTACTAGGTGATACTTGGTGGGAATGGTCCGTGTTGTAACTTTTGTATCTGTACTGTGTGATACTTGGTGAGAATAGTCGGTGCTGTAACTTTTTGGTGCCTGGAACAGTACGGCTGTGTTAAGCGGAACACAAAGAAGCAACTAAGAAGGTCTTGGAAAGGTGTGAGAAAGAACAGCGGTTGGTTACATATAGGTTCTGTGGCTTCCAGCCACAGAATAACCCCGAGAAGCAGTCAACATGAAGGTCACAAGTTGAAGAGTGGTGAAATAGCGACCCCCAAAGTCAATGTGGCCCCCAAAATAAATCTGCACGCGTGCGCAGTATCACAGCCCGGTTATGCAATGGGGGCGGAGTTGGGCTAGACTCCCTGCACTTGTTGGTCCCATGTGCCGGGACCCCCCACCTACCGCAAATAATCATAAATACCGGGGTTTTTCTGAAGGAGAGAGAGGCTGCTACACGGCAGAGGACCACGTTGCCTCCTTGGGGACGCCTGAAAGGATTGTGCCTGCCGACTCTCTCTCCTCAGGCAGACGATTGGGACAAGCATTGGGGTGGTCCTTCTCGAGATCACCATCGGGTCAGTCTGTCTGTAAGTATCTACTAATAAGCTGCTTGCTACTGTAGCGTGTTTGTGTGTCTGTGTGTGCGTGTGTGTGTGTGTGTGTGTGCGTGTGTGCGTGCTGGCTTGCCAAACTGGATGTTCGGGCCCCGGGAATCTAACTGGAACAGGCACACCGCAGCCCTTTGGGCCACGGGTTTTTCACGCCCTCAGCGTGGTCTTTACCGCAGGCCCCGCCAGCCCCGAGCCGCGGCCCAGGCACACCAGGCGCGGACCGCCACGCGGCTCCAGCGGCCGCGTCGAGCCGGCGGGAGCAGTGAGGGCGAGCGGCACCTGCGGCCGCCTCAGGGCGACACGCGCCGCGAGCCCATTGGCTGCCGGGGCCAGCAGGCGAACGACCTCGGGACCAGAGCCCGGCAGCCGCTCCTGCTGGGAGGGGGCGGAGCCGGGCCGGGCCGGGCCGAGCCGAGCCGAGCCGAGCCGGCCCGGCCCTTAGCACCGCTCCGCCACCGCCACCAGCGGCAGTGACTGCTCCGTTCCCCTGGGTCTGCTGTGTTTCGCTCTTAGCGCTGTGTGTGCGTGTGTGTTTTGTGGGATGGAATCGCTTTTCACTGCTCCCCCGCTCCGGGCCATTGCTGACTCCTGGGCTGTATGTCTGTGAGCAGCGTGGTGCTGCCCGAGTGAGCAGCCCTTCTGATCCACTGAGACAGGTAGCGCAGAGAGCTGAGGGGGCAGCGGGCTCGGAGGAGCCCAGCCCTGACCGGTGGTCGCAGCCTGGGAGAGCCGCTGCAGGGCTGAAGTCCCTTCCGACCTGAATTATCCAGCGAGCCCGAGCGCAGGTTGGCTTCATCCCACGGCTAAGAGCTTGGAGTGTGATACACAATGGCACAGCTAGGTCCCTCTTGCCTGTCGCAGACCCTTTGGTACGGAGTAGAGATTCGCTGGTGCTTCTTCCCCATGAGGATAGTCCTCTGATTCTGGCGATGCTGTTCAATTTTCAGAGTGACCCATGGAGGGCTGTAGAGAGTGGCAAATGCAGGGTAGTTTACGGCATTTTCAAGCACGTGTTGGAAAAAAAGAAAAGAAGTCCCTGCCTGTGATGTTGCATGTGTGGTATGAATAGTTCAGTATTTCGTTATTGTCCTCTTAAACCACCACCACCATCAGTTAACTGTCTGCTCACTAGCCGCACTAGTGCTTAGAAATGTTTCCTGAACTTGGTATAAGAACTGAAAGGAAATGTAACTGCACTTATAAATATATATAGAGAGAGAGAGAGAGAGAAGTTCAGTACGTTTTGAAAAATCAGTTCACTATCCTGCGGTTCACTCTAGTACTACTTGTAGAGATGTAAATGTTTGTATGTTTTGTTGAAATGAGACTATCTGGCATGCTAAATATGTCAATTAATATTAGAACAGTGAGATGGCTTTTCCCTCAGGAATGTGAGACTCAAACAATATCTTTTCCCAGATGTCTTTACCTAGCTAAAAGAGGAAAGGTTTGAGAAAGTCCTCCTCCTCTTTCTTTCTTTCTTTTTTTTTTTCTTTCCCTTTTTAAGAATGTGCAAGCAAGAGGAGAGTGATGACAGCTGTCCTACTTCTGAGGAAGAAAAAAAAGAGTTTTACTGCCAAGGTAAAGTGCCTTTGCAGGAAAAATTTCCCATTGTCAAAGTAATTCTTAATACTTCTGGTTTTGGTCAGAAGAGCAGCTTTATTTGCTACAGCTAGCTGTAAGAGAGAGCACATGGCAGCAATGGTAACAATAAGCCTCACCAATGTGGTCTCCGCATACCACGTAGGAACAAGGCTACCAGTCTCACACCTCGAGTGCAGTAGAAGAGCCACAGATGCTTAGCTCAAGGCTCCCAAACAGGACCTCTCTCTGCTTAGGCCATTCTGTCCCTTCATCGCTCTTGCCTTTAGGTTCCCTCATTTGATTGAGATGAGCATAAGTTTATCAATTTTTCCCTTCTGTTGCTCGTGAGCTTCCAGCATAGCCAGGCAGATACCCTGTTTATCTTCAACCTTTTGCTGGCTTGATGGATATTTCTAGTGTAAGCAATGGTTACAAAAATATAACGGACGACGCTTAAGAAGAAAACGTGCAAGGGTAACACTACTATACCACAGAAAACAATAAGACACCTATAGATGAGCTTAGTTTCCAGAGAGCTGAACCAGTCCCACAAACTCCAGCTGTCTTCCTGATGCAGTTGTGCGGTCAATTTACAATTTTTTTCCAAGACATCACATATCTTTTCGTTATTGTCAGGAATATACGTACAACGCTTTGCCACTAACATCATGTCAAGAGCTAGGGTGTGTGCCACAGATTCTTCTGAATGTTCTCTACCTTAAGGGGAACTGTAGAAAGAGCGAGGACTCCAAACGTAGCAGGGCAGCAAGCAGTAAGTTTGTATTATTCACTCTTAGATTAATCTCTCAGCCTAATCCACCGTAGCCAGGCTATATTGCTATGTGCGCTTTGGGTTCACAACTAAGCTGCTATCTTAGGAGGGCAATGCCTCAGTGCCCTGTCAGTCGTGGAGGAACCCTGATGCGAGCGCTCCCCTCTCGCAGGGTGGGGTCCTGTAGTCAGGCCACCAGTCCAAAGCAGGGTTCACACTGTGCAAGATGGCATTATTCTTTCACAGTTACCCCTGCTGTTCCCCTCAAAAGTAGCGGCTGAAACCGCTCGCAAGGCAAATTGCTTTTTTTGTCCAAACAGGTTACACGTTTCCCTTACGATTTCTGTTTCTATTTCTTATGACTACATTCCAGAAAAGTCCTCCCAGAGTTGAGGGTTTCTCCAGTGTCATCTCATTTCTTATCACTATATTCCCACATACTTCTGAGGTACGGTGCCTCCAGCCATAGCAACCGCAGGTGACTGCCAGCCGGGAGAATGCACCAGCACATGCTGCTGTAGTAAGGTCTGTGCTATGCAAAAGGCCGACTCTTGACTGCAGATCTGTGATACTGAGCACAGGGAAGGGCAAAGATGGAGTGCTTCCTTCAGTGCTGGGCTCCCAAGGGCAGGAGAAACATGACTAGGAGTAGTCAGCATGGATTTACAAAGGGGGAAACCAGGCCTGAGCAACCTGAAAGCCTTCTACAACACAGCCACAAACTCTGTGGACAAGGGGAAGGCAGGCGATGGTGTTTACCTTGCCTTCAGCAAGGCTTTCAGCACCGTCTCCCCTGCCATCCGCCTAGACAAACTGATGAGGTGCAGGCGAGGTAGGTGGAGGGCCAGGCGGCTTCGGAAGGGCTCAGAGGGTTACGATCAGGAGCACAAAGCCACCACTAGCAGTGCGCCCTGGGGCTGATGCTGGGGCCAGCAGAGGTTCACATCTTTGTAGATGACGTGGACGATTGGACAGAGCGCACCCTCAGCAGGTCTGCAGGCATCACAGCCTCGGGAGGAACAGTTGATCTCCCCCAGGACTGTGCTGCCAGTCAGAAGAGTTGCACTGCAGCAGATTGTGCTAGTACCTTAGGGGAGACTCTGTCAACAAAACCTGGAGGTGCCAGCGGCCCTTTAGGAGTGCCACAGTCCTCCTAGCGTCCCCGGCACCCCGCACTGCCAGCCAGTCCTGAGGACTGCGTTTCTGTAGTCAGAAACCATCCCGCCTCTGCCTTCGCGGCTGCAGGAGGGAGCCGGGAGCCGCCGGAGGCGAGAAAGACCCGGACACCCCCGCCCCCCCACCCCCGCCAAATTCCCCAAGCCCCGCTGACAAAGAGGAGGGGGCAGCAGCGAAAGCCTGGGCGGAAGGGCCCGAGCCGAGGAGAGCAGCGGCCGCGGAGGCCGCGGAGGCCGCGGCGCTGCCTGCTCGGCCCAGCCCTTGCGTAGGGGCGCTCTCGTCGGGCCCTGTCCGCAGGAGCTTTCCGCGCCGTCCTGCCGGCTGCCCCCGGCCGCGGGCTGCGAGGTGCCGGGGGCAGCAGCCGGGCGGGCCGGGGCGAGCGCAGCAGGCGCCAGCCCCCGCCGCCAGCCGTCGGGCCGCAGCGGCCCCGCGTGCGTGGGGGCAGCAGCGGCGGGCACCGGCGTGTTTCCGTCCGCCCCGCCCCGCGCTGTGCGGCGCCGGCGGCGGCGGCCCTCGACCGTGGCGAGGCGGCGCGGTGCCGGCCCGGCAGCGCCCTGCGGAGGCGGCAGCACCGCCCACCCCGAGCCCCGCCCCGCCCCGCCCCCGACGCTCCGCCCCGGCCGCACTGCGCAGGCGCGCGGCGGCCGCCCGGCTCCGGCGCGGCGTCGCCCCGGGGCGCTGTGACGCCCCCGCCGCGGCGTCGCCCCGCGGCCCTGTGACGCCCCCGCCGCGGCTGTTGCGCGGCCTCTGCAGGCGGCGGCCCTGAGTGCTGCGGCCGCCGCTGCCGGAGCGACGGCGCGTGCCTCGCTGGGAGCCTCGCTGCGTCCCTGCCCTCGGCCCGCGCCTCTGCCCCCGCCCCGGGGGCTCCGAGCCCGCCGCCCGCGGCCGCGCAGCCCGCCGGGGCTCAGCCCCGCAGCAGCTGTGCCGGGCCGCGGCCGCTGCTCGGCGCTCGGCTCCTCTGCCCCGCCCGAGGCGGGGCCGCCTCCGTGTCCGCGTCCGTGTCCGCGGGCGCGTCCGCCTGCGCGTCCCCGCCGCAGCATGGAGAGGCTCTTGGGGCTCTTCAGCAAGGCGCGGGGGCCGCCGTCCGGCGGCGCTTCGCTGGCCTGCGTCCGCGCTGCCTACGAGCTCCGCGAGGAGGAGCTGGGCAAGCTGCACCGCGCGGCCGCCAGCGGCGACCTGGCGCGGCTGCGGCGGCCGCGGTGGCTGCCGATCCTCGGCATCGACGGTCGGGACAAGGCGAAGCGGTGAGGGGGCGGCGGCGGCGCGAGCGCGGGCGCGGGGGGAGCGCGGGGGGCGGCCGCGAGGGCCGGGCGGCGGCGGCGGCGGCGGCGTCGCGGGGGGCGGTGTCGGCTCGGCCGCGGGCCCGACGGCGCTGGCGCCGCCGCGAGGCTCCAGCGGGCCGAGCTGCGAGCAGAGAGGGCTCCTTTCCCGGGGGCGGCCGCTCCCCCGGCGCGGCGCGGCGCGGCCCGGCAGGGCTTTGCCTGGCGGGGAGGGAGGGAGGGAGGCAGTGCCGTTTCCCGCGGGGGGTGAGGGGCGGTGCCCGGCAGCTCAGCCGCCCTGGAGAGGGCTTCCCCCGGGGCACTTGGCACCCGAGAAGGGCAGCGAGAGCTGCGAGCAAGCCGGAGCGCTGCTGTGCTGCCGTCGGCGTGACGGCGCTGCGGGGGCAGGTCTGCGCTGGGCGCTTTGCTGGGCGTCAGCGAGGCCCTTGGGAGCGAGCGTGCGCCCGCGCTTGCTGCAGCGGTGAGCTGGGGCAGAGGGCCGAAGGCACGAACTGCCGAAACGCGCCGCGCGCGGCTGACGTGCTGGTGCCCCGAAGGCGTCGCCTTCGCCTCTGGCAGGCGCCGCGCCGTGAGCGCCGAGGTTGGAAGGAGGGCTGGGGGGTTGCAGGGTGCCCTTTTCCTAGCCCGCCTCGGGCTTTGGGTGCTGTCCCTGGTGCAGGAATGAGAAACTTTGTCTAAGCTTGTTTTTTTTGGAACCGGAAACCGGTGGCCCTACGCCCGTCACATAGGCAGGAGCGGTCTCTTCAGCTGTCTGCCTGTCTGTGTCAATGCGATCTATTTAACTTCTAGGACACCTCTGCATCTGGCTTGCGCTAATGGACATTCGGAGGTTGTGTCCTATTTGGTAGAAAAGAAGTGCAAGCTGGATCCTCGTGACGGCTTCAAGAGATCGCCGCTGATGAAGGTAGGTGGAGTATGCGATGTTGCAGGTAGGGCTTCTAAGCTGCGTGCTGAGCGGTCGATCTCTTGGGTGGTTCTCGGCCTAGGTGTGGGTGGAGATTGCGTGGTGAGTGGCGCTGAATGGGCGCAGGTTTCCTGCTCTTTGAGGGTGTTGCTGTTTAGTGAGGGTGGCAAGCTGCGGGAGCTGTGACAGAGGGAAGGGGAGTTGCGGGAAACGTTTCCTTTTGTCCTGTGCTGTTTGCAGGCGGTGCAGTGCCAGCAAGAGCAATGTGTTGCCATTCTGCTAGCGCGTGGTGCCAACCCTAACCTTGCCGATGCTAACGGCAACACTGCCCTTCACCTCGCTGCCATTGCTCCTAGCACCTCTCTGGCAGGGCAGTTACTGGAGCACAACGCGCACGTTGATGCGCAGAATAAGGTACGGGTAGAATTTGGGCAGGGCCGCTGTTGGGAAGAAAAGGTTGCTTTGCTTTGCTGTGTTTTTTCTAACTGAGGGGATTTACGCTTCCAGATGGGCTACACTCCCCTTGCTCTTGCTGTGACCGAACACCACGAGGAGATGGTGGAGTTCCTGCTCCGAAAAGGAGCTGACGTGCACGCTCGAGATCAGTCTGAAAGGTGAAGGGCTTGTCCAAAGAGGGCCTGGGTCCCCTGAGTGTTCTGCAAGGTTGCCTGAAGAGAGGCGTGGGCGTGAGCCTCTCTGCAAGGCCGGAGTAGCCACGCAGAAGCAGTTCTTTGTGGGTGGGTGCCTTTTGACAAGTGGTCTGCACGTGGCTGCCGTGGTGCCTGACGGGATGGCTTCCGCCTTCAGGAGCACCAGCAAGCCTTGTGCCTGGTGGCCGCAAGGCAGGGAACCTGCAGCTAGTTCGCAGCAGTGCTGTTAGGCAGGAGTGGGTTTTTAGAACGCAGGCAGTAGTTGGTACGTAGGTGCTGTGTGGCGGGCAGCATAGTCTCTGTGTCCTGACGTTTGCTTTGACAACGGGTGCGTGTTGAAACGAGAGATTCCAACTGGATGTGAGGAGAAAGTTGTTCACCCGGAGGACAGTGCGCGAAAAGGTTGTGCAGGCTCCCTCCCTGGTGGCGTTGAAGGACAGCCCAAGTAAAGCCCTGAGCAACGCGGTCCGGCCTCGTAGCTGAGCGAGCTTTGGGGAGGTGTTTGGCCGAGAGAGGTGCTGAGGCCCCTTCCGAGCGGAGTTCTCCTGTGCTTCCCTGTAGTTGGCTTTGCTTTCCTTCTACGTTTGGGAAAGGGGGAAAGTAATTGTTGTGGGAGCAGACAGAGATGAAAATAATGCCGGTGAAATGTCTGTGTGGGCTGATACATTTCGTCTCATCTTTTGGATGCTCCAGGACGCCTCTTATGCTTGCTGCTTCTGCTGGGCACACGAGCATGATAGAAGTTCTTCTTCGCTACGGTGCTGATCCTTCCGAGAAAGACGTTCTTGGATGGACAGCGGAGAAGTATGCTCAAATTTCCGGGCATGCTCGGTAAGTGCTTTGGAGTCACCGTTCGAGTCGCTAAGTTGTCCGTGTGTGCGTGTTGGCTTACGGGCACAGCTGGTAACAGCTGCCGGGTTTAATGGTGTGTGGAGACCTTTGTTGAAGCTGGGCTGGATGGAATCCTGTGGCACGTATCATTGCCGTGTCGAGTGTGAATTGGGACATTTTCCCGACTTCCGCCCCAAATGCTCTGTTAGCTTTCAAGTTTGTTTCTGCTGAGCTCACATCTGAGCAATGCCAAGTCTGGGAAGTGTGTCTCTGCCAAGTGAAGTGTATATAAGTGCCCCCGCAGACGCGCACTTGGCCCCAAATCTAGAGCTCCTTTCCTCTGCCGCTTCCCCTTTGTCGTAGCCTGTGTGGAGGGGAAGCAGGAAGGAAGGGTGCCTGGCACGTACAACTAGCCCGTGTGCGTTACCTTTCCGCTTGTCCCTGAATAGGGGTAGCAGGGAGAATAAATGGCTCTTTGTATTCTGGAAGCGGTGTACGCAAGGATGTTGTTGTTTTTAGCGGGAGTATTTCCTTTCTTTCCGCCTATAGTGTTAGTCAACACCTGGCAGAGAGTGCAGCCGAGGAGAAGGCGGGAGAAGCTTCTTCAGGCGGTGCAAGGGACGAGGCAGTGCTTAGCACGCCTGCCGGAGCAGGAGCTGCTGCTGTCTCTGCACTGGGTGCTTGTGCTGTGGCCAGCGGAGGTAGGATCCTTAACCGTGGAGGGAGGGGCTGAGGAGGAGGATCCGTACGGCCTTTTCTTTTGGTGGCTTGTGTTGTTGAAGCTTATCGTGTTCACCGTTGGCTTCAGCAGAGGCCGCAGAGGGAATAGCAGGCAAAGCTTTGTAAATGTGCTTCGGTGTTGCCGACTGGACGTGCGTCCTGCAAGGCTGAGGGGGTGCTTCTGCGGTTAATGTGTGAGCCGTCCCTTAGGAGGTTTGTTGCCTATTGGATTCGCCATGCTTCTAGGTAGGGGCTTTGCTTTTCTTCTTGAAAGAACAAAAGCAAAACCAGCCCCCCGAAATACTGCGTAGTAGGTGGCATTTTCAACCGTGGGGTGGCGGGGAGGAGGAGGAGGTGGGGGATACAAAGAGAGAAGGAGAAAGAACACAGCATCACAGAATCGGTAAGGTTGGAAGGGACCTCTGGAGATCACCTAGTGCAACCGCCCTGCTCAAGCAGGGTCACCTGGAACATGCTGCACAGGATTGCGTCCAGACGGGTTTTGAGTATCTCCAGAGAAGGAGACTGCACAACCTCTCTGGGCAAGCTGTTCCAGTGCTCTGTCACTCTCACGGTGAAGAAATTGCTCCTCACATTCTAGTGCCATGCTAGTTGTTTGGTTGGAAGGCTATAGAAGGAGAGCGTTGATTTTATGTAGTTCCTTATTTTGGGGGAGGGAGGAGAGGATTCCGAATGGTGAGAAGAACTGGTGGTTTGGGGCATGCTTTTGTTCATGCTGTCTCGCACGAATGTTTCCCTCCAGTGTGGCAGGAAGAGGAGAGCGATGACAGCTGTCCTGCTTCTGAGAAAGCAAAACGCAGTTTAGCTGCCAAGGTAAAGTGCCTCCAGAGGCAGAGTTTCCCGTGGAAGGACTGATTTTCAGGGGAGACCTGTCTGGACTGGGGCAAAACGGTGTTTGCAGGCAGGTGATTTTCTCCTGCAAAGCGGTCTCCTGTGTGTCGCCCTCTCTGCTGCTCTGCGCTGTGTCCTCAAAGACTTGTAGGTACGGCAGAGCATGCAGCAGTCTTGTGCTTGGGCGCGAAAGAGAGTAGGAGACTAGATAAAAGACCACATGGTTTACTTCCTGGGAGTCACATTTCTAGACCATCAAAGTGGCTCCGCTCCTAGATTACGTCTTCTTTTGTGCTGCAGACGTTGCTCTTTGTTTCCGGTAGCTTTGGTGATAGAATCCTGACTGATGTGGCAAAAGGGCATTTATTGTTCAAAATCGGCTGAAATGCTTTGTCCCC